>NC_052509.1:45500651-45827843 GCF_014356525.2 Nilaparvata lugens
GATGAAAAGTTACATTAGTACCTGAAATTATGAAAATTAACGATTGAAAGATTAGTAAAATAGTATTTTACAAGTTATTCATCCAGCTGAAATGAAAAACTTTTTCTATGTTGTAGAAGAGATTTTGACACGAATTTATTACAAAGGCTGACAACTAACGGTAGAACACACATGTTTATCTTGCATGTTTTGTCATCAGCAATCGGCTTCTTACATAAAATAAGCAACCAATATCAATAAATAAACCACTGGAGAAATAAAAATAATAATGATAGGAATATTATTTAACCTCTAATAGAGTAGCAAAGAAATAATAAAAACAAAAAATCGAAGATACATAGACCTAGCTTCAAAAAGTTTTGATCACAGCTGTGATGACACAACAATGTATGTCTACTGTGCATCAGGCATGTTCTACGGTTAGTGGCCAGCCTAAGCTTAAAATTCATTACCAACTTGGAATACATATTTTATTATCAAATAATTATTAATTTTGAAATTTTAATTCTTGGTGTGAACATGGATTTCGTCACAGACTTATTTCGAGCAATTATTTTTTAGAGAGTATATTATATTTTGAGGAAAAGAGGTTTGGTGTAGCAACTGACCTGTACAGCGGGTTGATCGCCAATCTTGTGCGAGGCCACTTCAGAGCGGGAGGACAGCGACTGAATCTGCACAGTGGGCTGCTGCTGATCAACGCCATGACTGCTGGTGATGGTGGTACCACTGCTGGTGATGGTGGTACCACTGGTGAACACGCGACTGCTGCTCGACTCACTGACCACGTGACGCCGCATCTCCAGCCCCCCCTCCGTCTCCGACAGCTTTATGTTCTCCAGTGTTGGCAGTAGGATGTCAATCGGTGCATCTGAAATCAATCAATCAATCCTATTAGCATTCATGTGAATTCCATTCAATTGATAAATTACCATTCAAGTGAGTTGCGTCGAGAACAAGTTTTTTTTCAACTAAGCTATGTAATTCACTCATGAATTATGTACGTTCACATTAGAGTTTAATGCTTGGGATTAAGGGAGAAGGGGGCTGGAGAAAGGATGTACGATTTCAGAAGAGGGGCCCGGATTTTTTTTTGCGGGGGGCCCGGTTTGGAAACGTTACGCCACGGTTAGCATTCGTAATAATATATGATTGATTCAATTATTAATTAATATGATTAATTCAAATATGATTAATTCTATTATCATTCAAGTGAATTCCATTCAATTGATATATTACAAGCATTCAAGTGAATTCCATTCACTTGATATATTAGCATTCGTGATAATATATATGATTAATTCAACATTTCAAGAAACATTAAATGCTGATTAAGTAAAAACACAAATTTTGTTGATGTTATTAGAATATTGGACCTTTTTTCACTAGGGCATCAAATTTTGTTAGAATATAGCTATAATCACAGTAATTTTGGCATCTATTGATCAATCAAATTACTATCAGCCTAAAATAGTAGAATGGCATTTATTAATTTATCGTATTGCAATTAGCCTACAATAGTGTAATGAAGAAATATTTTTCTCAGTGTCATATATGTACAAAGTAGGGAAGATTAACAATATTCATGAAACGATGTGATTTACATGTTGAAAAAAGTAGTTACCCTATAACATGGTAATAGTAGGTAGTTGAATAAACACGCATACCGTACACTAAAAGAACAAAAATAAAACCCGAGCTGGCTCGGCTAATGGAGAAATAAAGAGTTCAAAGTTGGGACAAAAAGTTACCAGGCAAGTTGATTAATGAATATTTTTGAACAGAATAAATGCCTCCGGCCCCAGGCTCCGCACAAAACAAGTGAAGACCTAATGGAACGAAATGACTGAGGAGACCCAGTCGCAGTTGGACAACCTCAGTCAATTAATCTCATTCGCAGATAATGTGGAACTTTTGCTTCACTAATTATTTTTCATTCTGCCAACTGACCATGGATCCGTGACACATTGGTGGCAACAGATTTGTCAGCAGGCCAAATTTAGATAAGCAAAGAAGTTTGTTTCTGATTTCATTTCGCTCTTAATCATTAATTTGACAAAGCTACGCCCATGTCCTGTAGCACTCCTGTACTTGAACATTCACTTTTTTCACAAAGCCCATTTCGATTAGAACTGTATTTTAATGAGATTTTAAAAGCGGTTTTTGTTGTAACAAAGACGTTTTTGAGGATTGATCCTTTGAATAAAGTAATATGATAAGAAGATTGGGAACATATTGAATCAGATCATGTTTACAATACCTGTTAAATCAATTACGGTATCTGGAAGATTCAATGTGTCGGTTGCACAAAATCCTGTTAAATATTAATTGTGATTAAATGCCACAAGAGCCAATAAGTAGAGCCTTCTTTACAAATAAGCCTTCTCTTATTGGTTCTCATGACATTCAATCATGATTGAAATCAAGCAGGCTCATGTGCAACAAAACAGAAAACTATCAACGATCTGTATCAGCAAAATGGATCTTTGGATTTGTTGGCATCTGAAAATTTTGTTTCTGATGAAGAAGAATATAAATGAAAATAATGTTCTATGTTCCAATCTCATTTTTTCTCAGGCTTTTGGAAACGTTAAACTCAGGTTTAATGTTTCATATTCCAATTCGATGGTAGTCTATTGCAAATTTCAACGTTATTTAAAAATTTGATTAATACTGCATTTTTAAAAATCAATGTTTCATTTTATCACTTCAAGTCAAGAGTGTTTTCGCTTTTTTGAAGGGAATATTCGAATGGCAGGTTCATCTCACTAATTTTTTTTTTCATATTATTAAGGATATCACAATTTTGTCATGCTTTGAATGAATTTATAATTAAAATCTTCTTGTTGTAAGATAGAAAATATTGTAGAATCACTTCACTCATTTGGGCTACTTTATTCAAATTAATAAAAAACTTGTAGTAAGCTTTTTATTTAAAACTTTAAACATTTCAACGACTAGTTTCAACCTACTTTGTAGGTTTTGTTTTTTATATTGTTTTTATTGAAATATTGTAGATATATGTTACATTATTTATAAGCTACATAATCTTTACATAGAGTATTGTTTATCAATAATATTTAAAACAGACTCTCTAATCAAAACTTTTCTTCTCTAAAGTTCTCTACTACACTTTAACATGTCTGATACCAGACTGCTTCTCAAAGTTGTAACACTAATAATTGCAATTAACACACAGCTTGCATCCCACACGAATACACGTGTAATACTCGATTGTCATCCCTGTTGATCTTAAACAATGCAGCTGTTGTAATGTGCAGCGTCTACAGTGGAGGATTCAGTCTGCTCACGAATGCCTACCCCAGTTGGCAAACATAAGCGGCGTTTGATGTTTGTGTGCGTCCGTCGGTGCGTCCGTCGGTGCCCGTGTCCCGGTCGTTGGCAGACGTGTAGCACTCGTTTCAAAATTAAATGTGTGCCACCACTTTCTGCCCACCAGCGTTCAGCATCCAACATCATTTCCCCGCTCTGACATCAACAGCACGGCAGCAATCTCGCACTTAGCCTATATAATTGCACGGCTAGCTAGCATCACTGTCACTTCTGCCACCAAAATAGCCTCTGTTTATATGCGACTGCCGACAATTTATAACTCTTGATTTCTTTCTCGCCGTTTTTTGAATCTCCAGCGGTTACCAGTTATTATTATTATTATTATATGTGGGTGTTGGATTAACGTGCATTGCTACTCGCCACATAGAAATATTTATATTTGAAGTATATTCTCATGCTGTGCTATTTCACACTTTCAAGATTACTGCCAAGAATATGGTTTTATGGGCTCTTGAAACTATGTTGACTTGCTACAATCTCCATGAAGATCTTATATAATGATATCAGAGAATGATTTTAATTTAATGTAACATCAGCTGAATTATATCAATCTTGATATTATTTATTTATTATTTTTACAAGAAAACACTGACGGGGAGAGAAAAACTGAGGATACTCCTCAGATATAGATAATAAGTTATTTTATATACAATACATTGATAGTAATATAGATAACAATGTCATAAGTATCTTTAAAAAGATTCTAATCAATATTGCTATCTCCTTTCTACTATGAACGTTGACAATGTCAATCTTATAAAATTATTAATAATTTGGATTTTAAAACAAGGACACTCTTCACTGATGAGTTTTACTGAGTTGTAATAGAGAGAATTCAATACATTGAACTAGGATAGGTTTTCACATATAATCGATTTGACCCCTTGCACAGGACCAATATTGGCGTCCATAGGATTTTAGTGACAGCTACTGAAAATCCGTTCATTGTCCCTGAGAGGAGGGGTTCGGACTCTGCTAATGTCCTCGTGTGATGTCGTTGGCTACTAATAGCGGCCACTAGTGGACGCTACTATTTTCCCTGTGTGTAAGGTGCTTTAGTGTTCGACTATTCTGTTATTTTCGATCACTGTAAGATGCAAGTAGTGGTAATCAATGTAAAGAAGTTGTAACTTGGAACGATGATTGTATTTACTGTGAATGTGGGAAAATCTAATCAGAGTAGAGTAGACTAATAAAAAATAACAAAGGTAGTCGAACTCAGAATCAGGGAAATGAAATTCACATATATTAATTTATTCATATTGAAAAATTTGAAAACCTATCCTAGTTCAATATTTAACTGTTGAAAACCTCCCAAACTAAAGCGAATGAAGAAAAATGAAGAAATTTATTTCATTTTCAAACATCTTTTTATTTGCAACATTATCGCATCAAAGAAACTTTTGTATTTTATCAACATCAAACCAATTATGTAATCAAGAACTGAAACTTTTTTTATATAGTTTAAACCAAACTAACCAAATAAATGATTTACTTATCAACCAACATCAAATCCTGACATGTTAGTTCCAATAATAAAATTGTAAAAATAATAAATGGAAAAGCAAACAATAAGTGAATTGTAGTTGATATAATTTTCATCACATGAATGGGGGCAAGTGATGGAGTCAAGTAGCACTTTAACTCTACTTGAAATAAAAGTAACAAAATGTTTTGCTTTTTTACACACACATTTGAATAGTTTCCAAATTTCCAATGATCTAATTTGTAATTTTGAAACAACAATAGTGAAGATAAATTAAATTTCATTCATATGCATGTTTATTTAAAATTTGATTATAAATTTTCTAAGATAGGGTTACATTGAAACCATGTAATTTGGATGGATCAATTTATAAATACCGTAAATCTTTTTCTATTTATAGATTCGTTGATTTTGAATTATAAAACGTTGATAAAATTGAACATTTATAAAATTATAAAACGTTGAATTACAAAAATATAAAACCACACATTTGAATTTATTTGAAAATATAAAATCACACATTTGAAGTAATATATCTAAAGTCAAGTGGAAGTAATTATATGCAGCTTACATAAATACTGAACGCAGATTCACGGCAACTAATCAATCCACTGGCACTGCATTGTTTTGGAAGGGAGAGAACATTATCGATAGGAATATCGGACAACAACCTGTAAGCACCGCTCAAGCACCCGATCCACTCTAGTAGAATGTGATAGTGCGTGGGCCAAGGGGCTCCCTCTGTTCACCCTCTCACCTAGCTCCATCTCTGTCTCTCCACTGGTCACTCCTACCTCTCCCTAGCTCCATCTCTGTCTCTTCACTGGTCACTCCTACTGGGCGAAACGCCAGGCAGGCGGCCAGTTATAATGACGCCGATGTAATGCAATATCTTCCATGTCCCTTCCAAAAACTAAGAACCCACTCATTCCAACTATTCACCGCCCTCAAATAAACAAACAAATCTTGTGTTTTTCACCTAAACGAGATATCACTCACTGCTACCTTCAATACAGCCAACCAATTTTCATTTTGTATTTCAATTATTGTAACCAGGAATCAAAGAGCATTGTTCTTTTTTAATATTGGACTACTCGTTCGCAAGTTCATTAAATCTTTGGAAGAATGCCACAAGCATAGTTATTTATAGATAAAGCTGAACATAACAATATATACCATCGCAGGCAGGCAAAGAGGACGTTCACAATCTAAATGATTCTCGATTTTTCAAACAATTACTGGAGAATTGTATCTAATGCAATTTGTAAATGATTAAAAAGCTTATAAAGGACATTTTTGTGTAGATTAATCTTGATTCTTGAGCAATGAATACATTCAACTGCTTAGCTTCATTTCCTACGGCTTGAGTTCAAATTTTAAACTAGAAACTGTTTAATTATTCAATAATCAAGTATTCAAGCTTTAAATTCCTTAGGATGTTGAGTGTTTTTCTAATTATAGCAGATATTTGCCTAAGATAATATTGCCTATCTTGCCTAAGATAAGATTCACTGGTATGTAAAATCATAAATTAGAAATATTGCTTATTGTTGCTTATTGTTTTATCAAAATTAGGGAGAGGAACAGTTTTGGGTTTATCCTGTTGATTCTCTCCCAATCATTAATTTGATGTTGTGATTAAGGAATGTAATAAATGTAATAAATGTAAATGTAATAATTGATTGGATTAATGATGATTATCAGTCAGCACAAGAATAAAACGAGATCTTGAATTACTAATTCTGGGATTTTAAAACCTTTGGTTCAAAAAAGTTCAATTACAGATTCAAAAGATGGAACGAAAGCTAAGACATCTTTAGGATGGGAATGCCTGACCAAGGAATGATAACATGACTAATCAGGACATGCTTGGGAACATTTCTCTAAAACTAGCATGCTTTAATTTGGCATTCCTCACGGACAATTAGATGATGATTGAATCATGATAAAACAATGTACGGGAAAAATTCATGTTTTGAATTTTGTCAAAAAACTGTGGAAAAATTGAAAACAAGGTAGAGAATTTAAAGCCATATTATAATTAGGCCTCCAAAGAAGTACATTTTCGATTTCAGCTTTCAGACATAGATTGAAGGACAGCAGCTAAAAACATCAGCTCATAAAGCCGCGGTATCAAGAAATTAAGAGCGAAAATCGAAGTAGTAAACTCTTTAAAGGAGAGAATATTCCAATACAATTATAACTTCAAATTTTAGTAGAGACAAATGAATTCAACATGAAGTCCAACTTTTCTTTGTATGCATGCCAAATCACAAGATCGAAGTATTTGATAACAAGCATGAATTTACAGTGAACCACTAGAAACTACAGATGAGAATAGATAAATGAAGATAAAGGAGCGCTTCAAGAATAATTCCATCAATACAAACTTCATACATTAAACATTCTACTCAACGCATAGCTCAAGTAGAGAAACTTATAAAAAAAAGTCTCAGCCTTGCAATTGTGAGAAGTTTAAATCTGAGGTTTGACAGTTTTTTCCAAACGTTGGCAAAGCTAGTTACGAGTATTCGATAAGACTCTACTCTGAAGTTTATGAGTAGTAAAAACATAACATGGAGCAAAAAGAATGGAATTTATGGATTTTTTCCAAAAAAAGTTTCAAATTAAACTTTAATGTAAGTAGGAGCACATACATTCTTGAGGCATCAGTAAGATGAATAAAATGATAATCAATAACTTTCTATTAAATCTGTAGTAACAATGCGTTGGTGATGAATAGACAGCCAGTAGAGTTATCCTAAAATTATTATTGAATTATATTGGTTGAATACGACTAAAATTACAGCAGGATATCACTTTTGCTTTAAATAGCTTCATCTAACAATGCGGTCTGACCTGTTTCGAAGTAAATGAGAAAGTTTCGAAATAAATGAGATATTAAATTAATTGTGTATTATTCTCGAGAATAATTCTCAAAAGACATAGAACTTTCACTCTGAAGAAAATAATGTAAAAATTTTCAAGGTAAGAGGTCGATTGTATCAGTTCAATACAATAATTACATAGAGCAGCCCTTATCCAGGCTTCAACAGCGCATACTTGCTTCTCGAAGTGCCCTCTTGAAAAAATTGCTTGAATATGTTCCAGAGTTGGAAATATGAAGATTTGAAAAGCTCTTTTGTGAAAAATCTGTGAGTTTCACAGATGTTGAGTTAATTCAAAATAATAAAAGGATAAATTAGTACGGTAGTTTTAAAAACAGCTTTGAGACAAAACGTAACAAAAGTGCCATCTAGATCATAATGAGAGTGTATAGAGTGTGAAATTTATGATATCTAGACAAAACTTTCTAAGAATTCAACTAATGAACAATAGATTTTAAACTTATAAATAAATATCTTAACAATAGATTTGATGGTCTTTAAAGTTATTCGGCAGTCTTCAAACACTCAAAATGAACACAGATTGTGATTTACCAAGAAAAATTCAAGTCAATTAGTCAATAATTTTCTTGAAACAGTCGATTAATTGATGAATGTTCCAACTCACCAGATAAAGCAAGTTTTGCAGTGCATGCTGCTTTGCCGGCTTCATTCTCTGCGACACAAGTTATTTGTCCGGCCGTGTCACTTGTCACCGAAGGGATGGACAGAACTTGACGCGGCCCACTCGTTGAAATCAGCATGTCTTTTCCTGCCACTGGTTTGTCGTTGAACAGCCAACGTACCTGTGAAAAACAAGTTTTGTTACAAAACAATACTATTGATGAGAGTATCAATCAAATATTAATAAACTTTCAATAAACAGCTGATTGATTGTCTATATTTAGGACGGAGTAGGACTTCCGGGCCCTTCTGCCACACATCCACGTTCAAAATCTGGATAGAAGTAATTAGAAAACAATAAATGAAAGATACAGGTGGATTAGAAAAATTCTATAGAGTATCTATTTGTAAAAGTGGTGTGTGTACCCTTATAGGTTGAATAAAAAGATAAATAAATCGAACCTGGATGGTGATGAATTAATATACAAAAATTGAATGGTAATAGACATAAATTATAAAAATAAATAATATTTATAATGAATAAACTATTATGGTAAATGAACATGGTGGTAGAAAATAAATAGTAATTCAGTATTTGTAATGTTGATTTTTGATGAATAATTAATGAATGAATCCTTTTGGAAATTATAAGATTTGCCGACTTCTATTTGACAAAATTATACTATTATAATAGTAACAGAGTTTACAACTAGTATTAGTTGTTTACAACTAATGTGACTAACCTTTCGATGCTCAGGGAAGTTATGAAATTTGCTAACAATTATTATTAATCACCAATAATACTTTTGAAATGATTTCAACAATTATAATCACTCATAATAAGCTAATATTGAAATAATTCAAATTGTTATTTCTATTCTATAATAACAACTACATATATGATATTAACTATATTTAATAAAATCTAATTGATATAATAATTTGTACAAACCTTGGGCGTGGGTTTGCCAGCCACAATGCACTCGAACTTGGTGGGTTCGCCAAGGCAGACGATTGTATCAGAGAAGAGTTCGGTGAATGATGGCAGGACAGGGCGGTCGTCATGCTTCACCTTGGCTTCTGTCTCTTGCTCGGACATTGAGCCCTTCACTATGAGGTGCGCAAAACACTTGGCTTCACCCATCTTGCTCTGCACCAGGGCTGTGTAGTTGCCTTTGTCCTCCACGGTCACATTGGCAATGTGCAGGGTGCAGTGGCCGTCGGCTGTTTGCTCCCACTGTAGGGAACGTGCGATTGAGTTCATTCACTAATTCAATCAGATTTTCATCACAATTGACGAACACTCTCATGATAAGGGAACAGGAGCTTTCGCTGCCAAAATTGCTCTCTAATAAAATTTTCAAATAGGTTCAAGTATTATAGTCTACTTAATTATAATTTTGTTTGAAGAAAGTATCCATAATTGAAAAAGCCGAAGGAGAATATTGAAGTTCAACTATGATAGAGCACACTTGTGAAAAATTTATATTTTTGAATTGTTTCAATTTTTTATTTAATGTAAATAGATAATCATTTTTATTGAACAGATCTGTGAAAAATCTATCAAGTTATCTGCAAACAGGTAATGATTGTTAAACATTAATATATTGATCATGTCATGAGATGTATGCCTAATTATATTGTGTGCCTCTCCCCACTTCATTATATTTCAATGCAAATATTCTATTTTTAACCCAGATCTAGACTGCTTCACTATGTTTTCACCCTTAGGCCATGACAAAGTATGTAGAATAATTATTTTTATAATCTTCAAAAAAGAATAGGATGTAAAATCACTGTATTTCGCCTCCTCTGTTTTTTAAGTAGATTCAGACGAAGCAAACATTAATTTCCAAAGACCATGTCTATACAGAACAAAAACCTGAGCTATGGATAGCTCTGATTTTTTGTCCAAGTTTTCTTTTTTTGTCCAGAGCTTTCTTGCTGCTGGTCACTCCAGACCAGCAACTGGTTGCCTAGTCTAAAAAAGGGCCTTAGTTAGGTAAGCTGATTTTTATTTTTGAGAATCAGTTTCGATAGCACCCTCACTACTTAATGACAGATAGGAATTTTATGAGTAGTTTATATTTCATTTGAGTAGTTTCAACGGGTGTCATTCATATGTGAGATACCTCAAATGTGCGAGTATTCCAATTATCTTTAATTGTCAACACATTTCAAATAATATTAACATATTGCCATTCAAAAGCCAAAACCTATCCTCCCTAACCTTTTCTTTCACCTCTGAAATCTAATTGAACCGTACCTTCAAGGTTATGTGCATACACTAGACAAATGATTTTATACATTGCTTATACCTTTGAAATCTAATTGAACAAAACCTTCAAGGTTATGTTCACACCCTAGACGAATGATATTATACAATGGCAAGTTTTTAACGTCTTAGTTCGTGTTTATAGTGAGATTTACTCACTGTCAGTATTGTTTTGAATGGGGAGCATTCATGTTATTCAAATACATTTAAGGTATACATTTAACTTTTATAAGCACTCATATCAATAGGTCTCACTATTGAAGATGATGGTTTTTATCCATTTCAAACTGCGATGTACTTACAGACGGTTTTCACAACGACGTGCAGTCTCATTATTATTCATATTGATCCTAGCACTAATCAAGTGTGCAAATAATTATCACTGTATGATATCCATTTTAAATATCCAATGGAATCTATATAAATAGAACTGAGGACTTCTGCTACTGTAAATATTGACCGAACAGCGTCAAACTGTTAAATTGTCGGTCCCGGCTGACTTATGACTGTTGTAAGGCTCATTGACAGCTTAAATTATATACTCAGGCGAGGTGGATCTTCCGACAGGGACTCCCCCCCCCCCAATAAGAGTCATACCAATATTATTACCATTATTGGATATTTGAAATAATTATTATACAGTAATAATATTCCAGCAGCTGGTTAACTGCAATTTTTGATAAATCTTCCATCTGTGCAAATAATGTACCTTGACGCGGTCAGACAATGCAACGGGGCGACTATTGTGCAACCAGACGACGACCGGCATGGGCTGCCCTGTGACAGTGCACTCTAGTGTGACACTCTCCCCGGCTGGCACCATCACATCAGTCAGCAGCTGGCTGAACTTGGGCATCACCGTCATCTCCACCTTCCTCTTCTCAGTCGTCACCGTCTGTCTGCTGGCACCTTTCACGTCTGCACCTCCTACACCTGCAAAAAAATAATTAAATAATTAATTTTGTTACAAGAAAACACAGATCGGGAGAGAAGAACTAAGGATACCTTATATTCTTTCTCTTCAAAATTTATATAACATTGAAACAATCCAAAATTATAGATACAGTCGAACCTCTCTATAACGAACCTCCACTTAACGAAATCCTCTACACAACGAATTTTTACCTCGTCCCATGATATTTTAGAGTTTTGGCTGCTTATTTACCTCTATTCAACGAATTTCGGACCTCTCAACAACAAAGTTTTCTCTTGACTTCAAGATACAAAATGTAGTGTTTATAGGAAGTAGAGAGTCATTTTCAAAGAAAAAGTTTAGTTTCAGAAGAAAGGTTAATAATAATGGACTAAAGGACTAAAAAGAAATGGCAATTCAAGTACGAAGAAGATAGGATGTTAAGACAGTCAATAGAGGTTGAAACATGTGTCGGAAATTGAATGCAAGTTACTGGAAATAGACTTCCAAGAACTTGTCATTCGTAGACCAGGCAGGTAAACGACTGGACTTTCTTATCCTTGCTTCTGCCACACATTTCAATTGTTAGAACTCGCCTTTCATAGATAAAGGAACGGGAATGCTGGATTTTCCCATCCTCCCACCATTTGCTTTTGTTACACATTTCAATTTTGCTGGTTAGTTTACTGTACTCAGTTTCATTCAGTTTCTAAAAAATCGTGATCAGATTCTAAAACTAAGTGTTGCTAATGATTTGCAACATTGTAAATTTATACATTTGATGATACTGGTAACCGGTGATAAAATGGGTGACTGTAATGCACGAGAAAAATCTTCCATTGTCAGGGAATTTAATCAATGAAAAGGCTTTAGAATTTGCAGTATCATCGGGATACAGTAGCTTTAAGGCAAGTAAAGTTAGAAAAATTCAAAAAACGGCATGACATCGTCCAAAAAGTGATATCGGTGTGATATAAAAGTGCTAGTGTTGATATGTACCCTCTTGTGAATTCTGGAAAGAAAATGTTCTTAGAAAAGTTCAGAAAAAGTTCTCAGAAAATATTATGAACCGAAAGACGATTTCAATGTTGATGAGAATGGTATAGGCCTATTCTTTAAATTGTTGCCCAATAAGACACTAACTACCGCCCAAATCATTTAATTACCGCCCTTGATATAAATTAAAGATCCATAAGATTGCGGCAGTTTTCTTGACAGAGCAACCTCTCAATAACGAATGCCTCTCTGCAGCGATTTTTTCCTCGGGATAATCAACTTCGTTATACAGAGGTTCAACTGTATATAGAAGTCACTCATGAGAATAGGGTTGGATAGTGAAGATTAATATTGTGGAATTCAACGAATTGAATTGCCGAATTCAACCAAATGACTTACTCTGAACAGTCAATGTGCACTTGCTCGATGCTTCTCCAGCTGAGTTGATGGCGACCACTTTATATTCTCCACTGTCCTCAACGTAGGCTTCCTGGATGATCAATGAGCATCGATCTCCGTGGAATAGAAGCTGGAAGTCTTCAGATTCCTTCACTGGCCGTTCCTCATGGTACCAAATTACCTGGTCAAACATCCACATCAAAATTACATCCACATGAATATCAATGTTATTCACTTCTCAAAAGTTATTTCTAAAACTTTATGAAACCGAACATTGCTTGAAAAAACACAATCATCTCTCTTAAACAACCGGTTATGAAGGAGGAAACTTACATAATAGCTGATAGCATAATTCTGATATAACGGGTGGATTTTCACATTGTGAAGGGAGTGGTGCGTCTTTAGACTTAGAGGGGGGGTTGGCTACCCCTGTTTTTTTTTTTATGGGGGGAAGATTCCACCTAGTCTACATAAGAATATAAGCCGTCCATGGGCTTCATGACTGTTATCATAAAGGTAGTCTTAAATTTGTGGTAGGAACAGCAGTCTTAATTCCACTCTAACTGATATCATAATTACCAGCTAGTTAGCAAAATTAAAACTGTTCATCTGAACTTTTTGTACTGAGATTGAGCTTTTTACAATACATTCTTGCAATCTCCATAAGAGAAAGAATTCAATTGTGTCACAAATGTATGCATACACATTTTCATCTGAAGATTTTTTTGTCGATAGAGATAATTTCATTTGATTAATGATAGAGATAATTTCATTTTACATGACTATTCGAAGAACATGAACATTGCTTCTTTGACAAGGATCATCCTTTGCTTTGATCACGATAGAAACAAATCAGTTTAATAAACTGTTAGAAATGTTATGGAATGTAATGAATGAAAGCAATTGAAATTTTTCAAAGAAATTTTAGAATCAGAAATGTTTTGCAATACTCTTCAGATATTCGATTGCCATGATTTGATATTAAATTTAATGGAACAAATTAAATTTTCTCAAATAAATGTTTAGCAAAACTGTATAGTTTTCAATTGTTATGATTTGAAATTGCATGAATGGAATAACCTAATTTATGGAACAATTTGTTACCTCAGGTTCAGGATGTCCGACAATGACACAGTCCAGCCTGACTTTCATGCCCTCAAACACAGCGCAGTCCTTCAACTGCAGCTGAATGGCTGGCTTGACTGGCTCACTGTCACTGGCCACTTCTGAGTCGGACGTTTCAGTTGGCAGCACACCTTTGACAGAAACCTGGCAAGACTGGCAGGCTTCGCCCGCTGGGTTCACTGCATTCACCGTGTAAGTACCTGCGTCTTTCGGGTAGGCTTCATTTATTACAAGAGCTGCGTTTCCATTCTCCACTAAGACCTGTGAAAATACAGGAATCAAAAATATGAATCAACTAGTTTATGCGTTAGTAAGGGCATATTAATGAAGAGAGATAAAATTACCTACAGATCCAGGAGGGTTCCGAACCACCAGGAGCTGATTTTAAAGCTCATAACTGACTACTGGCTTAACCAATTCCCTATTGAACTGGAATAGAGGCCAATATAGTTTTATATCAAGCCCAATTGAAGTGCAATTGAAAGTCCAATACAATTAATATACTAAATGGAGGAGAGAATACATTGCTATCAATAAAGCGTTCTTCTAGAGAAAATAATTTATCAAAATTAAACCTGAAACGCGGAAAATTATAATGAATAAAACAAAATAATACTTCTAAAACGAATACATTAACTTGTATCGATGGTAAATAAATAAAACGTGAAAACCAATTTTATAGCAACGATTGTCAATTCACAGGAGTGAGAAAATAATAAATAGCTTATCCACTCACAAATTCAAATACCAACAGTGGTATAACAAGTATCGTTGATCTTCAGCTGAAAGAAATAGAGCATCAACTCTTTGAAAAGTTGAAATCTCATTACTTGATCAAAAATCTTTGTGTCAGTAGAGGTAATACTGTGGTAAAATTCCCTAAGTGTATTCGAATACAAATTTTTCAGAACAACGATTCATTAGATTAATTGTGAACTAGTTTCGGCTTTTGTAGTTGTTCGTTAATTAATAGAAGTTTGTGCCAGCTTCAAATCGTTTTATTAATTTGTTCACAAACTACACATTCACATAAGGTAAGGAGTATTTTCACAGTAGGGAATTCATGAGATGAATGACTAACCTGGAGATCTGTCGATTCCTTGATTGGTTTGCCATTGAATGACCAGGTAATAGTTGGAGCCGGCTTTCCAGTAACTTGACATTCCAGCCTGATCTTCTGTCCAGCTCTGGCCATGAGATTCGTTGATAGCGGAGCAATGAATTTGGGCGATTCTTGTGATTCTTTGGCTGAAACATTGTTGGAAATGAGCTAGAGTAATGTTTTTGAATAGTTAGAAAGATGGAAAAGAGGTACAGATGAAGAACAAATAATAGTAATGTTAGTAGATAATGGAATGAGCAATGACAGTTATTCTCAACATGGAATTCATAAAAACATCAGAATTTTTTTCTCAAAGACGTAATAAAGCAGTAATGGAACTTTCTGTGTAAGAAGGCACTGTGTAACAATATTTATCCAGGGAAAAGAGACGGATGATGATAATGAGAAATGAGTGGACCTACAGCTTAAGGTGGGTTGCGAACAGCCGGGAAGCGATCTCATAAATGCCATTAAGAGGAGTTCGGCTATTGAAGTGGTCACCCTTACAATGGAAGTAGCGGGCGCAGGGAGCATAACTTATCTTATCGATATTTTATCAGCTTATCAACGCTTCCTTAATGCTATGAAAGTGTTAAAATGTCAGCTAATGACTGCCTCTTCACATAAATTTCTAGAGAATATGATTCAATGACTGTCTTAAAAGAAGGAGCAATGAAGAACATAGAATAGAATATAGTGAGGTCTATGTTATAATGACAGTATTTGAATAACATTAGTGTTACTATCCTTGACGACTAAGCAGATAGCACTATCCTTTTCTAGCTCCGCCATTTTGCCAGATCGTTTTTTAACAATGTAGAAATATAACTAATTAACAGAATATTCAATCTCAATCATGAAAATTTAATATTTGATCACTGAGAATTCTTTTCTTCATGAATAAAATATAATCAATTATTTTCAACACGAATGAACAGTTGAAGGGCCGTTTGCACAGTGACTGTTCAAACTAAATTTTATTTTAAACTGGATTAAATCTGTATCAAGTCTCGTTTGTTATAATGTGTTACATTTTGCTGAGTTTAAACCACCAGCTGATTAAATTCAGTTAAAACTTTGATTGTTAACACGGCCCTTAATATTACATAAGATGATATACTAATATCAGATTTTCTCTTTAGAAACCGCAACGTTGCCAGATCAACAATGTAGAAATATAATTAATTGACAAAATATTCAATCTCAATTATGGAAATTTAATATTAAATCACTGAAAAATTACATCCTCTTGTCGAATGAAATATAGTAGATTATTTTAAACAAGAATGAACAGTTAGTATTATATGAGGAATACTGGTATAAGATATTCTCTATAGAAGGCAGTGGTAAGGCAGAAAACCGGCAACACTGTTCTCCTATCTTTCTCCACTGCCATTATAAAGTGGATCTCACTATAGTTTACAAAAGTACAATAGAGATACTATAGTGGTTGGAGCAGGACAGGACAATCAATAAATACTGACGTTTGACGAAGAGCCAAGCAGTGGAGGAGTCACTGGCCACCTGATTGGTCGCCTTGCACGTGTACTGGGCCTGGTCGGCAGTGGCCAACTGGTCTATGGTCATGACGGCCAGGCCATTGTTGAAGGTGATGCTGTGATCGGGGCTGTGGTCGATGCACACGTCACCCTTCAGCCACTGCACGGTGGGGAGGGGGGTGCCGGCCACCTGGCAACTCATACTGCAGCTCCCCCCCTCCACCCCTGTCACCGACAACAGCGGCTGCAGGAACACAGGTCCGATCATCTCCACTTCGGGGGCACACTCTACAACACAACAACAAAATCAAACTATTCTATTTTTCTGATACTCGTGAGGATACAACACAACATAAATTAAATGACTTTCTTCTGAAGCTATTGAGATAGCGATTCCTGCATAGGGTGAAGTTTTACAATAGGAGAAGGTTTAAAAACCTGCTAACATCCTCGCAGTCATTTACCGCCCAAAAACAAAACTTTTTACATTCTCTCAGAGCTATTTACCGCCATGTTATTTCATTTTATTGTATATATTTTCAGTCTTATTATATCATTATTACTACTATTACTTTTATAATAATATATATTTAGTATTTTTATTTTGTTTCAAGTACGGTACTGTTTAAATGAAAGTGTCCTGTTTAGAGTTACTCCCAGAAACTGGGGTGTTTTGCAGGTCTATTAACTTTCCATGTTACATTCAGTTCAATCCCTGCATCATAGTTTCACATGTGAAATTCACACTTGTTTTGCAAGGGTTTGATATGAGAGGTTTATACTTTGCTCTGGTTACATTTAAATGTGATATTTATACCAGGTGCTTCAAAAAAATGTATACACACTTTGAACTTTCATAGAAAATCTATTTACCATTCTACAAAGTTAAATTTCAGGAAAATAGAAAGCTGAAAGTCCAATGTAAATAAAACATAAATAACAAATGTTAATACTGTTCAAATTGGTGACCTGCAGCATCAATATAATTCTGAGTACGAGTCACCACTGATTCTGTACATCGTATCAAAACGTCCAATGAGATTTCTCTACACACTGCTTGAATCTCATTCCAAAGAATGTCTAGGTTACGTGGTTTACGTTTGTACACCTCATCTTTTACTATGCCCCACAAGAAGAAATACAGTGGTGTAAGGTCTGGAGAGCGTGCTGGAAACTCGATTGGCCCCCTGCGCCCTATCCACTGGCCTGGCAAATTTTGATCCAGGTAAGCTCGTACGTCTCTGTGATAGTGCGGCGGAGCACCATCTTGTACATCACACACTGTTCCATGAACTTCGAATTTGTCTCGTATGCATGTAATTGTTAATCTTGAAGGTGGTTCTGTATCATACTCCCTTCTCCACTGTCTTTGAACTTCATTTACATTCTCAAACTTCCAGTACCACTTAATAACCTGCTTACGTTCTTCAAAACTCAAACGTACGTCCGCCATGTTGATATTACAAATTCCAACTAACAATATGACATAGAGGGACGATTATGCTGCCACCTGGTGAAGAAATATAACATTAGCCTTGTAGAGCGTAAAACTACGATTGTTTAAAGTGTGTATACATTTTTTTGAAGCACCCGGTATATATAATTTGCTTTATAATTTGCTTCAATTACATAATAGGTTAATACTTTGCTCCTCCAAAGCACTGGAGATAATTTGGATGGACGATGGAAATATGATTTATGTGAATCATTTTCGTGCGTTAACTTACTGGTGACAAAACGACAAAACACTTATGTGATTTATAATAATGGGCAACCCATTTAATATGGGGATTGTTCAATATGAAGAAAAATAAATTATACATATTGCATAAACAATGACATCATGACAACTATAATATAAAGTTAAATTGAAGTCAATATAGCTACAGAAAGATATAAGAATAGTTACGTTTTGTGGATGATACTACTATTTTTAGCTGGTATGGCACATCTTCAAGTCATGTCATGACACAAACTAAACTCTGTCGGCAAAAACGTCTTCATTTCAAATTATATTCCATTCAACTTTATTTATGAGTGAGAATAAGGATTAGCAACAACAAATGATCATTAGACAAAGATGCAATGACTACCTTTGACTGAGAGTTTGGCAGTGGTATCAGTGCTGCCTGCCGCGTTGACGGCTCTGCAGGTGAATGAGGCCGAGTCCTCAGTGAATGTCTCCTCGATGGTCAGAGAGCACAGACCGTCTTCACTGAATTTCGTCACGTAGTCGGGATTGTTTTCAATCGATATTCCATCCTTCAGCCATTGAACAGAAGGAAGAGGTTTTCCATCGACTCTGTTTGCGAGAAAAACGTGATTATATTTCAGATTGATACATTAAAAATGCTTTACAAAGCTACATTCCAAGAACTTTATTGATAATAGTGACAAATATTCATATTTCAGGGAAAATATAATGTTTCAATGATTGAGTGATTTTAACAGTCAACACAATGGATAAAATAAGTAGGCTATAGTGAAAGAGAAATGGGTTTTGACGCCATTAATATTAATACTCCATGAATTTGAAATACTGTATTCATCTTCCGAGGTGAAATCAATCACTGTATTTTTAGTACATATGTCGAAATAGTGATAATGTATTAAATTTAATTATTGATATATTATACCTATCAATGAGAGAGTTCACTTACCGGCACTGAAATGTGAACCTGCTTCCTTCATTTATGAAGGCGTCTGCCAGCGGCTGACTGAACTGTGGCGGAGATGTGGCAGCTTCTATTTCTTGGTATTTGGCTTTCTTTGGAGGTGGACTCGGCGATTTTTGTTTTCTCACTGTAGTTATACCATTTTCTATCACCTTACAAAACGGAACAATCAAATAATTTCATTTCAATTTTTCGACTAATAATATAAATTAATATAAAACTTGAATAATTTTTGGGTATATTACTGTATTGAAATGGTTTATTGAGCAAATATTTTCTGGCAATATGAATTAGGAGTTACGGTAACTCTTAGCTATTTCAACTTTTAGGACTATTTCAACTCTTTTAACTATTTCAACTCTTTTAACTATTCTAACTTTTACTTTAACTCTTTGACTATTTTGGATATTCTGTCAAACTTTAGTTGTATAAAAGAAGTGATTCACTACGTTGACTACCATCTTGCATGAGATTATATTGGAAATTGATGTGACCATTTTCTGTAATAATAGTATAATACCACCCGCAACTTACATATATGCATTTTAATAACTCATTTTTCAACAATGCTCTACATAATGATTTAGAAAACTCAATATTATATCAAACCTCGATAGCTCAACAGGATATACTAATTAAATAGTCAGGTTTGTTTAGTTTATTAAAAATATGTAGTATCTTCCTATAGATACTTCCTATAGATATAGATTCTTCCTATGAAGAATTCTTCTTAAGCTACACTTAAAATATTATGTAGTATGTTCCTATTATAACCTAAAGAATTCTTCAAATTTCCCAAGCTTAATTGCTTTGGAACATGAAATTTAATATAGTACCTCTAAGTGCAATGATAACGGCGAGAATGAACGGAATTATCTCACTTCCAAATGAGAAATTGAAATGATACATTCCAAATTAATAGGAATGGGCCGATCATTGGTGATTGTCAAAATATTCAACAGTATAGTTTAACATGAATATAAGGTACCGATCTCAAAAATGTATTATTATTATTATTCATGATAATAATTCAATGGTTGAATATGTAGAGGATTAGTAAGAAAAAATCACAAATTACCTCTATTGAAGTTTTCTCTATAGATGTAACATGAGTAGTGGTGTGCTGCTCTTGTTTAATAATTGAGGGTGGTTCACTGGCCGTTATTTCCTGTAAATCACCACATGATTAATATTATTATTTATATTATATTGTAAAACTGTATTATTATGTATTTCATAATTGTCAATAATTTTCTATTTGCAAAAAAAAAGATTCAATTTGAATATTATAAACAGTTAAAAAAGCAATTCTTCATGGTTCTCAATGGAAGTGGTAAAAAGATACAAAACCTTTACTATAAAAACAAGTATTGTCAATATTGCTAAATTGTAAGCATGAGATTTGAGAATTACAGGAAGGAAGAAGCATTGGTCTATAACTGAGAAAAATGGAATGAGTATAGTGTGAAATAATTAATCATCAGTCTTATGATATTATCATAGAATAGAAGTCTATGATACTATGCTGCTATCATATTATATTATTAGTGTGATGAACAATTTAGACTTTACCATTTTTTCAGGTTGTTGCTGTTTGTAGCCTTCCAAGAGCGACTTCAATTCTTTGGTAACTTGTTGGAAGGAAGTTTTCATCTCTCTACTCTCCTCTCGTACTTGACCAACTTGTGCCGGAGGTCTTGCTTCACCAACTAGGAAAGTAGATGAAACGAGCATGGATATAGTCATCAGAAGCATAACTTATCTCGATTTTCTACTATAAAACGATGCATTTAATAGTAAAGTGTAGAGAGGATATAATTTGTGTTGGGATGATAATTTTTCAATTGCTTTACATTCAGAATTCGAATAAAAAACCGCCAAAGGAGCTTACCTCCTTGAGGAAAAGGTTCTGCGTTGAATAATGGCTAAATTTTTATTCCGAAAAACTCATCACTAAACGACGGATCTGGCAAGCTGGCAAAAATTGATTAATATAATGAATTTCCAATAAGTATGAAATTGATAACCATTTTAATGGTAGTGAAAATGGCAAGGAGTTGATTTTCAAAGATGTAATTTGAATAGTTTGAACACTATTTAAATACAGAAATCTTAATTTTTATTATGAGCATTACAAAGATATTTTGGTTTCTTCATAAAATTGGTTAAAAGCCAGCCCTTTAAATAATTACGTCCACCCAATTCAAACACACATGACTTAACAAAGGAGAAACTTCATACTGTGATTTAAATAAACGAGTGATAATAATAATAATTATTTTTTATCATTTCATATTCCGAAAAACTCATCACTAAACGACGGAGCTGGCAGCTGGCAAAAATTGATTAATATAATGAATTTCCAATAAGTATGAAATTATTGATAACCATTTTACTGGTAGTGAAAATGGCAAGGAGTTGATTTTCAAAGATGTAATTTGAATAGTTTGAACACTATTTAAATGCAGGAATGATATATATTATTATTTATCAACTTTTTTCCAAGTTTTTATTGATTTCTAGAATTAATTCTATCTTGTTTTTAATAATTTTTCTATGGTTTTGTTACAATACTTACCAAAAAGTTGCTCAGCCAAATCAGCGATTTTATTAATCCTCTCATCTTGTATTGATTCTCCTGGTTTGAAAAATATTTCGAGTTCGTTGAGCATTTCAGTGGCGTCTTCAGGTGTTTTGCTCACAGCTGAGCGCCTAGCTATTGTCACAAGTAACTGGCTTCCTTCCCGGAACCAATCCTCAGCCTGCAACATAACAATAATCACATGTTTTGCGTGTTCAAGTGTAAAACTATCAAACGTTTTACTGTAATTCATGATAATTCACAGTATATTTAAATTACTGATGATTTCTTGCATTTATGATCTTTAATTATTGAAATGAGTAGTATTAAAGAGGGAGTTCTAGGATTGATTTCAATATCAATAAAGTATTAATCAGGTATCAATATTAATAGTATCAAAGATAATGTTCTAGGATTGAATTCATTCAATTTTGATACAAACAAAGTAGGCCTAGCTGAATGTGTATGCTCTTTGTCAAAAACGTATGTATGACTTTCATATGGTTACGCAGTTCCATCCAGGCGTGCATATACAATCCAATTATAGGAGCTGATACAGAAATAAATAAAATCGAAGAGATTCAAATAGTTGGGAAAGTAATATTGTAACGTAGAGTGTTTCTATTCTACAATTGAAAAGTTCAATCAAAATTCACCTCAATATTTACCACATCATTAGAAATTATGCTATATAAGATTATAAACATATTATATGAGAATAGAAAACAATTTATAGGTATTAAATAAATCAGTTTTATTTCTTAATAGTTGAAGGTTCACTTACTTCTTCAACAAGTGTGAAAAACTGAATACTGAGATCGATGAGTCGTCGAGATTCTGAAACTTGTTTCTCGAACTCTTCCCATCGCTTCCTCAGACGTGACACTTCAACCTGAATGTGCTTCGAGGAATGTCCGTCAGTTTTGGACATCACTTCAGCTGCACTAACAAATGTCTCTATTCGCTGTTGAAGCAGCTAGAAATATACAATATTCATTAAAACTGTAATGAAGAGAGAAAATTAATTGGAAGAGACATTAAAACTGGAAAACTATTCAATTTTCGTAGCAATTCCACAGTTTTGATTTCTAAACAAATCTTTCAAAATCATTAAAATTTGAAAACTTTGGATAACTCAATTTTGATTACATTACATTCATACAATGCTTACGGTACTTCGTACAGTTTGTACTAATATATCACTCGCTTACAAATGGCTTCTTTCACATAATACGACTTCTCTAACTGATGACTTTTTACAATTTCATTACAGTTTCGCTACAAATTACTTCCTATGAATGTCACTTTTTTCAATTACCCAAACAGAATCCCAAAACAGAATCAACTGATCTGTTACAAATGACTCCTACTAATTCACCTCTATTGCTATTGATGGAAGTATACTTCAAGGGATATGGCCTCAACCTCACTACAGATTTGTTACATGATAATATCGATTATTGAAGAATGGATAATGTACCGTTCAAAAGTCCCTTTCTTCCAAGTTCATAACTAAATCAACTATTTATCCCCATACAAACGACTGCTTTAACATCACCTTTCCGAACTAAATATACTATTACAAACGACTGTATAAGATCCATTCCGAGCTTAGAGTGGCTACTAACGACAGGACAAGTGTGTTGAACATGTGTGTACACACATGTCGTCATACAATTTTGTGTCAGTTATCATAGTAAAAAGTTTCGAAAAAAATTGTTGGAGGTTAGGTTTTTGTATCTTTGATTCATTGTTTATTTTTTTCGCTGCTCTATTTGAGGTTCAATTATTTTTGTATCATTATAATTTGTAATTTTCTAGTGGTTATTAATATTGTTATTGGTTGTTTATTTTATGTTGCTGTCAAATAGCTGTTTTTTATTCCAAGTCTCTCGCTGATGGCAAAACATGTGTGTACGCACATGTTCATCATGCAAGTCCTGTCGTCAGTGGCCAGCCTTACATACGATCTTTCAGAACTAGATTTACAGTAACAAACGACTGCTTGCACTTTACCTGGATGGTCTTCTCGAAGTAGAGGAAGGTGAGCGAGGTGGCCTTGGCGGTGGCGAGGCTCTCGCCGTACTGGCCGCGCACGGCTATCAGCTGCTGCTGCAGCTGCTCTATGTTGTTGTAGATGTGCTCCAAGTCGACATCGAACTGACACAGCTGCTGACTCTGGTCCAACTCCAAGCGGCGCTCTGTCCATGCGCGCTCCCACAGGCTGCGTTTCTCCTCCACCATTCGCCGCAGCGTGCTGATGTCTTTCTCCCGCGCTGGTTCAGGCTCCTAGAATACAACAAAAGCAGGCAAATTCCAAATTCAAATTGATAAATGATACAAAAAATGACTGATTGTCAAATTAAATTATAATGAATAATAATTTATCAATCGGTTACAAATTATTAATTAATAATAATTATTATTAAATAATAATTTCAATTTTCGTTCAATAAATTATTATAGTAAATGAAGTTGAATAGAAATACAAATCTCAGTACCCTTTTTTGAATTATTTTATCAGTGATTTGAAGTCAAATCACTTGGAAATGGCATGAATGTTGAAACAAGTTGTGATAAAATAATTCAAAAGAGGGTACTAGATTTGTATTTCTATTCATATTACAAGTAGCCCTGAATAGAAAAAAATGAATGAAGTTAATTCAGATAGGTTTCTGCATACTTGGTAGATTTAATGCAAAATGAGATTGGACTTTCACCAATTTGTATAAAAACTAAAAAATGCTATACAATACACAACTTTTTGTGTAGTTGAGAAGTTGATATTGTGGTAATTCAAAATCAAATCAAATCAAATCGTTTATTGCACAAAAATATATACAGAATACAACTGAAAGGAAATTGACAACTTTGTGCTACACGTCGGCAAAAGAAAACTTGTACGCCAACGTGGAGTCTTAATATAACTTATTCACTTATACATTAATATTAATATATAAAATGATCCTACAATATTATAATATAGGCTAACAGTAATTAACATTCAACCAACTAAATATTCCATTCTAAGAAATAACGATAAATTAAAGATATACATAAAGCTGAATTTAAGATTCATACAACATCAATCAATATTAAACCAAATCATTAATTGAATAAAAATAATTTTCTTTCACCCAGGTATGGAAATCTTTTATTTTAGGCTTCTTTAACAACCATCCTCTTGGAACTTTATTATAGAGTTTATTTCTCAAATATGAAATACTTCTACGGGATAGGGTGCTATCAACTCTTTCAATTGTGATCAAGTTTTGAGCGACTTGTCTAGTTACTCTTTGAAAATTTTGAATATTTTTTAATTTGAGTACATGTTTCTTAATAGTCTTTAAAATGAACAATTGTCTTATAGTGAACAGATTGGAATTTTGAAACAATGTGACACTTGGGAAATCTCTCGGATACCTCATTATTGTTTTGATAACTAACTTTTGTAAAACAAATAGAGGTTTTAAAGTTGAATCAAAAGTTCCTCCCCATATAGAATTACCATACTGAACTAAGGATTGGAATAGAGCAAAATAAACAGATTTTAGTAATTTTAGACTCAAAATACTTCTAAGCATGTGCATTTTTAAATTGACCACCCTTAATTTTCTACAAAGGTAGCTAATCTGAGGTGACCAGCGTAGATGCATATCAACAAAAATACCAAGATACTTGTATAATAATAATTCAATGAGAGTTTACACTCTCAATAACCTCATTGCAAGAATCACATGGATACCTGTTACAAGCATTATTCAAACAAAGCCTGTTCATATCTAGATCTCCTCTTGTTCTTGGACTGAAGGTCATACATTTTGTTTTACCAAGATTTAGTCTCAAATAATTACATTTTAGCCACTGAGAAACCTTATAGTAACCCACTTTTGTTTGCTTGATAACATCTTCCCAGGAACCTTCTTGGAAGATAAGTGCTGTGTCATCAGCAAAACAAATTGTCTTAGACCCAACTGAGTCCAGTACACTAGGCAGGTTATTAACATAGATCAAAAATAAAACTGGTCCCAATACAGTCCCTTGAGGTAGACCCCATGTCACATCTCTAATCTCACTATTACTACCACCACAGCTAACGATTTGGCTTCTACCCCTTAGATAACTTTCAAAGAAATCTAACTCTATTCCTTGAATACCAATATTAGATAGTTTCTGGATCATTTTATCATGTGGTACTGTGTCAAAAGCCTTGGCCAGGTCCAGAAACATTACCAAGGTTTTTTTATTTGTTTTGAAACCATTGTAACCATTGTAATTATTCATATTGAATGAAAAAGACTGAGAAATTGTCAAAAACCACTGATTTATTGATAATTAGAAAGACCGGTTTCGGATATTACACCATTGTCAATCTCTGATAAACTATAAACTGTATTATAGTTTCTAGTTTATAGTTTATCAGAGATTGACAATGGTGTAATAACCGAAACCGGTCTTTCTAATTATTCTAATTAATTCTAACTAACTAAACAATTCTAATTATCAATAAATCAGTGGTTTTTGACAATTTATCAGTCTTTTTCATTCAACAATACACAACAGCTATGAAAGAGAACAAAGGATTTCTATGAACAAAATGAGCTGATATAATCAGTATTGGTTTTATGGAAATGTAAAAATAAATTATACAAAAACAATTCAAATTCCTACAACTTATAACCTAGTGTGATATAGCCAGTATTTATTACTGCACATATTCGATCTTTAGAACAATTTTATTCCATTCATGCCAATTTTAAATGAGATTTTGTTTGAAAAACTTGTAAGCTTCAAGGAAGTCAATCTTCTTCAAATTATTTGCACTTCAAATACTTCTTTTAACAAGTTAGCTAGACAATGTCAGAGAAAACTTCTATAATTCTGTATAAATGGCAATTCTTCTATAATACTATAAAAAACCTATAATAATGCTGTATTCTGTGACAATACCTGCTGGGGCCAATCCCCAGCCAATCTATTCCCGTGTCCAATCTATATTATAAGCTGGACACGTGTCCCGTGTCCAGAAGCTTTCTTCTTATCAAACAATAGACGAATAATTCACTAATTTTAAGAAAATTATTACTCCACTAAAGATAGAGACATAGCTCAGATTCATTAAGATAATGCTTATAGTTTTGTTCCATCACGCATTAAATTTTTAATGTGTACTGAGTAATGGAGTCTCAATTTTTGATAAATACTGGTTGACAACTAACCTGAACTTTAATCTTGTCTATAATATGCAGACTTTCTGAGTGAGTGAATCTGAATAGCTCAGATAGTGCTTGTCGGTTGGCATCATGATCCTTTATCATCTGCTCCACTGAATTCATAGATACAGTTTCACCAAGGACTCCAGTGGGTTTTGTACATTTATTCTCCAGCTGGAAATAGCATAACAGTAATACTATTATAGTAAAAAATTATTTAGAGAAGGGCTGATAAATTTTAGTTATAAAGCTAGGTCTAATAATACGATACCATTATCAGTATTTATATTGTGATAATATTATTTATTTATTCGCTATTATTATTGATGTGTTATTTTTCCAGGGCTTCAAAAGTTTGTTGAAATTCAACAAATCAACTGCTAACCTGGTCTTCAATATTATGATAGCTGATATCATTCTAATTTTATAGCCTATCTAAAATGTAAAGCTCAGTGATTCATTATAGTAATTCACTATAGAGTAAAGAGCAGAAAGGAAGGCATCAGACTAGAACGAATTTAGTGTTTCTATTGCAAAGCAAGCACTCCATTGATTCAAACAGCCTTTCTATGTAACGGACAATCAAGGAATCAACTTTAATAGAGTAATCAAACTTTGTATTAATGATTTTTCATGTTTCAACAATATAACTAGATCAATTGACTTCTTCAGCAGTAGCCGACAGCATTAATTTTAATACTGCCTTATAAATGCAATTAAATATTACTTAAATAATCTGCAAACACAAGTAGAATCTACTACATGCATTCATCTTTATGTATGTTGTCATCTTATGTAAGCACAATTATTCAATTCCTATAGAATTGACAGAATACTCACCTCAGAAAGGTTATTGAAAAAAGATATCAACATCTCCAATAGTACTTGGTAGTCCGATATCATGACATGTAGCTTGTCTTCAAGTTCTTTGAGTTTTATAAGAACTGAGTCATCCCTGTTGGGTACTTCACCTGAACATAGTAACAAATTTATCAAACACTTTCAATGATTGATGAATGACAATTTTTGAAAATTATGTTGAAACGTTGAAAAGCAGTTTCTCTAATGATGATGCTTGATTAATTCTATCCATAAAGTTGACAAAAAAGTTGAAACACCTACCTGTTCCAATAAGAATGATCTTATTGGAACAGGTAGGTGTTTCAACTTTTTTGTCAACTTTATGGATAGAATTAATCAAGCATCATCATTAGAGAAACTGCTTTTCAACGTTTCAACATAATTTTCAAAAATTGTCATTCATCAATCATTGAAAGTGTTTGATAAATTTGTTACTATGTTCAGGTGAAGTACCCAACAGGGATGACTCAGTTCTTATAAAACTCAAAGAACTTGAAGACAAGCTACATGTCATGATATCGGACTACCAAGTACTATTGGAGATGTTGATATCTTTTTTCAATAACCTTTCTGAGGTGAGTATTCTGTAAATTCTATAGGAATTGAATAATTGTGCTTACATAAGATGACAACATACATAAAGATGAATGCATGTAGTAGATTCTACTTGTGTTTGCAGATTATTTAAGTAATATTTAATTGTATTTATAAGGCAGTATTAAAATTAATGCTGTCGGCTACTGCTGAAGAAGTCAATTGATCTAGTTATATTGTTGAAACATGAAAAATCATTAATACAAAGTTTGATTACTCTATTAAAGTTGATTCCTTGATTGTCCGTTACATAGAAAGGCTGTTTGAATCAATGGAGTGCTTGCTTTGCAATAGAAACACTAAATTCGTTCTAGTCTGATGCCTTCCTTTCTGCTCTTTACTCTATAGTGAATTACTATAATGAATCACTGAGCTTTACATTTTAGATAGGCTATAAAATTAGAATGATATCAGCTATCATAATATTGAAGACCAGGTTAGCAGTTGATTTGTTGAATTTCAACAAACTTTTGAAGCCCTGGAAAAATAACACATCAATAATAATAGCGAATAAATAAATAATATTATCACAATATAAATACTGATAATGGTATCGTATTATTAGACCTAGCTTTATAACTAAAATTTATCAGCCCTTCTCTAAATAATTTTTTACTATAATAGTATTACTGTTATGCTATTTCCAGCTGGAGAATAAATGTACAAAACCCACTGGAGTCCTTGGTGAAACTGTATCTATGAATTCAGTGGAGCAGATGATAAAGGATCATGATGCCAACCGACAAGCATCTTGTCTATAATATGCAGACTTTCTGAGTGAGTGAATCTGAATAGCTCAGATAGTGCTTGTCGGTTGGCATCATGATCCTTTATCATCTGCTCCACTGAATTCATAGATACAGTTTCACCAAGGACTCCAGTGGGTTTTGTACATTTATTCTCCAGCTGGAAATAGCATAACAGTAATACTATTATAGTAAAAATTATTTAGAGAAGGGCTGATAAATTTTAGTTATAAAGCTAGGTCTAATAATACGATACCATTAACAGTATTCATGAATTGATCCATTATATTTAATTATGAATAATAATAATAATATCGTGTGACTTGTCTGGCTCAGGGTCTGGTATCAGAGTTTTTAGGTCGCAACTAATTAATTTCAGGGCCTCTGATATGACCTAATGACTGTTTTTAGGCAGCCGGGACCGACCATTAACGTATCTATCCAAACGTCGTTAATATGAAATACCCGAAATATTTTGTTATTCCATATAAGAGTTCAATTCATAAATACTGTTTTGAGAATCATTATTACATTAGGCTAGACTAATAAACCATTTAGCAGACTCGGGTCAGGTCATCTCACATCGTGTCACGTCTCAATATGCGACAAGTCTTTCAGTTGAAATGTTACATAGAGGCACTTCCTTTTCAATCGATACATTATCACGTACACCCTGAGTAGCTTCAGAGGTGGGTGATTGATACCCAGGTGTTGCTCCTGGATGACTTCGCTCAGTCGTAATGTGGGCGGGGAAAGGAGGCAAGTCGAAGTTCCTCTTCCTTCTTCTTTGTGCCTCAGCTGGCGTGAACAGCACCTCCTGGTGCTTCTGATGGCGTGAAGGTCGCTCTCTTCTCTGATGACACCACTTTGATGTAATTTTGTATTGGCCTTACAGCCTCGGTTCCGCTCCAGTGAAGTAGGAAAAGGAAGGACAGACAGGATAGGGACGGCAGACAACGGTCCGCTGTGCCCTGGGGAGAAGGAAGAATAGGGACGGCAGACAACGGTCCGCTGTGCCCTGGGGAGAAGGAAGAATAGGGACGGCAGACAACGGTCCGCTGTGCCCTGGGGAGAAGGAAGAATAAGGACGGCAGACAACGGTCCGCTGTGCCCTGGGGAGAAGGAAGAATAGGGACGGCAGACAACGGTCCGCTGTGCCCTGAGGGGATGGAAAGAATAGGGACGGCAGACAACGGTCCGCTGTGCCCTGGGGAGAAGGAAGAATAGGGACGGCAGACAATGGTCCGCTGTGCCCTGGGGAAATAGGAGGACAGGGACGGCAGACAACGGTCCGCTGTGCCCTAGGTAGATGGGAGGACAGGGACGGCAGACAACGGTCCGCTGTGTCCTAGGTAGATGGGAGGTCAGGGACGGCAGACAACGGTCCGCTGTGCCCTAGGGAGATGGGAGGACAGGGACGGCAGACAACGGTCCGCTGTGCCCTAGGGAGATGGAAGGTTAGGGACGTACGGCAGCCAACGGGCCGCTGTACCAGGGCAGGAGGTCGGGGACGTACGGCAGCCAACGGGCCGCTGTACCAGGAGCAGGAAGGTTTGTGAGCGGAATGCTGTGGTCTGGGGCTCGTCCGGCCTTTAAATACTCCTCCAAAGTGGAGGGGATGGAGTTGTGCCGCCGCCAGAGGCGGTGGAAATCGTCTCGATGCGCGGAAGATGGTGCGCCATCGGTACCTTCCTTATCTCCGCGGTCGGCTAGCGTTGCTGATAGCCGAGCGTCTTTCTTCAAATATTATTAATTATTTTAACAATATTTTCCGTCACAATTTTACTTTGTGACACCCCACTCCTACTTGTGGGGGGGGGGTTCGGAGCCCTCTATGGCACCACCTTCAAAGGCGTGAGCCATCTAGGCATCACCTTAAGAGGTGCACCTCCCAGGCATCACCTTAAGAGGTGTATGCCGCTCAGGCATCACCTTTAGAGGTGTATGCCACTGCCTATGGGCATCATCTATGCCTGGTCTACGGGCACATATTTACACCGTCCATCTGGTAATTGGATTTTTATACGTGGCTTGCCAGCCCGTTTGCGTTTACCAGGTGTCGAGACTCGGTTACAGAACACTGGATCCTTCCTCCTAGAGGGACCTGATGTGGGTTCCTGGGATGGTGGGACTACTTCATTGATAGTCGCACACTGCATTGGCTCTCCTATGTCCATATCCATTGAGGGTGGCACGGACTCCTCCACATCCATGGCAGTGGGGGGTGGTGTTGTCTCGTCCACATCCATGACCGTGGGGGGTGCTATTAACTTTTCCACATCACTCTCGGAGTTACCACTTGTGTTGGTGGCTGGGGCATGAATTGTGGCCCGCCGTTCAGAGTCATTCATCCCATTCCTGTGATCCATCACTATGTTGCCCGAAGATGCTTGTTCTGGGATATATGACAATTCTGCCCTGGCATCAATCAAAGCATTGAGTTCAACTCCATTCAAACCAACCTGCATGAATATCCTTTTGTCGCGATCCTTGTTGTCCTGAGATTCGGATTGTATATCTGATATTGTTGGGACTGCTGTCGTCTTAGTCCCCAATAAGAGAGATCGCGACATCATTAGCGGACTTGTAGGATTCAGTTGGGGAGGATCCCACTCTACCTCTCTCGTGAATGTGTGAATATTCACCCTATTTTCACACATAAATTCCATGCCTAATAGCAACTCTTGTCCAAGTCCTTCCATTATAGACGCCACTAGTGGAACTGTGATTTGTCCTATAGTTACATTAGTTGTCAGCTTCCCATTTAATAGGGTAGATCGTCCATCAGCTAATATTGCGTGGTGATGAGTTGGTACCTTCCTTATCATCCCCATTTTTTGGAGAACTTCATAAACCTCATTACTCATATAATTAGCTTCAGCGCCACTATCTAGCAATGCCCGACACTTTTTACCACCGATTGTCACAGTAATGAATAGTCTGTTGTCCCTTGATGACTCTTCAATCACAGGAATCCTGTGTGCCGTTCGCATCACTGCTGTCTTGTTCGGAGTTTTATTCTCCTTCTGCACATCACAGACACATTTCAGTGCTCTCTTTCCGCTCCTTTTACATGGTGGGATATCGGGACAGTTTGATCTCCAGTGCCCCGGTCTCTTGTATTGCCCACACATGGGTTCAGACTCACTAAGAGATGGTCTGTTACTAGTAGGGGTTATAACTGTCTCAACCTTGAGCCTTGTAATCTTTTTCGTGTCCTCAATCATCTGAACTCTCGAATTCTGTCTATTCTGTTTCTCCTCTGCTTTTATTTGTTCATACGCCCTCGCGAATTTTTCCAATTCGTTGATACTATGAACATCTGATTGCCGAATATACAATTTGTACCTAGGGAGGAGATTCTTATACACTCTCTGTAATTTAATCTTGTCTATAATATGCAGACTTTCTGAGTGAGTGAATCTGAATAGCTCAGATAGTGCTTGTCGATTGGCATCATGATCCTTTATCATCTGGTCCACTGAATCCATAGATACAGTTTCACCAAGGACTCCAGTGGGTTTTGTACATTTATTCTCCAGCTGGAAATAGCATAACAGTAATACTATTATAGTAAAAAATTATCTAGAGAAGTGCTGATAAATTTTAGTTATAAAGCTAGGTCTAATAATTCGATACCATTACCAGTATTAATATTGTGATCATATTGATTTATTTATTCAATATTATTATTGATGTGTTATTTTTCCAGGGCTTCAAAAGTTTGTTGAAATTCAACAAATCAACTGCTACCCTTTTCTTCAATATTATGATAGCTGATATCATTCTAATTTTATAGCCGATCTAAAATGTTAAGCTCAGTAATTCATTATAGTAATTCACTATAGAGCAGAGAACAGAAAGGAAGGCATCAGACTAGAACGAATTTAGTGTTTCTATTGCAAAACAAGCACTCCATTGATTCAAGCAGCCTTTCTATGTAACGGACAATCAAGGAATCAACTTTAATAGAGTAATCAAACTTTGTATTAATGATTTTTCATGTTTCAACAATATAACTAGATCAATTGACTTCTTCAGCATTAATTTTAATACTGCCTTATAAATGCAATTAAATATTACTTAAATAATCTGCAAACACAAGTAGAATCTACTACATTCATTTATCTTTATGTCACCTTATGTAAGCACAATTATTCAATTCCTATAGAATTGACAGAATACTCACCTCAGAAAGGTTATTGAAAAAAGATATCAACATCTCCAACAGTACTTGGTAGTCCGATATCATGACATGTAGCTTGTCTTCAAGTTCTTTGAGTTTTATAAGAACTGAGTCATCCCTGTTGGGTACTTCACCTGAACATAGTAACAAATTGATCAAACACTTTCAATGATTGATGAATGACAATTTTTCAAAATTATGTTGAAAAGTTAAAAAGCAGTTTCTCTGATGATGATGCTTGATTAATTCTATCCATAAAGTTGACAAAAAAGTTGAAACACCTACCTGTTCCAATAAGATCATTTGCAGTACTAATCCGTGATTGGACTTCGGTCAACGCTTTCTTCACTTCGGGAAGCACTGTTTTCATTTTGAATTCAATGTCTTTGGACATTTGGGATGAGCTTGTTATTTCTTCATTCATCACTGGATAAAGCTGGGCATCCAGCTTTGATACCCAATCAACCGTCTGCAAAGAATTAACATTTTGTGAATTGAAGAACAAGACTTAACCCATTTCGGACTGTGTGTTACGTTATCTAAATTTGGGAGATGAATAGCGCAAGGTTACCTTATTTTTCCTCTCCCTATCATTTTGATAATGTACTTACTGTATAAATGAATAAATTATAGAGAATTTTATTCTCAAAAGTTCATTAAACATAATTATAGTAACATGCATATATCTTAGCAGTCTGGGTGACGTCGCGTCGGATCTCAATATGCGACTAGCCGAGCCTAATGTAATAATGATTTTCAAAACAGTATTCATGAATTGATCCATTATATTTAATTATGAATAATAATAATATCGTGTGACTTGTCTGGCTCAGGGTCTGGTATCAGAGTTTTTAGGTCGCAACTAATTAATTTCAGGGCCTCTGATATGACCTAATGACTGCTTTTAGGCAGCCGAGACCGACCATTAACGTATCTATCCAAACCTCGTTAATATGAAATACCCGAAATATTTTGTTATTCCATATAAGAGTTCAATTCATAAATACTGTTTTGAAAATCATTATTACATTAGGCTTGACTAATAAACCATTTAGCAGACTCGGGTCAGGTCATCTCACATCGTGTCACGTCTCAATATGCGACAAGTCTTTCAGTTGAAATGTTACATAGAGGCACTTCCTTTTCAATCGATACATGGATATATAATTTACTTGTTCAATTAAGAACACCTCAATTATAGAATCAATAGATCATTGGTATCCTATTTGAATTTTTCTATTATTAAAATATTATACACCAAATGACGTTTCGAGTGTCTGCCTAATAATTCATTAAGGTACGTACAGACTTACGCGCCATGAACACGTGCATTTCACTTTTACATCAGCTGATGCTACGATTATTATATCTGTACCTTATTCTTTCTGTACACAAACAAATATAATCAGCTGATGAAAAGTGGAATGCGCGTGTTCGTGGCGCTCAAGTCTGTACGCAGCTTTACATCTCATAAAAAATTAATATAAAAATCTTCTAGTACCCTTTATTTTTTAAAAACTTTAAATCAACAACTTAACAACATAGGTGTTGAACTATTTTAAAGTTTTTAGAATATAAAGGGTACTACAAGATGTTTATATTGTTTTTATTAATTTGTTAAAAAGTAGCCCCATGTGAGTGAAGTGTTCTCATAAAAAATGTTTCTTCCATTATCTTATAACTAAAATTACTAACTAAATTTGTATACATGTTTTAGAAAAGAATATTATGATCATCCCGACACATATTATTATAGTGGGGTATCATAATATTAGGACTAAGTTTAGTATTAGCAACTTTTGTATGTATAATATAATAATTATGTATATGTTTTGTCAATAAACTCCTCTGGTTGCAATTCATTGGCAATCAGAGAAATTATTATTAATCAACAATTCTATTCAATAATGTAAAAGTGTATATTTTCATTAATCGACAATTCGATTAGAGAATGTGAGTGAGCGTACCTGATTAGCGTCAGCCATGGTTTGTTGCCAGAGAGAGACAGTCTGTTGGCGAGTGAAGAGCGCCTGTTCGCAGCGCGAGTGACGCGTGGTCAGCGCGCTCTTGCGCGTCGTGAAGTGCTCGATGAGCGTCGCGACGCTCACACGCGCATGCTCGACGTCCAGATGCGGGTCCCTGGCCCCCCCGACCTGAGCAACGGAAACGACAACCATTTATTGAATCATTGCCAGCACTCAGCTCAATTCTCCAGCCGCGTCAAGTGCTCCTAAATAAATATTCACAGCGAAATGTGTAAATAATGTTCAATACATCAATCTGGCTTAGTGAGTTCATTCCTGCTCACCCCGCCTATGCATTCAACATTCGTTTTTGTTGAGATGATTTTTGTGCAGGCAAGGAAATACTAACAATGTATGAATTCGAAGTGATTTTGAATTATGTTTACCAATGTCTTATTCTATTGAAGAGGAAGGGGAATAATATTGATAATGGGTAAGGAGTAATTGGTTTAGCATAAGTACAATAAAAAACAAGTTCATCAATATGTGTTTCAAGTTCATTAATGATTATGGAATGCGTTGGTGTTTTTGAATGTAACTGTAATGTAATTTATTTTTATTGGATGAAGCATTTATTATTATTATATAAAGGAATGCAAAAATAGGAATAGAAGAAAACAAAAGCAGAGGAAAAGAATTTAATTTTATGTTTTTCAATAAAAAGCTAAAGAAAAATTCCAAGTGGTCTTACAATGTCAAATGTCGAAAAGGCCTGGAAATGGAGCAAAGAGTTCATTCTTGAAACCGTAACTGGGGGTAGCTAACCTAACTTGATGATTTTATGGTTAGTAAAAGTTTTGAATTTTCAGGAAAGAGAAGAAAATTTAGCATAAGGAAGGCGTAAGAGTAAGCTTCAAGAAAATGGGAAGTGAATTCATGTGTTCACAGGATATCAATCAGTAAAGCGAACAATCTATTTTGGAAAAGATTTGTGCAGCTTAATATCAAATTCAAAAATATTTTTCTACATGACTGAACGATTTTTAACCACTAATTCCTCTGACATGGCTGGGCTGTTGAGAAAATCCCGAGATTCCGTTGAAAAAATATAGGATATTTATGATGGAACTATTTTCAACAAGATATATTTCTTAAAATGTTAGTAGACTACATGTAACAGTGATTGAATAGATTGGCTAAGAAAAGTGTTTTGAATTTCTGAAAAGAATGTTTGTTTTCGAAATGAATAAGCAAGGCTAGAAGAGATAAGTATTATAAGTTCACTACATAGGTTTTATAGAGAAGTAAAGGTGAATATCAAGCTTTTGTGGCTTTAGCTAATAAAGAAATAATCTTAAAACTTTAGATAACTTGATGTTTGTTATGGACTGAATAAAACACTTCAACTAGTTGGCAAGGAAACTTAACAATTCAACACTTGAAAGGATTTTGAAGGTTTTATAATTTGTATTTAGATTTGGGCACTCGCTAAGTCAGCTTTTCATTACAATTTAAATATGTATGACCTCTAAGGAAAGGTTCTACAATTACCTCACATCACACAGAAAAATCCACTTGTGTATTCTAAATAAATCAAATAGGTGGTAAAGAAGACCTTCACTTATAAAATCCTATTCACGGCAAATGATATATAGGCTAGACTAGGAAAATGACCTAAACATCAACTGATGGGAATAAATTATACACTCTAACAGAATAAGAAGTATTGAGAAGAAAATTAGGAATTGATCAAGAAGGATAAAAACTGAAAAAAGCAGTTCAACAGTTTGTAGAAGTTCTTGTGAATAATAAATGTTAGTATGAAAGTGGGTTGAATATGAAGATAACGAATATTTGAAAACAGCTCAAGAGAAATATTTGAAACAAAAGAAGAGGAATATAATATACAACAATGAATTTGTACAAAGAAAAATGCAAGGGTGCATTTCAAAAGCATCTGAATCTTTCATCTAATGAATCTGGTAGAAGCATTCAGAGATGCTTTATCAAAATTCAAACGAGAATCACTATTATTCTCTATCACAACAACGTCGTTCCAAAAATAATTCAACCAATCAATCACAATTGTTGGAAAAAAATTCATCTGGGATCAGAGAAAAACAAATAATAGATAGCAGATGCGCAAAGCACAAGCTAGGCAGTGATGTGATGATTGATACATTGCGTGGAGGTAATTTAAAATAGATTTGTTTATGGCTGGCAGTAGCCCTAGCATCAAGCAATAAATCCAATAATGTCCGAATTGAAAAATACATCTCTAATAACAATGAACTCACAACAACTGCATAGGGTAGTTCATTCACATCCTTTCTTAAATTATGTATGTACAATTATGTAATACATAAATGCAAAGTTGAAATGTAATTGTAAGGATACAAGCAAGTAAACGTTTACGGTATTTCCCATCTTACAGAGCTTTTTACTTTCCTAAATGTCATACAAATCAGTTTTAAACATTAATTATTAAACATTACAAAAGTCATTACAGTGAGTAACTTTTAAAGTTTACTTTAATATTCTTAGACCTTTCTTGTATGTATATAGTGTTTCTAGGATATTTGAATACACTGTCCGCCTTTGAAATTCCAAGTTTACTGTTTTGAAGAAATTACAGAGCTTACATGAATCCTATAACGACTATCAATCAAAATAAGGGAGAACAGAAGTTTTGTACATGTCTGGTTTTTGTTTATTATAGTATTGATTCAGTGAATGAATTTATTAATAAATAACAAGCTAAAACCAGTACAGCAAAGTATGTTAATATTTGTAAAATAGAAAATCTTGCATGATCGATTGATTACTACTGCTCTTTGAACTGTCTATTCAACATTGCAGTATTATTTTTGGACTTCTGTTATTCGCATACACTCAAAATTACAATAATAGTTTGTAGGAGAATTCCCAACGCTTAATTTAATTTGATGTTTTTGAAAGTTGACAGTGCTTAAGCAGAAACACCCACACTCTCGTTTCAAAATACCCATTTCGTCAATTAATCTAACTGGCTACATGTGTTAAGCTGGAGAAACAAATAACTGTTCTGTTGGAGTTTGACATTTTGTTTGATTAGAGGCCAAAGTATATTTTTTGAAACGTTGTGCAGTTTGCTTTAGAAGTGGCAACTGCGCTAACTCAGTCCAGGACTGTGTCTGTCGTCATGACAACAAAACTATTTTGGACTCGCAAGAGCCGGCTATTTTTTATTCATTCCCCCAAATAACACACATAAAGCTATCAAACTGTTCTAATTATCGCACGATTTGGCAACCACTTTAAACTCTTTTCTTGCAGTCACTCCCTTCTGACATTGCAATTGATCATGCAGAAAAGTTTATTTCAGTATTTTAAAAACACCTCAATGTTACTAGTCAATAATGCAAAATTGCTATTGAAATCCTCCTTACTTGTTGAACGGATAGTTTATCTAGTAATGCAGTGAACATCTACTTTGATTTTGTTGATCACAATAATTGGCATAATATATGCACAATGCTTTTTCAAGTATAGTTTGCTTTTGCTTTATGTAGTTTGCTTTTGCTTTATGTAGTTTGCTCTAGCGTAGTGTAATGGTTTTTTAAGAGTAGTTTTGTTGAAATTGTGGATTAGAACACTATAAAATACAGTTATTATAAGATGTGACTTATTGGCATGCAAAGTTTCAAGCATGAAAAATGTCTCATGACGGCCATTAATAATATTTTTCTTTAGTTTATTATAGTGAAGAATCCGAATATTACGTTTCATAAAATTGTTCATTAATATGAATTTAGATAAGAAATGTATATCTTGAACGTTGACAATTCGAATCACAAGGCGAATGTTTGCTTCTGGAGAAATGCTCCATAAATATTAGAAACAAAAACTTATTTATGAGGGTCACATATGAGTCTTGTGCGTAAATTGATTATGAAGAATAGCACAATCATTTTGAAAGCTTTTGAATATTTTTTAGTGTATTTTGTATTACGGTATGAGAGAAGTTATATCAACAATATTTAGACCATAATATGTGACTTTTATTGAAACATTATTGAATGTGTAATTTAATTTGATTCAAGAGTATGTAAATTAAGCAAATTAAAACAATAATTTTAAAATAGAACTTAACAGATATAATTTTGAACTAAATACACTTTGATATTTTATTTAATTACATAACACCAACATATTGCAAAGGAATTGGTTGTTATTGGAGTTATGAAATCAATCTGATCCGAAGTTTTTCAACTTTTTTTAATAGACAATTATAGGAGAGGATGAAACTGTTTTTGCCTCATCAAGTCATTAAAATATGATGACATTGATTTTTATTTGATGCATTCAAGAATCATGCAACAATAGATTTCAGGCTAAACAGTTTCCAAGTTGAACGCCTTCTGTTGAATGCCTTCTTGTTTTTCATTTTAATCTAAACCCAACTAATCCAAAATTTTTACTGCAGACCAATAAAAAGAACATTTTGCGAAGGTATTATTTTGATAAATTGATAAAATAAAGTATGTCAACCGAAATTTTGAACAGAAATGCTTTATAAAAATTTGGGAGACGAACAGATTAAACCAATTATTCCTCTCCCAATCACTATCATTATTATGAATAAATATGAGCGATCAAAATGAAAACTATAACACATCTTCATTATACAGGTAATTTTTCTTTTTCTGCGGCAGATATTATCAATTACTCAATGTGTAAAGAGTTTGATAGAGTTTACTTTTAGAGTATGTTTAGACTGTTGTTACCATTTCAATCAGTATTGCAACTTGATATTGGTATGATTAACGAATTTTATCAATACATGGAGGTGCTATTCATCAACTCTAGTTCTACTTCTTTTTTTTATTGGACACAATGAACCTCATTATATAAATATTGCCTTTAATAAATCCAGAAATTGTAAATGTGAGACCTGACCTACTAGAGTGAAAAAAATGAATAACAGTCAAGTTTCTTTTAAAAATACAATGAAAAACAAAACACTTATATTACCAAGATTATCAAAACGTTTGTAGAAAACCATATTTCAAATTGAACACTTACAACATGAGTAAGTAGAACAGAACTTAATGCTCCTGGCTTGTAATTTCAATGCGTACACTTCACTTGAGTGTTCACTGTCCCATTCACTTAAAAACTTAGAAACACTTATGCCATTCGCCGGGTCGCAGAGGGAAAAAACCTATTAGAACAACTAGATTGTCCGAGACATGAGAGATATTACAGAAAGAACTGCCCACTCTCGTACACAAAGCGAGCTCTAACGCAAACTGAACTGTTGCCAGCTGTCTGCCCATAAATAATGAACAGGGCGACAACATTAACAACCATTCGAAAAACTGAAAAAAAAAACTATTAAAAAGCGCACGAACTACCACAGACATCAGTCTCTCTATAAATACGGTTTTATCGCTCCTCCCTTTCAAGTAAGTACACTTTCGTATCGGTTTACAATCAAAGACTAATGCAGAAATAGAAAGCGATCGCAATAAACAGACAATTTGAAAGATTACACACTCGACAAACCACCATGCGAACAACAGTCAAAAGTTATGGGTAATAATTAAAACTGCAACACATGTGATTGGTGTAATTAATGGGCGAAAGGAGAAATCGATCGCGATGTTGGGCAAGATAGAGCAATTCCGTCAATAATATTCTAAAGAGGCCAAAATAAACTGTGAGAGAACCAGGATTGGCCAAGTGCCAGTGACAATTTCATATTAAAGACTGAGATTCTGGCATATGACTGGATCAGAAATACATTTCAGATATAAAATCAAATTTCAATTTTCTGATATCTTACTGATTCACAAAATTCAGGGAGATTTGGAAAAATTTGGAGACAACAGGCAGACAACCTCTTTTACACAATTTATTTAAATGAGGTGCATAAAGACACCAACAGGAAAACAACCTCTATTACACAATTTATTTAACCTTCCGGCAGTCGAGCTGTTGTAAAAAGTACAACAGTGTCAGTTTTTTTGCTGCACAAAACTATTGAATGGGGTGGTGTCAATGAATGAGTCACCTATGCATTCCAAAACTTTCTCCCCATCACTCCACTGAGTTGCAATATCAACCGAGCTATGGTTCAGTCTTTAGGTGCCATTTAGTGCATAAAGTGCATAAGTCGCACTGTGCATAAGATAGGGAAAGACTGTATACGGGAACTGTAAACGAACCAATAACACAGAATTGATGGCGTTGCTTGATGTACCTTATTGGGCTATGAAATGGTAATCATCCAAATGTTCATAGGCGTAAAATAATCCAAGAAGATGGAAAAAGTAATTATACAATTAATTAATATGTTTTGACAGTAAACAGAGTACATAACACTTAGAAAATTGGATGTTGTACAAAATACAACAAGCGACTGCTCGTATGATTGAGTAGGGCGAGACTACCGGAAGGTTAAATAACGTGCATAAAGACACCAACAGAGGGCACCTTGAGTCTCTTTACAAGTGCGAAATGCATGTTGCAATCATAAGGCAATTATTACCTTATCAAAAATCTACCGAAGAAATTGTGATATACTTAAATGGTGTAGGAAATTTAAAGACACCGTTCAAATAAGTTCCTGAATCGTTGTGATCCAACTAATCACAGTGCTGGTGAAACCAAACTGCTTCTTTGGCAAATCAAATGCAATATTTTCGATCACCCGCCACAAAAACCTCAGTTGAGTAACTTTCACCTTTTTGCTCAAACTAAAGAAATTAAATAAAAACACACATATATCGTCAAATTCTACATTGTTATTTGGCACAGGACCATGGTTGAAAATGTGACCTGTGTGGTCACGAAACCGTACCAAATAAAACTGTATAATTTGACGATATATGTGTGTTTTTATTTAATTATGGAATGGTTCTACAACTTCGACAGTGACTCAGTCGAATTTCTAAAGGAATGACTTGGAGGGCAGCACTTCCAAACTAATGAGGAGATCCAAAACAATACTATAGTCCACTTCAACTCATTTGAAGGCAACATTTTATGAAAAGGGTATTGGTAGGATGGTCGAAAGTTATGAGAAATGCTTGCATCTTCACGGTGATTATGTTGAAAATTAATCTTTAGTTTACGTAACTTTTAGTGATAGAATTATTATTTTTAACTATATACATTCTTCTTCTTTGTCAATCGGAGGTTGAAAAACGATCCTCGTAAATAGATTGATGGATGTTACTATAAGAAGGTGTTTGATATGAACAATTTATCAAATATTTATAAATTTATTCAATTTTTATCAACAATTATCAATAGTTTCATTATTCCAATTCCATACCCATAGACATTAAACAACAAGATTTTTACACCAAGACATTAAAGAACAAGATACGGAATGAGAATTGAAATTTTCTAGTGTTTACCAAACAAGAAGCATAAAACAACTTATTTATAAGCCTAAATTGAAAAATTAAAGTTTTAATGTTCAACAACCTTGATTATTCGTGCTTTTGAAGAAACTAGCCAATGATTCGTGTTGTTGAAACAACATTTGTCTCCAATGAGAAAAACAGCCACCAACTGAGAAAATTACTTACAATACTTGTAGATAAGCTGTTCAACAGTATATCAAGGTCTGAACTATTTCAAATAAATTGATGCTATGAATTCGAAGATTGAAGAACAGTATCTAATGCTTGATGTCTAAAATTTAGATAATATTTATTATTTCCATGAGCTTAATTTGATTTCACATTTTACTAGAATTTAGGGCTTACTAGATATTAATAATAACTATAGAAAATAATTACTTATTTTATTAATACGATAAATAGAAGAAATATCAAATGTATCAGGTATCCAATGTAGGCTATCAATGTCACAGTTCTCAGGTCTCACCTGATTAATTTATGGGTCTCTGACGTAACTTAAAGACTATTTTCAGGCAGCCCTGGTCGACAGTTTAAAGCTTATATCCAGTACACACAAGTTTCCCTAAAAATATATAACTCTGGATTGCAAAGCTAGCAGTTAATCCACTCGACAACGGCAACTCCTGTCTGATAGATTGTGTTTGTAACAATCTAATAAGTTGTAAAAAGTCTGATGAGTCGTGACGATTTCAAGTCGTTGTATTCAGCACATTTTACCTCAGTAATAGTTTCGATGATGTGTTCAACCTTTACAACAAGAAGACCTTGAATTTTACATGCACTGGTTCCACATCCAAACTACGCATCTAAATTCAGGATTGCTCCTTGCCTCCTTACCTTGTAAGAATCTTCGGTGAAATTGGTGCCCGTGTTGACTAGCTGCAGGAAAACCTGCTGCACGTTGAGCCAACGTTGCTTGCAACTATTGAGGGCATTGCCAGTGATGGTGGATGGTTGGAGGATGTCATCGAGAGCGTCCATGTCGGAGGCCAGCTCAACAGCCAGACTGTGGAATTTGACATAAGTGCGCGCTAGCTCTGTTCTGCGTTCGAGGGTTTCCTTCAGCACATCGCTCTGCCTGACCAACTCCTCGGCTTTCTCCTTGCAATCCCTCTGGCTGTCAGCATCCAGAGTCTCCAGTGTTGACGGCAATGTTGACAGGAGAGCGTTGATCTCTGTGATTTTCATCTAAAACAAGAAAAAATTATGTTCTCAACTTCACTTTATATATTGTCAGAAAATTGTTTTGCAACAATACCTTCAGGTTGTGTTTTACAGAGTGATCTTTTAGTCTTGTTACCCATTTTTTAATGTAATTTATAAAATGGAAATTCAGTTTCATAAAATGTATAGCTATCATATTCAAAAGAAATATATTAATTTATTGAATAGAGCAAACAAATGCAATAGTCAGAAGATAAAAACAGACTATTGCCCAAAACATCTTCTATTTCACAATTTTGCCTAAAGTATCCCAAATATTCTACACCAAATCATTGATATTGAAACTACAAATCAAAATGAAACAAACAATTTCAAATTTAGATAGGTTTTTAATAAAACTTTCGAAAAAACATAAAGCAATTTCAAATTCAGAGAATATAGAATAAAAAACACATACATTTTGAGCCCGAAAATATTACGTTTATTACTCATTTTCTTTATCCATTGAATTTATACAGGGTTTGATTCTTTTCACCATGTTGTATGGTGAAAGACATTCTATTCATAAGACGACAGGAATCCAAAGAGTGTTACACCACTCAAGGATTATCAACTCGCACTGCCGTATGTATACAGATTGAGTAGGGTTACCAACTTCGTGCGAAGAAACAAAATTAACTTTATTAGTAATAAATTGCCTAAAACTTGCAATGGGGTAACAGGACTCAGAAATCACTCTGTAGAATACAATGATAAGCTCAATTTCATAAATTATTATCCAAAATAGATTGAATTTATTTGAGACTTTCACAGTTCACAAATAAGAGGAATGATTGAGTTGGGCACAACAGGCATATTCTAAAACTGTTCTTTCTCTGAATATTCATTGATAACTTTCAAAAATTAGGTTATGCTCTCGCCAATTTCCATTGATTTGCGTCAAGGAAGAAAAAATGAAAGAGTAGAATAAGTAGTAATAATATTTGAGACAGAAAAAAAGAAATGAGTCAAAAATATTAAGATAGAGTTATTAGATACGATAAGATAGATATTATTAGATAGATAATAAGTTAAGATAGATTAATTTCGAATTAGATAAAAATATAATAAATATGAATAATACGGCAGATTTCAAGGATTGCCGTTTTAGTATGATGAATAAAGATCTACAATCCCTGTGAGATGAGTATTACCACAGATCATTTACATCAACAGGAAGGATTATCAAACTGGAGAACATAAAAAGCATATTTGAAAATGACTTCTTGAAGTAAAATTTTATGTTTATATGTGTTTACATCGAAAATTGGACAATTGAAAGAAGCCTAACCTACTCTTTGAACTGTATCATCACCTAAATTCGGAGAAGAAAATAACACAAGGATTTTTTCTACCAATCTTTTCACATCAGTGTTGTTTGTTGCATAAATAAATGAATATGATTAATTACGCAGTTATCTTGCAATATCATTATTCTATTTTCAAAGTTTAAAGTAATGTAATCAGAAATCGTCTCTTATTGTATTTTCCAACAATTACTAGCTGGAACAGCCTCAGACATTTACTAAGAGTGTGACGTTGTTAATAATTCTCAACTAGAAAAAGATTTTCGAATATACTAAACATTCAATAGCACTAGTATAATAAAGTGGAGAGAGACATGAGTTGAAATAGCTAACCTGAAGCTCATTCAACATTTTAGTATGTTGCTGTAGAAAGTCTTTGGCCATCGCAAGTACACTGCCCATGTCTTGGTGTCCTTGAATGAAAGACTGCGCGGTTGAGACCAGCCATGAGTACAGCTGAAAATTGCAAACAGTCACTTTAAATAAAAGAAGCTGAATATTAAAATAATTCATGGAACAAATTCAAATAATTGAAAGTATTATTTCATAATTTTCTAACGGAAGTTGAAATTTCACAAGAGGACTATTCAAATCAATGACATTCCTTATACTTTTGAGCAAATGAAATAACAAAAATAATATTCTCTTCAATTCTTCCGATGTTTCCATTATATTTCATTATAATTCTCAAGTAGAGACATCATGTTGAATGGAATAATAAAAAAAGAATTTAAAACTTTTGCAATCGGTTGTTTTCAAGGAAAATTATCTTAGAATCAAGAAAGTAACCAAAATTTAAAAAATAAATGAAGAAGTAATGATTCGTAGAAGACGTAATAATAATCATAATGATTTGCAATGAATTTGACTTTGAATTGAACCTTTTTGAGAAATTAATTTCTAAAAGCTACTCCAAGTAAGTTGCTATTTCGTGCTTTCTGTGTTAATTGGATTAACTCCATAAGGCCTAATAAATTGAATCATCTAAGAAGTAAATTGTGAAGAATAATACTACTATTATATTTAGAGACAATGTTTAACCATAAGATTAATTTCCATAGTATCTAGCAATTCTGATATTGATAGACTCAATCATTTTAATTTTATAGCTAGAGAGTAACTTTAAAAAAATACTTCTCTTGATTCATGAAGACTAATAAAGTAGTTCATAAACTATTTAGGTATTTCCTCACATTTATCAAAGAATGGTTACCTGATTCTGTTTTTCCAAGAAATTATTCAATACTTTGGAAGTTTTGATACTGCGTTCACTGCTTTCAACACACATGACATTCAATTGTATTTTCCGACTTTCAATCTCTTCAACTTTTCTTTTGACACTCTGAAAAAATCAATAGAGAGACAAGGTAAAGGTAAGTAACAACGTTAAACAAATAAATCACTCTACAGCCTCATGATTAGCATGCCATTTTTTACAACATAAATAGTGAGTTACATGATTTAAAAGAGCTAAATATGAATTGGAAAACCCATTTTAGAAAAATTTAGGAGACTTTCAAAGATACGGTCTCAAAAAAAAAAGAAAATTCACACAACTTGTAGGGAATCTAGACTGGACTATTAGGCATGGGACTCTTCTAACCTCTAATTCCTCTAAGGTACTAATTAATTTTAAAATGGCTAGATAGAGATCTTTAGCCGGCATCATCCGCAATAAGAAAAATGAATTGAATTATAAGATTGCTTCGACTCAATCTTCAAGTTCATATTATTTTTTATAAATAAAGACATGTTGGCATATACACACACCACAATATTCATCAGATAATTAAAGAAGAGTTTTAGATTAGAGGAGAGAATTAGAAAGATAATTAGCTTCTACAAAGATTATTACTTCCGTAACTTGATATTTGAGGAGCGCCAATTGGAGAAATAGTATTGTATAAATTAATGGAACTAATGCTAACAAATTTAATATCAACAAAGAGGAGCTTTTCGTGCCTCTTCAAATAGTTATGAAGCAGTTATGTTTCACCATATTTTTTTTGGAAATCAACATTCAAGGTGCTTTAGGCTTAAATACTTGGCTCTGATGGAAGGAACTTTTAAAGTGAAGAAATATCTGCACACCTGAAACTGCAAATCTAAATAAAATCTACCTGTGTGTGTTGACTCTCCATCAAAACTTTAATAATTTAATATGCTAACCATTATTATTGCCAAATTCACGCAAGGAAAAAACAAGTGTATGTTATTAAGTCTCAGTGAGTTGTGATCTAGTTTTCAAGTCCAAGTTTGAGTATTGAATATCGATAATAGGATACTAATTAAAGATATTATTAATTTAATATGATAACCACTTTAAAGTCAAATTAATGTAACAAATATTTCATGTAAAGTTACCTCTGATCCAGGAGCTGATTCGAGCAATGCATAGCCCTCTTGTAAGGCTCCTTCAGTTGCACTTTCGATAGCACGTGTAATATTTCCATGGAGAGCTGCTAACTGCGCAGGAGTAGCAGTAAAGTCCGCTGTATTCAACTGCACTTCTAATTGATCCAGCTTGGTAATAGCCTGAAACATTTGATGATTGATTATTAATGTAAATTTATTGATTTTTAAGGATGAATTTGATGATCAATTTGATAATAATACATATTCTATTTTAAAAATGAATAAAATATTATTCAACAATTATTATAAGACCATGATAATAAAAAAAAACTATTAGAGTGATAGCCAACATCACTTTGGGAAGTAGTTGCCCAAGGAGCGAGACCAACTCACAACACTGATTGAGTGCTGTCCTACTGGTTCTCCGATTGGAATGCAGATAGTTCTGCTAAACTACACTTTTGAGCTGCAAAATCGCTTCCCTGCTGTTCGAAGCCCACTTGGGATTTTATCTCTCACCATTATACCCAACGGATATCCACGCCCAAGCTCGGGGCTTATTTATTTATTTATTGGATAGAGCGAACAATGCAATAGTCGCAAAAGGAAAAACAGGCTATTGCCGAAAACATCCTCAACTTCCTAATTATGTGGGCATCATCCTCACAAAAACAAATCTACAATGTTAAGGTTCTGTGAAGTATCCTACCATTACCACCTATTATATAAATATTGCATAAATAAATAATATACAAGTCACCATGAAAACCTTTAAGGTTGTCAGCCTAAAGTTATTCATTTATTCATTAATTCAAGTACAAATCACAGATCGGGAGGAAACAACACTCAGCCTACAGTTGCACTAAAATGAAACTCATGAAACTTTTCCCCTCAGAGTATTCCAAGTGCGTAATATCGTACTGGAAATTTTTAAATCAGCGGTCACATAGAGAGAATAATTGAATCTACCATGTAACCTTTAATGGTTCCAAATTTTCTTAAATAACTCAATATTATTCGTTACAAGTTGTAATTGAGTGGAATATTTCTAATCACTTTATCAATTCAAGGCATCTAGATTCAAAATTTATAGTTTTCATGTTCATTTTGGATTAAAATTTTATAAAAATTGTACACGTTAAATTCTAACCTTATCTTGGACTTTGTCACCTATAAATTTGGAAGAAAAATAGCACAAGGACTACCTTATTATTTATCTACCAATGCTATTACATTATTGTCATTTGCTTTGTAAATAAATAAATAACCCTATCTCGGATTCGATTTTTTTGTTAAAAGGTTTTTATTTAAATTAGTAATTAGTTTCTATGTGTCTTGAGAACATTGATTCTCTTTGGTTTACTGTAACTTTTCAAACTTCTTCTTTGGCTGTGCCTTATCCCATTTAAATGGGGTCGGCATTCCTTCCTCTTAGTTTGCCTCTCCACAAAGCCCTATCCAATGCTTCCTCTCTCCTCCAACCACTCTCCCGCAAGTCAGCCGCTATTCTATCTCCCCACCTCATCCTGTAAATTTTCAAACTGTTCAATGAAATTTGAAAAATTGATACTATTATTCATAAAAATGAGTTTTAAAGATCCCATGGCAAGGAACCACATGAAAGCTTCTATTATTATTAACTAACGTATTCATAAAAGAATATAGAAATGAGTTCATTATGTTCAAATGAACTAAATACCGGTAAGATTATTTTTTCATTCCATGAACTGGAATTGTGTGTAAAATGAATAGTTCCGATTTTTTAATAAAATTGAAAATTTGTAGATTTTATAATATTTTATCAGAGTCAATACTCTAAAAAGTATAAATTGAAACTTGATTTTCCAACCGACCAAATATCGGCGTTGCCAGATTGTGTAAAATTGAAACTTTTCCATAAAGCTAATGTGATTGAAGGAATTCAATGATAAAAAGTTGCCTTTGTTGAAGGTTGGCTAGCAGTATTGTCGCATTGAATACATTCAATCACATAAAATTTTTATGGAAAATACTTAATTAACGTCAGTATCTGGAAACTCTAGTCTCAATTTGTTTAAATCCTAACATTTTTATTTCAGAAATTTTGAATTCTTAAAAATTTTAGTCAACTATCAGCAAGAACTTACCGTCTGAGCAGATCTGAAGAAAGAGTTTGCTTTCATGAGTAAATCGTCACGGGTTTCAGTATCTTCAATGTATTCAGATGCATTGTTGAGTAGTTTATAAGCTTGTGCGACTGCTTCTTCTCCGGCAAAGTGTCCTGATTCTTGGAGTTCTTCTGATGCCTTCAGGATTTTCAATCCTTTTTCTTGTAAGTCCTTCATGAAAAGATGAAACCAAGTTGAGTTACAAACTATTATTAAGGAAAAGACAGTTAGTTATTGTACTAGTAGGTAACTCGTGAATTGCACTGGGGAAAATTTGGTGTTGAAATATGCAATCTTCGTATGTCAAAGAAACATATAAAAAATAGAATAATTTATTATTTATCATTTTGTTAAAAATTACGTGGATAATCTTAATAATAATTGACAATTTCCAGCAAAAAAATGAGTTTGATAGATCTCGAACCTCTGATTTATGAGCCGCGCATGCATCCAACTGAACTACAAGGTCACTTGGAGATAGCCTTCTTTGGTTGGGCTTTTATATTTACGTAAACTTTGAATCACAAATTGAATAAATTCGTTTCAATTATTAAATTAGAATTAATTGATTAATAAGAATAAAAATAAGCCTATGGCCATCCTCGATAAATTCAGAATCTTTATGCAAAATCTAAGTTTAGTCATTAGTAATTCAGTCAATTAGTTTTAATTCAGCAAGTAGTACTTTTATTTTGCCAGGGTAAAGTAAAGATTTTTATTAATAAGTTGAATTGTATTATTTTTTTGCCCTGGATTTAGTGTATGTTTAGTATGATGATCAGTGATTTAGTTTGATGTGTAATTGTTTTGACGAAGTAAAACTGATTTTGATTTTATAATAAAAAATTTAAAATTTCTCCGATTCAAATCTTTTGACAGCAAGAATACGTCGGGCAGACGTATATGGGGGAATTCATTTTAATTCTAAAGAGCACACTAAATATGAAACATTCAAATTAATTTTTTTTGTCAAATTGAATCAAATTTTTAAAATATTAAATTGGATACTTAAGACATTTTCTTCCATATCAACAGTATATTATAATATTTGCTTTCAACATTTTTCCTTTTCTCTAATTACTCAATATAGTTTCTTCGATCATTACAAATAAACTGATGGATTAGACTCGCTATCCTTTATTTTGACCTCTGAGGTTGGGGCTACGGCCATTACATACAGGATTTTCATCATAATATTTTAATATCATTGATTATGAGTCATATTCAAATCTGTACAGCTAGATATTCATTCTATTGCAGTATTTAGACAAATATGTAATCATAGGGTTGAACAATGAAGTACTATAAATAATTTGAAGTAGCAGCAAATTTGTTTAATTCCACACATTTTTGATCGCACATTCATTTTTTTCTTCTTTTAATGTTACCATTTTATTAATTAGAGGAAAAAATTATAGCATTGATTATGTACGAGAAATAACACCTGTAAAATAGAATACGTTTTCATCCATACACTCCTGTAGACATTGTGAGAAGTTCTCCTCTGAATAGACGTCGTATCGCTCGAATTTCTTTTTTCATCTTTTTCAAGTATCGGTAGAACCATTTTACAGGTGTTATTTTTGTACGTAAAATAAAATCAATCTTCAGTTTTTGAAATAGAAACATTGAAGGCGAAATAGAACATTGAATACACTAGCAGAAAATAATTTTAGTTTTGTTTGAAAATGAGTAAGTAACTGTTATTTTAAATCATCCATACTTTATTACCCAACCCTGTATTTTATTATTGCTGTAACTTAATGCTCTTCGTTATAAAACTGAACATATTTTATAATACTCAAGACATTTTAAAAATAAATTTAAGTTGTAATTACTTTGGCTTGAGGCATCAGCTTGCGATGTTCGTGCAACAGGAGCTGAGAGCTGGCTTCGGAGTCTCCCAGCTCGTCCCTGCTCCTGGCCAGTGATTCCTGTCGTTTCTCGAGTACGCCTTCCAGCTGCCTCAGATCTATTGTCAGCAGGGCTAACGTCAAGCACTGTTCCAGCTGTATTTTCCTCTCATTATAAGACACCTCCAATAAACGCCTGCGGTCGTGTAGATTTTCAAGCCAATGCTCCACCTGTGAGACGGCTGTAACACGATATTCAATCATTTTCTCATAGTTTCACCTAAATTCTAGTTATTCGAGGATTACATGGGAAAAGATCGATATTAGATGAACAAGTTTGTAATATCCTTCACTAATCCATAGATTGATATTGTAAATGGGTAGAATTATTGAGAGGAGGTGAATTAATTTAATTTTTTTTATTTCTCATGATACGCCAATCTAAAATCATTGAACTTTGGACTCGATGGCGTGATCGGACTGAATTTTCTAATGTTCATTTTTTTTCTAGACGTAAGGGTATTTCAATTTTCTCTAGTGTGAGAAATAGATTATTGCGTTTTAGAATATAAGAATTGTGCACAGTACAGCGTATTCTTCTGCCTCGTGGAGGAAAAAAAACTGCAATCTGGTGACAGTTTTCCACAAGGAACTATCTCTTTCTCCATCCAATTTTGAGCTCTCACTCTTTCTCTGCCGTGAGAAAAAGGTGAGTTTCCCAAGCGTTTTAGGCTAGGGTAATGTCCATGGACAGCCCTCGAGTCAGTCAGCGATGGACTCCTGAGCGAACGGTTACTCTCGAACGCGAGACGCACTGCGGTGAAATAAGTTTTAATTGTTATATTTTGTTAAATTTATTTTGTGATTCGAACGATAAAAATCAAGTTCAATTGATTCGTTATATTTGTTGTAATTATTCGCGTGCTATAAATAATGTAATAAGCGCCTCTCCCATACTTTCGAACCATACTCCCTCCTTGTCAGCTTCGTGTGGAGAGTTAGACATCACACCTGTAACCAATTATATTCGATGTTCTATTCTGTCAGAGTTGCCTTTATTCCACCATAATTCCACCACACCTCCATTAATTTTTATGGGTTGACAATTGGGTTACCCATTCATTCAATTCCGATCAATTCCAATTAAAAACCGGTTTTAATGTCATGTGCCAATTGAAGTTAACAATTTCTCTGAACAACGGTGACTCAATGTTCATTGTTGGCCTAGGAACGCTGATTCAACAAGGCTGTCACAAGGTAGAACCGTTGACCTACAATGTAAACATTGGACTCCATTGTTATAGTTACAACTGTCGCCGCTAGATTGCGTAAGATTCCAATCGCAGAAATTAATAAATTTTTCTCTAATATTTATCCCACCGCTGCCACCAAATAATGTAACCGAACTGGCGGGTAGATCTGGTAGCGGGCCCAACCAGTTCGGACATAAACTTAAACCTAGTTAGGAGGTCGGCCCAGTCCTGCCTATACGACCCGTTGTACTCGTTGTACTCGTCGTATTCGTTGTACTCGTTGTGTTATGTTGAACAATTCGTGAGATATGAACGATAGAATCTTTTTTTTGTGTTTCGTTATAATATTGTTGAAATTATTCGAGCGATACGGACAATAAGGATTGGTTACAGTTTTTCGTTATAGGCTAATTTGTTGAACTTATTCCTGAAGTATGAACGATAAAGTTCGCCTGTAGTTTTCTGATATATTTTGTGGAACTTATTCGTGTGATTATTTTCCGTGAGAACAATAAATTAATTCGCGGGAACAACGTATTCGTGTGACTCTAACCTGAATCCAGAAGCCAAGATGCGGTTTTGGATCCTAATGAAAGTGACCCTCGGAATTATTATCACGGGTGAGTGAATCTATTCTGGCCACTATAATTGATTAATATTTGACCGAACCTTCCCTTTGAAATTGTCGAGAATTACTTTTATCTTAGTCTATTTGGCGGCTGGAGTAAGAGATAGGTTGTACTGTGCTATTATTATTTAATATTATTTAATTGTCCAAGTTGATAATTACTCTGAATGTTATTCAATTGAAATGTTAGTGTTTTATTAGAATTTGATTGGGACGAGAGTGGCGAAGGGTTTTTGTATTCCAACGTTAACAGCTAATTGGATACTCTCGCCTACTATTGAGGAACACTTATAATAGATTTGTCCTTTTTATTCAATTGTACCATTAACGAGAAGACAGTTATAATTTTGTTAACAATTATCCTGACGACAGTTGCATATTTTTATGATGTAGAGAGTATTTAAATGTGTATACCTATGTTACTTTTTAAGCCGATGTCTAAGGCATTAATTTGGTGTAGTATTAAAATTCGAATTTAATGTGAGTTGAGAAGAATTTCATGTTTCAACGTTAACAACTAATTGGACATTCTTGCGAACTAGTGAGGGATACATAATATTGATCTATTCAATTTATTTCGTAAATTAAATCTATTTCATTTCAACAGTCGTTGTTTCTCCAGTCGCCTTGTTCTCACTTAGTTAAGGCATGTTAAATAGATAAGAGGGAGAGTCGAACAGTTCTGCTGTGGTCTGCGTCTCCTGGAGGAGTTTGTGCCTCTTTCCCATTGGGGTTGAGATTTCAACCCACTTGAACTCAGAGGGCCTCTTCCAGGGTCGTATAGGCAGGACTGGGCCGACCTCCTAACTAGGTTTAAGTTTATGTCCGAACTGGTTGGGCCCGCTACCAGATCTACCCGCCAGTTCGGTTACAATATGAACTGTTATTTCGCTCGAACCATAATTGTTGGTCAATGGCTTAAATTAAGATGAATAAAACTGCAATTATTCATACCTTGATTGATACTAATTTTTCACAGTTCAGCATTGAAGTTTGCTATCAAAATTTGTAACGATCATTTTTATTGGAAATATTTATATTAAAAACAAACCGTCAGATTCAGATCGTTATCTAGCAATGCAGCGTGATTTTCGCGAACAAACTTGAGAGGACAATATCTCAACCTCAATACAGTATAATTGCGACATGCCAAATATCGAGAGATGATATGGCATTTCTAAGACAGGCCTTCGCTGGACGTCTCATTTCGTTGCCTGAAGATGTGGAATGGACACCTCTGTCACTGCGCCTGTCAACTTGTAACTATTTTTTATTTGCTACCTAGAAGTTTCCATCAACAAACATATTCTGTACTTTTGAAGCTTTTAGTGAGATGATAATAATAAGGTAAATTTGATCGATACCAGGTCAACACTTCAGAGGAGTACAGAGAGGTCTTCATAACTTCTACAGGTAAAATAGTCCAGGGTCCCCTGGACGACCACCGCAATCACCCCCCCCCCCAAGAACAGGGTCCTGGATCCGCGCCTGTTTAGTTTCAAAGCAAAATTTTACTACTGTTTAATAATTATGTCTAAAATATAAAAATTTTGTCTTAAAATTGCACCTGCTGAGAATCAGGACCCAACACTGTACAAATATTTTCCAATCAATTGATTGATTGAGAAGAACCATTCCGCCACATAAGCTTAGCCCTTCCTAATGAGAAATAGACTTGCTATTTTTTTTTCTTAATAATTGTTAAAAACTGTTAGGGGTAAATGCTAATAGCCATTAACAATGCTTCAACCCCTATTAACAACTAATTCTAAAATAATTTATAGAAAATGACTGTACAATAGGCTACTATTTGCGAAAACCTCAGACCTACTGAAATAATCTATTTCTGAAAATCCCAACCATACTCTTATCCTATTTAAGCATTCTACTCATTAAAACCTACTTACCCTACTCACTAAATTTCAACTCTTCTCATATCCTATCACCATCACTCAAACCCTATTTGCGTAAGCCTACATGTTTTTGGAATACGCCACTATGGAAAAACAGCTCTTGGAAACTTGAAAAAATTGTTAATATTACAGAAAAAAAAACAGTATCATATTCCTTAAGGTTTGGTTTGAGTGAGCCTTTACGAGAGATATTTAAAATCTTGACCACTGATGAACTCAATGGAATGTATTCTGACTCTAAAATTGAAAAATGAAGAATATGTTAACCATCGGTATCATTCACACTCAAGAGTAACTTATGCACTTAAGCTATATAGAAGACAATTCTTTGAAAAACGTCCCTTCTACATGGGAGCTAAATTGTTAAACCAGTAGCCAATTAATATCTGAGGGAAGGATGGTGAGGATTTCAAGAACGAATTGGAAAGACATTTAATGTCAATTAGCCATTTACTCATTTCAAGACTTTCTCAATATAATATTATAAATTATTCTTATAATGTATGAATTCAGGGCTACTTTCTTGTATTTATAAAGTAAAATTATAGTACCCTTTGAAATTAATAAAATTTGTATTCTTATTCTATTATTTTATTAATTTCAAAGGGTACTATAATTCTATTTTATAAATATAAATTATTCATTTATTTTATCATGGCACTACTAGTATTGCATGAATGCAATGATGAATGAAGGAATATTTAATTTTATTTGATAAGAGCGAACTCTACTGACCACAATTTGCAGCCGTCCTGATGTGATCAGGTCTCGAGTCGAGTGTTCCTTCCTGAGCGATGGCCTGCAGCTCATCGAGCAGACAGCGGCCATCTTGCAGGGCGAGCATGAGTGACTCGAGCATGGCTCGCCGAGCCTGGTGCAGCCTCGCCAGCAGCTCCTCGATGGCCGACACCTCGACGGGCAGAGGCGCCCCACCGCACACACTCATCTCAAGCGCTCTGGTTCGTTCGAGGCATAGTGTTGCATTTCTGCACAGAGTGAATATAAATTGTCACAATTTAACAACAACTTATTTGATATCAACATTAGGCCTAAGTTACCTCATTTCGAATTGATATTAATCTAACTTTGTGATAGGAATATTAAAGGGTTCGCCTGTTTTCCCTCTTCTAATATAATTTAAATTATATGTGATTTTGTACAAGTATAAATCAATCTATAACTGAAATCAGCTCCATGGAATATTTCCATACCCTACATTTAGGTATTCTTATTAAAGCGTATGGTGGAAATTGAATTTTTACATTAATATTATGCAAAGCAACTGAATTCCGGTTTACAGATTAAGAGAGAGATTCAAATGCTCATGTAGGCCTATATATATAATAATCTAAATTCCACATCTAGCTCTAATCAAAATTCCTACTGGCTATTCTTCCTGTTACCAATATTTGTAGTAGCAGGAGTCATTACGGTGGATCAGTAGATTATTATTAGTAGTCCTTATTTTGGACTTTGTCACCTATAAATTTGGAAGAAAAAAAGCACAAAGACTATCTTATTATTTTATCTTCCAATATTATTACATTAGTGTCATTTGCTTGTAAATAAATAAAATAAAAATAAATAAATAAATGACAATTATTTTTGAATTTTGTTTTACTTTATTACATAAGTTTATTCATTTCATTAACTTCTTGCAGTATTTTTAAAAATGGTGAATCAAGAAACATTATTCCATATTATTGTTTGCTTCTAACCCAAATCAACTTATATTCATTATTTTCAAGTGCACAGCTTATTCACCTACTTTCAATAACAGGAATTATGGTACTGACATTTGTCTAATAAAATTTCTTATTCGTCAAGGACGCAGGTGGGAAGGTGTGCTGAGCTGATGTTAGCATGGAGATACACCTCTGATCCTCTGCGCCAATGTGGACAAATTCAATCAATGAACCACCTGATATCTGAGTGTCCACAACACTCCTATCATGGAGGGCTGACACAAGTTCATGATGCTGGAGAAGAGGCATGTCAGTGGCTCCACAACTTACTACATTCTATTAGTATTTAACATATTAAGTGTAAAATGATGTTTTTTCTAACTTTGGCCTATGAATGCATATATATATATATATATATATATATATATATATATATATATATATATATATATATATTCGTCAATTGAATATTTTTACTACAACATTAATTTCAATTGACCTTGTAACACTTCATGGAGACACAGTGAGGATGGAGGTAACATGAAAGATTACAATAAAATATTATTCATTTGCATTCAAGATCTATGTATCAAATTTATCAACGAAACTTATCAAATAAACTGAACATATCCACATTTTATAATTCATTCATTGATTAACATTATTATTAACATAGTTTATTCATTTCAAAAATTAACAACAGTAGAAATAAATTAATCATTTGGAGGGAACTCAAAAGTACCGTACACACAATACCGATTTGGATTGCTCGTCTCTTAATTGAGAGGCGCTAACAATTTGAACAAACCTGTGATATCTGACATTGAAGTCCAATATTGTTTTTCGCCTGTGCAGCTGCGTGTTGACATCTTGCCAGGCCACCGCTAGGGAGTCAGCCATGGCTGCATACACCTCGGCTCTGCCACCCTTCTGGCTGGCAATGAGTTCATCAGCCTTCCGCAGCATCTCCTCCACCGGACTTTGCTTGCTCTGAAAACAAAACAATACATTTTATTGAACGAGCGCTAGCGAAGTTCTCACTTTTGTCTTACTGAAGGCCAAAGACGTTTTCTGACTGTTTGTATGTTCGACAAGAACTTTAGAAAGAATTGATCAATTATGAACACGAATTCTTCGAAATTTTTTACAAGTCAAGTTTGTTGGACAACAAAATAGACTCACTCCTTCGTCCTTTTTCAGGATATAAAAATATCATAGGAAGTGCATAAGAAAAAAATTTATTTTGATCTTATAATTTAGTCAGCTGGAATTAATTGCATGCTATTTCATTAATTTTTCCATTCATTTAAAAAAGCTTATGCTATTTGGGAGATATCATACAGACTGTCAGACAAGCTTTATGGGCCGACACATGATTTCAGCTGAATAATACACAACTTTGATTTCTAAGTTCTATATTAACTCGCTTCCGTTAACGTCTGTCTGCCTGTCTGTAACATACACGTAATTAATAATACTTCTTGTGATAGCAGTTGCTATGACGTTGAAAAATTTGCTATGAAAAATTTTGTTGTTCAAAGTGTTAAATTTTTGAGTAGAAGCTACTATTAGTGTTCACTTATTGATTTGATTACATTTAATTGATTATTTAATGTATAGGTACTCATTTTTTTCATTTTTGTATAATTTATTAGTTTCTTTAAATGTTGAGATCTTTGAAACTGTTTGAGATATCGATGTACGGGTTTCGCCATTAATTCTCTTTTGAAATTATGTATCGAAATCATGTATCAAATGACCACCTTCCAATTTGGAAAAATGAAGTTGGATTCGAAATGAAGTTGGATCCATATGACGGATCCAAGATGGCGGACAAAAGTTTTGAAGCGACAAAAAGTTTTTTTCAATTGGAATAGGAAGGATCCCCATGGTAGCTACTACTGTAATATCATACTTGAAAAATATCTCAGAGATCAATACAATAGTTCATGAGCGAGTTCTTTAACCCAGGGGATCTCTAGTTTATTTATTTATTATTTTCACAGGAAAGCACAAATCAATTAGATATTTATTTATTGTATAAAAACAAAGTGTATCAGTTTTCCTTGACATTTGCAGAACAGCGCACGTCGCAAAATTTCTGGGCATTTATGAAGAGAGCAATATCGGATAGGAGTTTCATATTACGCCTATCTGCAAAATCCCAAAGATCACAATAATATTTTTATGTTGCGAAGATCCAAGGAAATTGTGTATCTGACAGCTTCAGTTAATGTCTACTATAGTTGCTACCACTCGCATCATGTATAATATGTTACGTTATGGGACATTAGTGGTGATTAAAAATACAGTAGTAGAAATTATGTCCCATCCCTTACACTTTGTAAACCTATCTTTATACAAAATGATTAAAAATGAATGGCCTAATTTCAAACAATTCGTTTTCGAAAACGGTGCACGCAAATCAATTTCACATCAAATTACTCAGAGAAGAATCAAGTTTATGATGGTGTATTATAAGTGTTCTATTTGCCCTCCTTTTGAGGCTCGGACAACATCTAAAAAAGGAAGGATCCATAAACCATGGATTGTGGAAATACACGAAAAGCATTTACTTGGCGAACCCCGTTTATAGCTATGAGGCAAAGTTTCATGTAAGCGATAAAGTCAATAGACATGATGTTTGCAACCGAAACCACTCAACAAACTGTTCGCTCATCAAGCAGTAGAGCATAAAAGAGATTTGTCCAAGTGAATTCTTTTTAGAAATGAGATTATTTTTCTGTTTTTCTATATTTTATATTAACGTGTATTTTGTTTTGTATTATTATGTTTTTTGTAGACGTCGACTATACGAATTGATAACTATAATTATTTGGCAATAAATGAATTTTGATTTGTTGTGAATATACAAGTGTAATTAATGCCATTAATACCTTTCAATTTAGAAGAGGATACAAGAGATTATAAAAACAAATATTCACTACAATTATTGTGAATATGATCTCTAGGTGATGACGGTCTCTATGTCTCCGAGAAAAGTTTAAAGCACATTTTACACTGGCGCTTCATATGTAGGCCTACAATTCACAATGTAAGTCTAACAGACATCGGTGAGGTTCGCACGATAGCAGATCTTTCGCATGGAATCCGCGTTGCGATGAAAATTGCTTCATATAAAAAAACCGGTGAGCTAGTGTTCAAAAACTCCAACAACTTTGAAGCTTAATGCAATATTACAATTAAAATTATCTCAAAAATTGATTCAAACGGAGTTTCAATGTTCTCTATCCGCAGACTATAAAGTATGTTGGGAAAAACGGAGTGTATGGAAATTAAAAGCGGTGATATATATAGTATATTAAAAATATATATATTAAATGAAACATTGGAAACTTACTTGTATTCTAAGGAGGACTTCATTGTGTGCTTGTTGTAGCTGGAGAGCCTCTTCTAAGTCGATACCAAGTAATGTAAGCGCAGGAGTTAATTCAAGTACTTTCAGTTCCAGCCAATCTTTTGTCTGAAACATATAAAAAGACAAGAGATTATTATAATGACTGAGAAAAAATACATATATAGGTACTCTATGAATATAATTTACGGTATCTTCTAGAGCTACTCAATATTTTTTTAATGAATCAAACATTGATTAAAAATATAAGTGAAAGAGTTCTACCTTAGTTAATTCATTTAAAAACTACATAATTCAATACTAAGACTGTCACAATACTATTTAGGATATGAATGGATTAGATGATGATTGAATTTATCGATACATGGAATTATAATAGAATTACTATATTTTCTTCTTAATAATCTTAATAGGAATACACCGTAGAATAATCTTACATGCATTATCATGTACATTTAACATCAAAACATTGTTTTGCATGTTGAACAGCTCAAGATTACCTACATTAAGTAACTAACAGGCACAAATTGTTATGGAAAACCGCAATGTAAATCAGTCACTAAACAGCTTTCACTGCTCACTACTATCAAGTTCAGAGCTGCAAGTGAGTGGGAAAGAATCAAGAACCAATGCCAAGAGTTCATTGCCAAAAAATAGTGTTATTTTATACATTGAGAAGGGTAAACCTACAAATGTGCTTTCAGAAGCGGTTGCATCTTCGATATATTTGAAGAATATCTGCAAAAAATGTATTGCAGTTGGGCTTAAAAATGTATTTTTAGTCAATTCCTATTAGAGGCGCAATAAACATATTTGTTATTATGATTCACGGAGTAGAGAACAATATAGTTTATTTTTTCTGGGACAAAACGCACCCCTAAAATTTGAGAGAATAATAGGTGAAAGTGGTAGCCTATAAAATTTCCTACAAAATTTTGAGACATCATTTGGTTATTGTACCAGATTGAGATTGTGAGATTGATTTAAACAGAGTATAATCAAGCGACAGATTTTTCTGTAATAAATTTCAAACTCAATTTCAAATTTATTTGATGAAAACTATTTGAAATTTAAGAACTAGTATTTTTCAGGATTCTCAAATAATTGATGTTATTTGCAATTAATTCAACGATTACAGACATTTGATTTTCGGATTGTAGAAGTAGGTGTAGTATTATGATGAATATCTGATTGATCTTAGACAACTTTAGTATTAATATTCTATAAAATGTAAATTATGCTGTCAATAATATTTTAAAACATAGAATCGTAACTCAATTGTTCAAGGCTGTTCGGTACATCTTTTTATTTTTATTAAAATTGCATAATCTTTTTCAATATCCCTTCATGCCTTCATCCATGATACTCATGTGTTGGCAGTCCAATCTAGACTGGCTCAACATAGACCTAAATATCTATGTTCTAAGGTCTATAACTGCTTACCCAATGAATTGAAAACATCGAAAAATACTCCTCAGTTTAAAAGAGAACTTATAAAAGCTACCTTACCAAGAGACCCTATTATAGTCTTCAAGAATATCTTGAAGAAAGGACCTCACTCCATCGACGACATGAAGCAAGATGATGGATACAAATATATTGACGACCACGGCGCTGATGTGCTTCCAGTGGGAGAATCTCAAGTATCAATATAATTGTTAAGATCATTATATGAGTGAGAAAAAGTGGCAACTGAAATTTTTAAGTGGTCTAATAAGCGTGTTGTGGGTTTTTGAAGTGCTAAACTCCGTTTTTTTCCAGATCATAAACGGTTTCGAAATTTCCATTGGAATTTTTTTTTAATACATTCAGTATATCATTGGCTTTGTTCTAATATGCGTTTTTCGCGATTGATGTCAAAATAAACAAGTTATCGAACTTCCAAAAAATGTTACTTTTTTATTTATGAACGAAATGGGGAATAAAATGTTTTAGTTTGAAAAGATCATTGTTCCAATGATTGTTACATTTTTTAATTTTTAAGAAAAGTTCTAATAATATAGTCGAAACCGTTTATGATCTGGAAGAAAACGGAATCTGGAAAGTTAGCACTTCAACAACCAATAACTCGCTTATTGGACCACTTAAAAATTTCAGTTGCCACTTTTTCTCACACTTATAATGATCTTAACAATTATATTGAAAAAGATTATCCAATTTAAATAATATAAAAGTGTACCGAACAAAGATGAGAAGTAAACCAAAATTGGAACAATTTGACTTGAGCAGCAGAGTAGTTATATATTTCGCTCCGTTATCTCTAAAATCCTACCGGCAATAGTGAACCAGTGAATTCGGGCGTGATTTGTTTTTGCTTTGTGTTTCGCCTTGACTTTATACTGTTTGTATGGAAAGTAATTAAATTTCAACTATTAAAATGTCGTGTAAAATCTGTTTTAAGTCGGTGCGAAGCGGTCATAACTTTGATAAGGTTGCTTGTGGCGTGTGTTCGGGACTAGTGCATACAACCTGCGCTGGACTTGATGCTAATGACGTTAAATATATGACGGACAATAACCAAATTTGGCGCTGTAGGGAGTGTAACTTGGAGCGACGAAAAAGTATGTCGAGTGAGGCGCCGGTGACAACCGTTTCAGTGTCGTCATTATCCGATGTAATCTCATTACTCAGAAAAATAGAGACTGATTTGGGAAATTCACTGGAGGCGTGTCATGCGGAGATTAAGGAGCTGAAGGAAAAACAGGAGACTCGTAACGAGAAATTTGAAACCTGTCTTAACACTATCGAGACTTTAACTAGGAGAGTCGTGAGTTTAGAAAAGGAGAACATTCAATTGAAGGAGCGTGTAGAAGATTTGGAACAGTATTCCAGAGTTAATATGGTCGAGATACGGGGCCTGCCTCAGCAAACTAACGAAAACCTCACCTCGATGGTTTGTAGCATATCTGGTGCTCTCGGCTGTCAGATCACGGAGGATTCCATCGACACATGTCACCGAATAGGTCGTGCTGGACCAGAGGGGCCGGCTCCAGTTGTCGTCAAATTCGTCAGGAGAACCGACAAAAACGCGCTGCTTCAAAAGAGGAGAGTTAAGCGTGACTTTTCAAGCAGACACATCGGCGGTAACACGGATCAACCGATCTACATCAATGAATGTCTATCACCATCAAGGAGGAAACTTTTCTCATTGGCCAGATCTGCACATAAAGAGCATCGATTTCGATTCCTGTGGGTGAGAGACTGTAAAATTTTAATAAGAAAAAAGGAAGGTAGCCCAGTGATTGAACTCAAGTCAGTCGAACAACTAGAAAACTTGATAGCTCAAAGCCCATTGCCAATAATCAATGCTGATAAAAGTACTGAAAGCACCTCGAATGATTAACTTAGAAGATTTTGCGTTTAATTCAACTCTATTTAATATCGCTAGAGAATTTTTCATGAATTATATGAGCGATATAAGCAGCATTGAATTGGTTAGGGAATTGGTTAGGGCTTTACAGAATGTTAATAAATTATTAATTTGTCAATTTTCATTTAGGTCTGACTTGTTTTTTCTATTTTTGCATATTTTTTCAGCTAAGAAGATCTCTTTCTCCCTCTGTTTAATTCTATTTAACGCGTTTAACTACATAATTGAAAATTGTTATCAACTGGTTCATATTGTATATAGATACCAAGCTAATATTGCGGTTGCTTTGATCACTTTGCAATCACTTTTTATTCATAATGGTAGTTTATGTAGTCAGCATATTCTTCCCATGACGTATAATTTCACAAGATGTATTAGTATTGAGTTCATACGGCGCTTTCCAGTGTATTGCCCAAATAGTATAACTATTACAATTAGCGATATGAAAAGGTTTTGCAAAATAATTAAGTTTTCAGGTGAATCAATTACCGTGACGCTTCATAGGCTTGTTTTTTGTTATCAAACTACCTATTGTATAATAAATCTTGTAACTTACAATGACTGAACTAAGTAACGATATATTTAATTACACTCAGCATAACAACATTGTAATTGTACAACAAAATATTCGTAGTCTTAGAGCTAATTTTGATGCTTTCAGCCTCCAACTCGAAGTTTTAGAAAGGATACCAGACATAATAATTTTAACCGAGATATGGGTTGACGAAAATGAGATAAGCCAGTATTATTTGACTAATTATGAGGTTCATTTTAAGTGTAATAATTCAAATAGAGCAGGAGGAGTGGCAGTGTATGTATCGGATAGGCTGTCTTGTGTTGGTCTTAATGATTGCAATATGATTACAGCAGATTGCAAGCACTTAGTGTTATCGTTATCTCACACAAAAATAGACTTACTGGCTATCTACAGATACCATAACTTTTCCGAAGAAGCGTTTACTAGAGAACTGGTCACTTCGATAAAGCTTATCAAAAACTCTAATTTAATTATTAAAGGTGACATGAACCTCAACATCCTGGAACAAAATAGGAACTCTGATTCTTATTTAATTAACATGGCTAGTCTCGGATTTAAATCCCTAATCAATGAACCCACTCGTGTCACTAACACTTCCAAAACTTGCATTGACCACGCATTCGTTAGAGACAAAATTAATAGTAGACTAAGTTATAGTTCTAAAGTTATTCAGACATCTATAACTGATCATTGGATGACTGTCCTTTGCATAAAAATGAATGAAAGGGAAATCTATCAAAAATTAAATGAGTCTAAAAGAGTAGAAGAAACTAAATTTATAGCACTGATAGAAAACGTGGATTGGAGTGACATATTTTTATGTCCTACCGTTTCACAAGCTGTAGAGAAATTTATTTACAAAATTAAATGTTGTATTGATCAATCTTATAGTACACAAAAAAATAATAAAAAACTTTTAAAACCATGGATGAATGTAGAGCTAAAACATGAAATTGATAAGAAGAATAGATTGTATAAATTGTATAGGCAACAGCCAGAAAATACTAATCTTAAGCGTGAATTTAACATACAAAGAAATAACTTAATAAACAAAATAAGATTTAAAAAACAGGCATATTACTCTGCTGAACTTGAAAAGAATATGACTAACAGCAAAAAACAATGGGCAACAATTAAAGACTTGACTGGTGAGAAGAAGATTAATAAATCTATAACACTCAGCGATGAAGCAGGGTCCCTAATAACATGTGATAATGAAGTAGCACGAATGTTTAATGATCACTTTTGCACTATAGCTGATGGTTTAAGAGAACAAATTATGTGTGATAATAATCAAATAAATAATGCATTCAAGAAGTATGAGAAAAATTTCCAAAGCAATAGAATAATTAATTCGATCTTTTTCTACCCGACGACCGAAGTGGAGATCTTGAACATCATATCAGAACTCCAAAATAATAAATCACCAGGATACGACAATATAACACCATCACTAATAAAATCTATAGCACACTATATCATTGATGTCCTAGTATTTATATTTAACCTAAGTTTAAGTACGGGTGAATTTCCTGCGGAGTTTAAAAAAGCTGTAGTTATTCCCTTATTTAAAAAAAATAACAGAATGCAGGCTACAAATTATAGACCAATTTCGTTGTTGTCAGTATTTTCTAAAATACTCGAGAAAATTGTTAAGAGCCGGGTCACGAATTTCCTGGAACAGCACAACTTCTTTAGCAAAAACCAATATGGCTTTCAGAGCAGGCTTAATACAGGTTCAGCAATCATGAAACTGATGTCAGGGGTATATGATAGTATCAACGAAAGAAAGTCATGTGCTGCATTGTTTGTTGACGTCATGAAAGCCTATGATATGGTTGACCATGATATTTTATTAGATAATATGTATCGAGCAGGAATAAGAGGCATTGCACACAAATGGTTCAGATCCTACCTCACTGGTAGACTGCAGCAAACTAAGGTTAATAGCAGTGTAGTCAGTGATTTTAGTGAATTGAAAATTGGAATACCACAGGGATCAGTGTTATCGGGTTTACTTTTTTTAATCTATGTGAATAACTTATGTAATGGTACTTTCAAGGGAAACTTGGTTGCATTTGCTGACGACACTGCACTCCTTTATAAATCAAATTCATTAGCTGAACTACAAGAAGACATGCAGAACGACGTCAATGCACTTAGATGGTGGTTCACTCGGAATATGATGGTAATGAGTCCTAAAACAAAATTTATCATATTCAAACTAAGAAAAGATGTCCAATTTCCCTCCCCACTCAAGTACCATAACATCAAATGCTCCTTACTTGCTGACTGCGATTGCATGGACCTTGAACAGGTCAAGAGCATGAAGTACCTGGGTGTGTGGGTGGATAATAGAATCAGTTGGCATGAACACACAAGATATGTCAAGAAAAAATTGTTGAAATATGTAAGGATATTTTATCTTCTTAGGACTGTTTGTAATGCGGAACTGATGAGAAGGATCTACTTCGCTCTCATTAACTCGAATTTTGAGTATGGCCTGGAAGTTTGGGGGGGAGCATATAAGGCAGCTTTACAACCAATAATTATCCTACAGAAATCATTCATAAGAATTATGTCTTATAGAAGTAGATATGATCACTCTGCACCGGCTTTCAAAGAACTCAAAATACTGCCAATCAGAAACTTGTATATCTATAAAACACTAAAGCTTTTTTTCGATCGGAGTGGAGAAATGCGGTTGATTAATACGCGCAGGGTTGGGAGGAATCAGCTAGATGTGCAAGTCCCTAAACCAAACCTATCTATTTTTAAAAAATTCTTCTCTTACCTGGCACCAACATTTTTTAACAAGCTCCCTGTTAATATAAGAGGATGTAGGCAGAAGACATCCTTCTGTAGTTTATTGCACAAACACCTGATTCACGAAGATGTATCAAAGTATTATGACAACATTGTGTAGTAGAGCTGCAGGGTACATTATGACTGCACTAATCAAAAATTAAAAGGTATAAAATTGTTATAATCTACTCTAACAATAATGTTTTTCTAATGGCTGTTAAGCATAAAAAATCTATTGAACTTGTAATACTATTATGTAATCTATTGTGCAATGTTATTAGTTTCCTTTTTGTAATGTTCAACTGATGCTGAAGTTTTCTTTCTTTTTTTTTCTTTGCTTTTGTCGTTTCAGTTTTTTAACTTCTTTCCTTTGTTCTTTTGTTTTTGTATTGTTCAATTATTGTAACAACTTTTTTATCTGCCCAAACAGGTTCAGTAACCTTTGGGTTTATTTTCCAGTGTAAAGATCTTTTGTATTTTTCTTTTCAGGGTATGTTAGCTATTTCAAGCGATTTTTTTGTAATCAGAAGTTAATGCATGCTCTGAAAGATGTGTAAGTTATGTTAAAATGGAAATTTGATTTGATATATGACTTTATTAAGTTTATGCTTGAAGGAGGAAGCAGTGCACTTAAAATGGTACTTCGGAAATAAGACACATGTTTGATGTATTAAAGCAAGTCTAAATTTACACTTTCTTCTAAACTATAATAATGTGTCTAACCGACAGAAGTGCAGTGCACTTGTTTTAAGTTCATCGACTCCAGTCTCTAAAACACTGTTCTCAGATAATCTAAAAATAGCCAACCAATACCGTAGATTGTAGATGTACACTTTGCTAAGAAAACTTACAAAAAATCTACGTGAAACATTCAACTGAAATTGATAAAAGACAAAGAATTGATATGTAAAAGAAAAATATAACATTAATTCCTAAACTAATCATCGAGTAGGCCTACATCACCTACCTATAAAAAGTGTGATTCATGCACTTAAATATTTTAAAACATTTCATGTGGTAAGAATTGTGTTCAATACCGACCTAGGCTATTTATAAAATTTTATTTTTAAAAAAATGATGTAGAGAATTTATTGAAAAAACAATTAACAGGGAAATGTCTCAATGTTGGACAAATTATTAGATTAAGTGAAGTAAAACATTAATAAGTAAATCGATATGCCTCATTTAATAACAAAACATAATAATGAATTACTTATAACCCTTTTTCATTATATTCTAACAAAAATCTTGTAGGAGGAGAGTGCTCAAATTTGACTATCTACTTTCTATTGTACAATTCTACATTCTACAATAGTGTACAACAGCAAGGTTAAATTGGGTACCGGTAGGGTTACCGTACAACTTAAAAACTTATTACCTTTATTTAAAAAAATCTTAATCATCAATGTGAAATTTGAATTGTTGAATCTGATCTGTTGAGTACGGTACCGGGAAAATTTTTGGCCACTTTTAATAACAACGAGGATAAAAATACTGCTTTGTTTTTATAGAATAAAAACGTGAAAAACATGCCTGCCTAACCACAGAATAGGTAGCCTAACCTCAATAAAGAATGTTCATAAGTTCATATCCCGATTTCCAGAAATAGTCTATCCGCCGCAATGTAACACTACTATCAGCGCTACAGGTGGGGGTTTGCCTACTATAGTGAGGTCCACGTTATAATGACAGTGAAGATAGATGGAAGAAATCGTTGCCGAAATCGTTGGGAGAAATCGTTGTCTTGTCAATGCCTTCTATAGACGGTAGCAGATACAGGTTTATTGATTAATATTAACTGTTCATTCTCGTTTAAAATAATCAATATATATTTTACAAGCAAGAAATTATATTTTTCAATAATTTCATAATGAATTTACATAATTAATATCAAATATTCTGTTAATTAACTATTATAAATTCTACATTGTTAAAAGATGATTTGGCAACAGAATAAAGCGAGAAAGAGATAGTGCTATCCGCTTTCTTGAATGGTAGCAATACCATTGCTAATCAAATACTGCCATTATAGTGAGGCTCACGTTGTAATGGCAGAGTTTGATTAGCAGTGTACAATGCGACATTTTTGATTCAAAATTAATTCTAATATTTTATTTTATAGCCTACCCTTAGAATATTTCTGGATATTGCCTAAAAACCCCTAAACATTGATGATTAGACATAGTGGAAATACAAATTTCGGATTTCACTGTCCAGAAAAATCTGGAGGATATCACCACAATCACGGAGAAGGATCCTTTTTCCTCTGTGGGGATATCGAGTGACATGTAGGCTATCCAATATCAAAAAACAGAGAAAATATCATTGATTTGTATGAATGAATGAGTTTTTTTTGTAATTAGCTTTATTTACGTACGTTGGTGTAATCTTATGGTAGGCCTACCTAACTTCAACATTTAGAGGTCTTGAAAATCAATAAAAAATATAAAACTGGCAATTAATTCAAATGTTTGTGTAGGCTACTAGGCCTATCGCCTAGGCTTGATTTGTTAGATAAAGAATTTTAATTTAAATACTAGTTAGGCTAGCGAAGATCAACATTATGTAAGTATAATGATAAGAAATGCTCCCCCTCCTCATTTCCACATACGATAAGAAATAAAAAAGAACCATAGCATAGGCCTATGCTGGTAGGCTATGCGCCGCCAGTGGGACCATAAAATTAAAAAAAAAGTATGGGAGGAAAATCATTGGTTCACGATTAATCCAACTGTAAGAACGGTCAACGATTGTAGCCTGCACAAAATATCACTCAGGATAGAGTTTTTATTTTGAACACGATGAATATATAAGAAGAATAATATTATTACGATACAACAAGATAATTAAATATCCTAGCTTCCACTTGCGAGAAGGGGAAATAGATTCAGAATCTTAAAGCGATTATCAAAATGAAGAAATTTCCAATTGTATATAAGCATTAATTTAAGAATGAAATCATTAACGGAAAATTGATTAGAAACTATTTTCTAGAGGGAAGACCTGAAAGTATTGTAACAAGTACCTAAGAAGGAGAAAAAAAAGATGCGTTTTCTCGGATAAAGAAACTCGGGTAGGCAAATATGGAAACATAGGTTGTTTTGGAAGTCCAAAAAGCAAATCATTTTTCACAACCTACACACTGTATTCTTCGGGATTCAGGAGCTCTTCAGCTATTAAAGGTGACTCAAAGGAGACTTATAAAAAAATGAGAAGAAGAAAATAATTTAATTCATGACAATGAAAGCTTTAAAACTCGTAATCTCGCAAAGATCATTAATTTTATCATAGATCAAAAACTTGCATTTTCCATTTTTGGAAAAGCCTACACATAGCTTATTCCTTGAAGAATAATAATTGAAATCTGTGTTGATGATTCCTCATTGATCATCTCATTAAGGATATTGTAGATCTCATTCCGAATTCTGTTTCAATTCATAAAATATTATTGATCGAATCTTCACACTGCGACATTCACACTGCACGGTAGTCGATGGCAGCTTTGCCAGTTGAGAGTATGTAACCATGTAATCTCACGATTACAAATCTCAGGTACGGTACCGTAAAGGTGCAATTCCTTTTCGACGACTCGAGCTGCGTGTTGAGAGCCACCGCGGCTAGAGTACAAAACTTATGCATTCATTAGGCTCAATGATTGGATTTGTATGTTGTATGAACATTATGGCAGCAGATGACCTGAAAGTGTTGACTACTTACGACTGCTTTAAAGATTCATATCTAATGGATCATCGAATCTAATAAATTTAAAGGTTATGTGGAATTTATAGGTTAAGGAATTGCACCTGAGATTTGTAATCGTAAGATTACAAGGTTACCTACTCACTGGCAAAGCTGACATCGGTATCCTTGTTGAGATGATCAATGAGGAATCATCAACTCAGATTTCAATAATTATTCGTCAAGGAAGAAGCTATGTGTAGGAAGTAGACTTTTCAAAAAATGTAAAATGCGAGTTTTTGCGAACGGCGTAATCTCACGATGTTTCCTGGCATCATAGATCTCCAGATTTGTCCGCCTGCGATTTTCTTTTTGTGAAGCTATCACAAATCAAAAGCGATCGCGATTGAATTGATACAGATAACTCGGGATGAAATTCACATCATCCCAGTAAAATGCTGCAGCGACCTATGAGGAATCTCCAAAACAGATATCAATAATGCACTTCTGCAGGAGGTAATCATTTTAATAAGGGTGCATTTTCCAAAAAAATATAGCCTAAATGTGATTGATGATCCTTAAATGGAAAGTTTTGAAGTTTTCATTGTCATGAATAAAATTATTTTTTCCCTTCTCACCTTTGTTTTATGACGTTTTTAAAGTTACCGTTAGTATATGTCACCCTTCTTAAAATGTATGAAAACAGGCAACTTATTTTTATTTATAAAATAGAATTATAATAAGCATCTTTTAAAAACCTGAAGATGGTGTGGATCACTGAAACTAGTTATTGTTATAATTTGTATTTTTGTTCTATTATTTTGTTAATTTCAAAAAAGGGTACTATAATTCTATTTTATAAATATGTCACCCTATTTAATCGTAAAAGTCAAGATACAGTCACAATTGGGTCTTGCAGGCCCAATTATTCTCGTTAGTTTCCTCTTATCATTTCCAGCTCACCGGGCTCTCGGGCCCCCCGCATTGCGGGCCCGCTGTTACGCCACTGATGAGCTGAATATTAAGTCCATTACAACAAAGTCTCTCTATGAAGAATGAAAAGGTAAAAGTATAAGAGAGTATAAAAATAGTATTAAAAAGTCCAATTATTGACAAGATTGTCCACATATGGATGGACTCTTTTTTGTTTGCTCTATAAACTATTATAACTGGCGCCACAGTCCGCTAGCCTACTAGTCTGTCAAAAGAGCAACCTTCACAATTAGTTGACGTTCTCAAGAAAGTCAAGGAACGTAGGAAGCTGTCCTTCTGAAAGCATTTGAAAGCCGAAACTCGGGCGTCGAAAAAGGTTGAATAGACGAAGGTGCAGTGTAGAATACGGTACCAAATCACCGTTTCAAATTAATTGACTTGCTCATTTTAGTTTTATGTGAGCGCAGCACAGATAAGCAAACGGCTTAACAACATTCCAAACTCTCAAATTGAGATCAACCAAATGGTGAAAGGTTGAGAAACAGTGCAGCATTGTTTACAATCATTCTATTCCTCTGTTTTGAAAACGTGAAAAATGTCAAACTCTATACATACGTCTATAAGCTAAACCCCACACTCGGGAGGGAAAATAACAGAGCCAAAGAGTTTATAGCTAAATTGAGAAATAAATAATCGATTCGAACATCCTATCAGATGGTAAAATCGTTTTCAACACCAACAATTTATTCATATAGAAAGTTTGATCTCATTAACAGTCTTCATGAACAGATCGATGATTAACTACTACCGTTTTACAATGAAAATGATGAAATGTCGTGAAAAATCATAATGGGAATGACAAAGTTTGGATTTGATCACACATTATAACCGAAAGAGGCGCTCTGTCTACTTATTGGGATTAAGATGCTAATTCCAAACTGTTAAACAGCGTAAACAAATAGGATTTGACGTCGTTATTGACTCAGTCTAATTGATTACTATAATTTGAATGAATAATGTATTGTATAGAAATTGCTTTGAGCGGTACAAGACGATAATTTTACGCCTGAGGTTGAAGTAGTTCATAAGCATATCGAGAGAGCTAGTTTGAATAGCTTAGTAGGTAGAGGTATCTTTTTAGCCAACTCTTTCATTCTCTCTCTCACCTCTCCTTATCATTTCTCACTCTTCATCTCAACTCTGTTCATCGTGCTTGTTCAAGTGTGTTCACGATCGCGTTTCAGCATAATTTTCATTGGCAATGGAGCTGCTTTCCATAATCAGCTTTGTTCCATATATTGCACACTTTAATAAGATATGTGGGTCGATGAAAAAATGTAATGCCTCATCACTTATTGCAGTACATTACAACCATTATGCTGCAGCAATTTGAGCAAAGGTTAACCCACTTTCTCCAAAAAATCATGACTACATTGGGCCATGTTGCCATTTGTGTTGTGCAAAATTGTTATTTTTTCACTGATCAAGAGAGGATGCTGATCTCTTCATGCAAATTGTCTTTCTGTCACAAACTGGCACTGGAGTTATATTCATCAAAATTAATTTCATGGTGGAGTATGACTGTTATTATTAAACTTCATGACGATTGAGTCAGAGAAGTGACTATATTATAATTGGAGGCTGAGTTGAGCTGATTGACCCTGTCTAATTACCATGCCCATCTACAAGCGACCCTATTATTTTCATGTGAAGTAATAAGTAGTTTACAGCTCAGCTTTTGGTTGCCAAATTTGCATTACATTCCAGTATTCTTCGTCTTAACTAATCTTTTCTTTAAAATGTAATAGGAAAACAATACTTGATTATTATTGTATGACAGGTAGGACTCATACTTTGGGCTAAAAAATTAGGGAAAAACGAGAAGCTGGAAATATTGCAACGCGAGTTTTTTATTCGGATTTCGGATTACAACGATGGAGTAAGAAGGCTTATAGTAGCTGCATAGGATTTATAAGCAACTTTATATTTAAAAGTTGTACGGTAATTAGGCTAATCCAGTGGATATCGTATTTGGATCAGTAATGTTATAAATAATAATATTGATGATAGAAGAATATCTAAATGGGCTACCCATCTTGTGCCAGTGTAAATTCGAAAATTTCGTTCAAGTTGTTCTTGATCATTTCTTGCTCGACAGTTCAAGAACCGTATGCACTGCATGTGATATGAATATAATACAATAGAATATTGTCAAAAAATAGAATAAGGAAGATTATTCTCTGAATTTGTATGACTTGATTGTGCTCCGCGTGTGTATACAACACACATGTAAATTGAATAAGTACGCTAACCTTTGAGTACAAAGCCTACAATAGGTGATTGTAGATTGTAAGCAAGTAACCAACAATAGGAGCTGTGATTCTAGTTGAATAGCTCATCATTCCCTTTACATTCTCAACCATCCTGCTGGATTCTCTGTGATTATAACTCCAGTGGAACGAGAAGAGCTCATAGATATGCCTATTATAATCATCTCACGGGAGGTCCTTACGGAAAGAGGAAACATTCTATTAGAAAGAACTCCTGAGTCTTGGGACAAGTATTTTAGATGTTGTCGCTACAAGATATTTTCTTAGTTATATGTATTCCGTGATGTTGAGCTGCAAGAGAATCTGTCAAGTTCTTGTAAAGAACTAGTTATCAACTTGTTGGACATTTGAACGTTCAAATCAAGCGTACCTAATACGAACGGTCACAAGAGCTCACTATAATTATCTTGTAATTACGGTCACTATTTAGATATTACAACAAGAAGAATGCCATCGGGAGGATTATGAAGAATAGAACCATGGAACAGATTTTTTTCCAATTCATATAAGTTCTACTATTGTACTTATTAGCCTAATGTCCATTCAAATTTAGCAGTTCATCGAAGACTCTCTTGATGCCTGTGATTTTCTTCTCAAATCTAAAGAAATAAAAAAGATATTCGGAAGAGATCAAGGAAAATAAAGAGAGTGTGTGTGAGAGAGAGAGAGTGTATGAGAAGGAGTTGATAAGTTGAAAGGGTGTAACTGATCATCTGACAGGCTGATACGCTTGAAGAACATAGGTATTCATCAATATATTGTTCCATTCAACATTGTATAATGAAGAGATGAATATTGCTTGTTTATGTATTGAGAACTCATAACTATAAACAGTATAAATATTACACAATGAAATATTTCAATTCATGAACTGATGAACTCATCCATAATGTTATTCTTATGAACGAAATTTTTATGAGACATTTCAGGTACTTTCTAAAACAAAATGTATTTCCCAACCTAAACCAAATGTGCAAATTAATAGTAAATATGAAATAAATTTAATCGGGTAGTGGTTTTATCACACATTTCCAAGCTCCAAATTTATTGAATGAAGTCACAAATTTATAGGTTCTATAATATTAACTTTTTGCTGAGGGCTAGTCTTATTTATCAGGAAATTAATTTTTCTTTCATTCAGTCATTAATATGTTGGAACATGTGAATAAAGGTGTTTTTTGAAAAGGGTTCTTAGATTTTCAATTTCCTGATTGATACTATAATATAATTATATCGTTCACTTTTTAGTTGTTAACATACAACATCAAATCTCATAATAATCGAGTGGAAATTATCTTATCCAAAAAATTATGGAGAATTTCACATGATTACGAGTACTGTATATGGGTCATAAGCAGATGATAACCAATACTTTGATAGTTGAATAATTTTACACACATAATTCATTGTGGAAAAGGAAATCGTCATTGTATTAGAGGTGGCTATGGCAATATACGTATAATCAAGTCATTCTATTTTGGAGAATTGATTCACCTTATCCAATCTTCAAAAAGTGCTTGAATCATTGTCCAAAAGTGTGTCTTCACCTCAGTAGGCTCAATGCATTAGATAAAGTGTGTCTTTTTCATGAGTGGACTTCAAGTACATTTGTAAACTTCATTAGCTGAAAAATACTAGCAAACTCAACAGCCTCTCCAAAATATGACCCACTTATCAAAGGAGAGCATAGTGAGAGTGTGCAAGACTTATTTTCGTGATATGGTTGTGTAGAACAAATAGCCATTATTTGTTGATTCGTGTATATCTGAGTTCGTTGCAAACACACAGATGACTGGAAATTGGGTATCTATGGAGATTGTTTGGGAGCAGGATGTTGACCCCGGCAGTGGAGAGAATGGGCAAAACCACAAACCCAAACATGGAACAGCAAATATAGCCGTAAGTCAGTATGGTATGCACAGCAGACGGTTCCAGCTGTTGCATGCCATAAGCCATAATGTCTCTCGTCTCTCGGTCATCGCCTAGTCACCAGTCATCCGGCGTCCTCCCTCTGGCTAGACATTCAGGTCACGCCAACGAGGAAGCAGGAACACTCTTCCTTGCATCTAAGGTTCCCTTTAAGATTAAATCTACAAGTAACTGTAATCGACTACTCTGGCTGAGACACGTGCATCGGCACCGGATAAGGGAGTCTGGTCTACCCATGTGGTGAGATTTATCTAGAAACAGTATCATTGTCGTCTCGAGTTTTATAATGGTAAATTGGTACTCATATCCATCGTTAGATTACCACTCATGCACTTCCATCTCTAAAAAAGATAACTCTTCAATGTTCACTTTGTTATTTAGTACTATATTGTGCGTACGATAAAAATTACTCCATATACGATACATTCTGAGCAGGAAACATAGAAAGATCTAAAGGATAACTGATTAATTTCCATTCATTGAGAGAAATATTTGTACATTATTCAAGTAAGGAATTACCCAAGTCTAAATTTAGTAAAGAGTTTCTGTAGTAGCTAATTTATTTCCTGTAGTAGATTCGTATGATGCTTCCATTTAAAAGAATATATATTAAAATATTCAGACTAAATGATTTGAGGAAACGAAAAGGGTAGAATTTGTAACTTTAAAAAAATATTTCAAAGATTCCTTATCATCTAAACCCAGAGGTTTGAACTACAGTATTCACTCGTATGTCGAAATAATGTAAGGACTAGAAGCAGTTTGGGCGGCTGTTTGTCTTTTTTATCCTGAATATTGTAGTTATCACCTAATCTAATAAATAAAACACATAATGTCTACTAGGATGTGAATTTTGACCACATTGTTCAATTACTTCAGGCAACTCAAAAATGCCGTAGGCTAAATAGCATGAGTTATGAAGGGTTAGGGTCCTTATAAGACTGGGATAAATTAATATCGATAGAAGTTGGAGAAATTATTATTCAGTATGAGTATTGAACAGTTGCATTCAAAAGATATATAGATAGCGTAAAGTTGGCCAGCGATTGATTGGTCTGCTATCATTGGATCATTTACAAAATTACAGGAAACTGAATCGCGTGTGGCTTTCCACGGTCTGCAGATCATGTGAAGGATCCCCTTTTACCTTGTTTCAGCAACAGATCGACAACAATAATTAAAGAGCGAAGCTTCAACAATAGGCCTAGTCTAGTACAATGATTATTATAACAGTAAAATAATTTCATTCGAGTTGAAGAAAACAGTAAACCTACATATGTCAGTAGACTTGACTCACTTTGACACAAATTACTGCAGTTAGGCAACTAAATTGTACATTTATTCATTTAACTCTCTTTAAATTGCGACCAGCCCACTAACTAACAGTGCAATGAGGAGTACTGAAATTAATTGCACTGGATGAAATTGGAATTAACATCATTTTTGGAATTGGAGAGAAGAAGAGATGTATTTAAAATATTGCAATTGCAAACTGAGTTGGAGATGGAGCATCAGTCTAAATAGATTCAATGCAATAAATAAGCGAATGAAAATTTTCTCTTGTGCATGTAGTCTAAAATCATGACTTGTTTCTCCCCCTGATCCAATGAACTTGAAATCTTGAGGACGGAGGTCCGTCTTCAGGAATGTAGGAATGCTATTGGCAAAGCGCAGCACTCAGCAATACTCTTGTTAACACTTTGAAGCACTGAATGAAATGTACAACATTGTTTTAGTTTTATTAAAAAATTGATGATAGAATATTTTTGAAAACTTTGAAGTACCCAGTACATGACTTTCCAAAAATTCTAGAAAACTTTTTTTTTATGTGTCATTACGTTTATGTGGATAGTTTATGTGTGAGTTTATTATGTGGATAAGTTTGGTTTCCAATATTTTCTCACTTGATAGATCAAATTTTCAGAGTATTGTCTTTTTCAATTTCTTATCGTGGGAAAATGATATAATCTATGAGTATCACTCACATTTTATATGCTTATAAATCTGCAAATGATTTCTTCTCATGATCACGAATTAACAGAGTTTTACTAAAAATGATCGAATTATTATAAATCTTGCCTGCGAAAATGACATCACTCATCTTCTTACTTACTTCGCCTGATTTTAACCTCCACCTACTCCTGAAGATGAAGATTACATCAGTAATCACCTCTCGTGATTAACTCCCTCCTATTCCTAATCACAAGTTCTATGTAATATTATTCTAGAGGAGGTTCCACATCAAAGCTAATATTCTGTTTTCTCATTGCATCCATCTCTTTTCGCAAATGAACTCTTTCTTCTTACACCATTCTGCTCATTTCTAATCTTTCCTATGCTACTTCTCTTCAATTTTTTTTTCATTTTTGTTCACTTTGAATTCTGGCACTGTAATCCAGCATTAGAAGCTGCTTTATTTATTTATTCGAGCTTGTTTTCTTTCCAACGAGCCTTTAGAACCTCATTCGCATTCCTGAATGAGGTAACTAGGCTTCATTCCAATTACATCATTATGAATCTGCCCAAGGAATTCTGCCGGTTATAGACTCATGCCTAGTTTCAAAATACTTCTCTACACTCGACTGTACTATATTCGACTAAAGTATTTTGGCATATATTCGTGTTTACGCGTATGACCTGATCCAGAGTACTCAACTTTTTGGGTAGCTGGATTTCTTTCACCATTCTGAGGTCATTTCCAAAAATCGAATGAAAAAGTGTTCTGTATTTAGCAGGGAGGCGAGGCCAAAGTGCTGTTCTCCAAATAATATTCGAAGCGCTCCAAATTAGGATGAGGAGCGGGAGTAGAAGCTACTGAAGGGTCGGAAGGGAGGAAGGAGCGGGTGATTTTGGATGCTATTGCCTAGCTCGGTAGTAGAATGTGTTTACTTTTGACTGTTCCATTTCGGAAAGCGTCCGGTTGTGTTGTCGGCCGACGCTGCCAAACCAGCGATGATATCATCAACAGAGTTGAACTCGCGCGATCAGCTCGCATGAAATACAACAAACATGAACACGAAAAAATAATATTTGCAGTCTCCAATTTGGCAGTAGTTGCAACCAATATTCAACGCTATACGTAGCTAGTGAAGCACGAAATTCAGTAGTTTTGATTCTAATTTTGAAGTATTGATGTCTATTGGCAACGTTTGGAAAGCTACACTCGTAGCAATACTATAGATCATGACTACCATGAGCACGGAGATAAGTTTAGCAATAAGTGCATGATTCAAACCAAAATAAATATGTTATTACTGCAAAACGGCATGAAGGGAGAAATATTGTTGTCGGATATAACATATTACAATGCCATTTTAAAAGTAGATTACAATATGAATTTGACTCCAATAAAATATATTTATATTTAAAAATTGTATTTATATTAAAAAATAATCCGAATCTTGATAAATTTGAGGCTATCAACGTACTGTACTTGCATGTATATAATTTGATGTTTTCCATAATATAGAAAAGCCTTCAATGAGATATTTTCTTCAGAGAGTCATGGAAGTTGAAATTTATCGTAACATGGGGTGCAGTATTCCAGAACATCGGGTTGTTTATATTTACATGAAGAATACTACTCCCTATTATCAAGAACAAAAATGTTAGTAAATAAATAACAATTAATTATTTTCTGGTCAATATAAACGTGGCTAAGTGGTAGAGTGGACATTACTTCCAACCTTCACCACATCAACAAATAAAGAAGTCATCCTATATCAAATAGACCATTCATGATAGTAATTAAAATAGTTATGAGTTGCAGAAGCTATCAATGAATTATTTTAGGCTTGAATTATCATTTTAGGCTAGCGCACAAGTCTGACTTTGCTGGCTGTGCCAAAACATTATATTTACTATAATTTACATTTGTCTTATGTCTTATTTACATTTGTCTTATCTTGTATTTTAGCGAAATAAATATTCTATAATAACTATTGATTCCTCCTATTCTACCGACCAGTAGGAGTTGAGAACACTAACATGGACAACATTAGTGAATATTCTTTTTTCTAATGGAAACTTGAGACAAAATGTATCACAAAAAAGGAGAGAACGCCAAATTATGTTCTTACTACGAATTATAACTCCTTTTTAAGAACAAATACCAAATCTACAAGGTTGAGAGCTGAGACTATTAGTAAATATAGGATGAACTAGAAGGCCGCAGAACGGTGGGGAGAAGGTAAAAGTCATTGACACGTTTAGACGAGCATATGTTTCACAGAATTGCATGCCATTCTTCTAAAAATGTATTCGCCTCATCTTCTACTCAATGAATGAGGATTAAAGATGTGGAGTCTAGTTCGTTTGTACGAGTATTTTAAACTGAAACTACTGTATGGAGAGACCTTCATGGTCAGGTATAATCAATTCTCTATTTGCAATAAGTAAAATGAATGTAGCTCAATATTTCATACAATTATTATCGAGAAATTCTCTTTTTCCATTCCTCATGAAGGATTATTATCTTCTTACTAATATAAATTTGTCATCGAATATTGATTCTAAGAATTGCATTATCGTTCATATTGTTGTTAGACAAAAGTTTTGGATATAATAATTAATTGACCGAGCGAAGTGATTCAAGTCGACGGTTTGGCATTTCTCTTAATGTTTAAATGTTTATATGTTGCGCATTTACGGCGAAACGTGGTAATAGATTTTCATGAAATTTGACAGGTATGTTCCTTTTTAAATTGTGCGTCGATGTATATACAAGGTTTTTGGAAATTTTGCATTTCAAGGATAATATAAAAGGAAAAAGGAGCCTCCTTTATACGCCAATATGTGAGTAAAAATCTGGTGTGGCGCACTCACACAACTCTCCTCGCCGTTATGAAAATTGATCACCTGACGCTAGTGTACACGCGCATCTCAAGTCTACTATTCAAAGATTTGAGCCAGCTGGTGACAGGGCAATAACGCTGGAGACACACGAGGTCTGCTATCTCTTCATAGTAAATCATTTAATAGAATCAACAGTTGCCAGCAGTTTGCAATAATTGGATAATCACATTCTCTCCAATTTCGAGCTTATTTTCAATTTTAGGTGAAAATGTTACTGAACATTAATTGTAGAGATTTTTATGCTCAATCTTTTCCTCACGAATTTTTTTTTGTTTAAATTGTATCAGAAGCCTGATAATTGGGAATCTGAAATCAAACTTTGCTTAGATGAGGCGGAGCTCCTGAAATTTTTGCAGATATAAGACTCGTGGCAGTTGATAGAGCTTATCAATGACTATTTTAGGTATAAAATTGATCGAAATCGTTGGAGCCGTTTTCGAGAAAATCGCGAAAAACCCCGTTTTTGACAACATTTTAGCCATTTTAGCCACTATCTTGAATTGCATTTGATCGAAATTGTTCGTGTCGGATCCTTATAGTGTAAGGACCTTAAGTTTCAAATTTCAAGTCGTTCTGTTAATTGGGAGATGATATATCGTGTACACAGACGCACGTACACTCATACACACACACACACACACACACACACACACACACACACACACACACACACACACACACACACACACACACACACACACACACACACACACACACACACACCACACACACACACACACACACACACACACACACCACACACACACACAACACACACACACACACACACACACACACACACCACACACACACCACACACACACCACACACACACACACACACACACACACACCACACACACACACACAAATACAGACCAATACCCAAAAACCACTTTTTTGGACTCAGGGGACCTTGAAACGTATAGAAATTTAGAAATTGGAGTACCTTAATTTTTTTCGGAAAGCAATACTTACCTTACCTATGGTAACAGGGCAAGGAAAGTAATGAAACGTATAGAAAATATTAAATTAGGGTACCTTAAATTTTTCTGGAAAGCAATACTTTCCTTACCTATGGTAATAGGGCAAGGAAAGTAAAAATCAGACTATAGAATTATTCATCATAAATCAGCTGTGGAGTGGATTATAAATCGCATGCCATGACGCATGCAATTCAATATCTCAATGTAACTTGGTAAAAAATCAGCAGCTATGTAGACTATAAATTGCATGCCTCATTGAATGAAATTTTCATGCACTATTAATTAGGATGCGAAGAACGTATAACAGCTTGTCTGGGCACCTAGATGTCTCCTGGTTTTTTCGCGCTAAATTCCGGAAAGCGTTATATATGATAACTAAATCTTGTGTAAGCATGATCTGATCAAATAAATAGTTTGTGTATCAGTGTGGATGTGCATATAGCCGCCTACACACTTGCAGACCAGACCACAAACAGTCTGAGTCTTTGGTGTGGTCTGCAAGTGTGTAGGGCTGTCTTCAGACCGATTAATGATTTTCAAACCGTCTGCCGGTCTGCTGACTTGAACCCCAGACAGACTGTTGTGCTTCCCGGAACACTATTTTGGTCTGGTCTTGAAGTGTGTCTTCAGACGGCAGACAGTCTCCAGTAGCTCATCGGAAACTTAAATTGCCGAAAAATGAAGATAGAGAAATTGTGATTCCAGATTCAGATTCAGCGCCCTCAAATTAATAAAATGCTTCGCGAGTACTCAAAAATAATCAAAAGTGAGAATTTTTTCAATTGCATATGATAATCATTAAATCACTATAAGGTTAGCAGATTTCTTGTTCCACTACAAATTATAGAAGTAATCAATATTAGCCTATGCCTTTACAATTTATCACTTTTTTCATTAATTCTTTATCATTATAACAGGCTGGGCACCCGTGCTTCGCTACGGAAATTGAAAAATAGATTATTTTTGAGAGATATTTATAATCCAAATTCAATCAAATCGTTTTAAATCGTGTCTCAGATTCACCATGCAATCGAAGGTTGCTTGCTAAATAGAACTGAATTAATTGATCAATTATACAGTTTCGTCACTGTCATACAACATTGTATCCTGAGAGGTGCTTTCCCTACATGAAAATTTTAACATATATGTCATGGGAGCCGGAAAGAAGAATGTACATTATAGGAGACGAACTACACCTAGCTATAGGCCTATTCCAAGTTACATTCAAATACATTTCTATGATACTTAGTTACCCAGGAATTTTATTTTAGATGAGAGAAGGATTCTCTTATTCATTCTCGTGGTATTTAGTGTGGATTAGGAGTTAACAGAGTCATGTGCAACTGGGTGTAAAGGCTCTAAAGGCCATGGCTGCGTACAAACAAAGAGCAACAAGGGAACCAATTCAGCAGAAGCTGGCGAAATAGTCGCATTTCTATAATGAGAGTATTCACATAATAATAACAGCTGGGATAAAAAGCAAAAATGCCATAAATAATATTGAAACAGGTGTGATCATTAATGTAATGTTCTTCATCTAATCTAATGTGAATAAACTAGTAGCTCTGTGAACAGTAGACCTCACGCAGTATTTTCATCCACAAGTACCTAATTGAAACTATAGACCTTATTATGGAAATACAGCAATAGACTGGCTTCTCCACACATCTGTGTAATCACTTGTCAGCTGATTTATGATGAATAATTCTATAGTCTAATTCTTACTCCAATATTGGCGTATAAAGGAGGCTCCTTTTTTCCTTTTATATTATCCTTGAAATGCAAAATTTCCAAAAACCTTGTATATACGTCGACGCGCAATTTAAAAAGGAACATACCTGTCAAATTTCATGAAAATCTATTACCGCGTTTCGCCGTAAATGCGCAACATATAAACATTCAAACATTTAAACATTAAGAGAAATGCCGAACCGTCGACTTGAATCTTAGACCTCACTCCGCTCGGTCAATTATAGTACATTTCACATCAATGTGTCAGCATCGTTTGAATGTGGATCAGTGATGCTATTGATAGCATGCTACTGAAAGTTTGAAGTGAAAATCAACAAGTCATGCATATTCTCCATTATTTTTATCGAAAGCTACCTTCTATTTTTCTTTGGTGAAACAATAATTTTTTGGGGATGATTGAGAAAATGGGGATGGAGAAAAGCGCCTTACTTCTATAAAAGATAGGAGAAAAGATAAAAGATAAAGGTAGAAGATAGTAGAAAAGATATTTCCACATTTGGGAAAGCAACAAAAGCTATTTGGTCGTTTTAATAAACAACCCTTTTGTTCTCCCAAGTAAATTTTGACCGAATTTCCTCATTCTTTACACACAGATTCTGCCACGGACACGTCTGAAGTTTTAAAAAGATCCTCCATATATAGCATAATGAATAATCCAAATTTCATCGAAATTGTTGAAGAATTTTCCGAGATCTGTCGAATAAACAAACACAAATAGTATTGATAGAATCGGATCAATTGATAAAAGCAACTCCCGTCATAAAATTTTGTTTCATGAAACATTGAGAATTAATAAAAATTATCTATACCCTCAAGAATGGCCCCGATTGAAGCAGCAGTGCCCAATCAAGTTTTTGCACAATAAATGTATTTCAAATTCTTTAGCTTCTACCTAATGAAGTGACAGAATTCAAATCTTGTCAAGAAATCATCCTCAACTTAGGCCAACCTGATAGACTTAAAAATCAATTTAGTTGCCAAATTCAACCGTAACATCTGTTACGAAAAGGTACTCGCTCTAGATATAGTTCTACTCAACGTTAGTCTACTAACTTTGAGTTCTACTAACATATAGTATGGACATTTGAATTGTTTAAGAGAGAGGTGTTAAGAGATCGGAAAAATAAGAATATACATGCTAAAAGACGAACTTCAAACCATTCGTCATTATGATATTCCCCTAAATTATCCTCGTTTAAGAATGAGGCTTACAGTTCAATGAGCAAGGAAAGTTGTGTGAGTGTACCACACCAGATTTTTTGTAATGTGTATTTATAAAGAGGAATAAATTGATTTGATTTGAATAATATTGATAACTCGAAGTAACATTTTTTCCCGACCTTTCTCTGCTTTCAGTTCGGTCAGCTTTTGGTAATAGAAGTTGTTTACAACAGATGATTAGCATTGTCGATACACCAACCCAAACAGCCATTACTCGTTTCAACAGCGATATCTCGCCAACACAACATACAGACAGGAATTACTCTGATGGACAGTATAAGAGGAAGCTGCGGTTTATAACTGCGCGAGGTCTACTGTTCACAGAACAACTAGTATATCAAGTTGGGCCTAATATTCGAGTATTGGAGTTCTGTCAATACTGAGTCGTAAGAAACACTATATATTTAAATATAGAAACAACATAATTAGTGTTGTCACTTATGATTTGTAAGTCTTGACCTGAAATGTATCTGAATTGAATAGAGATACATCAACTAATGCACACTAAACCTAGAAAAGTTTTCGTATAAAGATTATCTCTAGAGGAGAAAGTCCTTGTTTATATTCAGTATTGAAAAATTTCAAGTATGATTTATTGTTTGTCATCTAATACAATATACAAGAAATATAACGTGAGATAATTTTGCGAGCTATAGCAAAATAGACCTTTCGAGTCCACTCCCTCAGTGTCCATCATGGACACACGTTTATCAATTGACACACCTATGGACACAGCAGCGCTCAAGACGTATTTTGTGTACTCAATCATATGCTAATGTTGTGTCCTTATCAGTTTGAACCCCTGACCTTCTTTTCCAACAGTAAATCAAGTTCATGAACCCAAACCAAGAAAAATGTGACCTTTTTTGTTATCTGAAGTTTATGGAGTTTCAACGATAAGTTGTTGATTACTGGTAGAGGATACTAATATTTTGATTGATTGATCTATTGAAAGATTCAAGACTTCAATCTTCATCTTCACATTGGCTACATTGTAGTGGATTAGTAGCACATGTGGAGTTCAACAGTCATATCTCTCTTAAATCAACTGGATAGAAATCCTTGACTAGCCAAACCACGTTCTCAAAACCGTTGGTTATCAGTGACATAAAATACCAGTTGGTCAGTGGAGGAGAAATGAATGAAATGCCAAGAAATAAGTGTGCAGAGTGGCAAACTAAGCGACTTGCGAAATAGTGTTTGGAAAGAGACGTGAAAGAGTGTGCTCGTTGTAGTGATAGTTGTTGAGTGGATTGAGCGAGGCCTCCTCGCAGATGGTCGACACAATAATTAAATTGCGTGATTATGGCAAAAATGAACCAGAGCTAGGGCGTCAGGATGAGTTGTGATTGAAGTCGGAGAGCAGACACCGATTCACCGAGATTTCTGATCGATTGGAATTGGGAAAACGACATAATAATTCGACTCCTTCTTCAATAGCGTACCTGCTGGTCTCCACTATCCAGCCTTTCGATTCTCTCTTCAACACACATATAAGGTAAAAATATGCGAGACGACTTGTCAAGTTGTGATTGTGTGAGTGTATATGTGTGTCTGTGTGAGAGTCTATAGCGGTCGCGCACGTTCAAAGAACAACTGAGAGACCGACCACGAGGAGAGAGAGAGAGACATACAACTCACCTCTTGTACAGGAGAAAGCCTGCGAAAAAGCCTGGCCAAGTCAACGCTGTTTAATATTTGGGGAACCCGTTGTCTTCATTGTGAATAAATAAATAAATGAACTACCTACTGATTGCGTGCAATAACTCATGCAATTAATAACTAAAATAACATAGTATTGTCTCTCGAACTTTCTCTGCTTTGAACTTGGGCTGTCCTGTTGCCAGTTTGTCTTGAAGGAGATTAGCTTTTGATGTTAGCATTTTTGATATACCAACCCCAACAGCCATTAGCCGTTTTCACACCGATATCTCGCCGACACAACATACAGACAGGATTTACTCTGATGGACAGTATAAGAGGAGACTGCGGTTTATAACTGCGCGAGGTCTACTGTTCACAGAACTACTAGTATATCAAGTTGGACCTAGTATTCGAGTATTGGAGCTCTGTCAATACTGAGTCGTAAGAAACACTATATATTTTAATATAGAAACAACATAATTATTGTTGTCACTTATGATTTGTAAGTCTTGACTTGAAATGTATCTGAATTGAATAGAGATACATCAATACTAATGCACACTAAACCTAGAAAAGTTTTCGTATAAAGATTATCTCTAGAGGAGAAAGTCCTTGTTTATATTCAGTATTGAAAAATTTCAAGTATGATTTATTGTTTGTTATATAATACAATATACAAGAAATATATAACGTGCGATAATTTTGCGAGCTATAGCAAAATAGACCTTTCGAGTCCACTCCTTCAGTGTCCATCATGGACACACGTTTATCAATTGACACACCTATGGACACAGCAGCGCTCAAGACGTATGCTGTGTACTCAATCATATGCTAATGTTGTGTCCTTATCAGTTTGAACCCCTGACCTTCTTTTCCAACAGTAAATCAAGTTCATGAACTCAAACCAAGAAAACTGTGACCTTTTTTGTTATCTGAAGTTTATGGAGTTTCAACGATAAGTTGTTGATTACTGGTAGGGGATACTAATATTTTGATTGCTTGATCTATTGAAAGATTCAAGACTTCAATCTTCATCTTCACATTGGCTACATTGTAGTGGATTACTACTCTAGCACATGTGGAGTTCAACAGTCATATCTCTCTTACAGCAACTGGATAGAAATCCTTGACTAGCCAAACCACGTTCTCAAAACCGTTTCTTATCAGTGACATAGAATACCAGTTGGTCAGTGGAGGAGAAATGAATGAAATGCCAAGAAATAAGTGTGCAGAGTGGCAAACTAAGCGACTTGCGAAACAGTGTTTGGAAAGAGACGTGAAAGAGTGCGCTCGTTGTAGTGATAGTTGTTGAGTGGATTGAGCGAGGCCTCCTTGCAGATGGTCGACACAATAATTAAATTGCGTGATTATGGCAAAAATGAACCAGAGCTAGGGCGTCAGGATGAGTTGTGATTGAAGTCGGAGAGCAGACACCGATTCACCGAGATTTCTGATCGATTGGAATTGGGAAAACGACATAATAATTCGACTCCTTCTTCAATAGCGTACCTGCTGGTCTCCACTATCCAGCCTTTCGATTCTCTCTTCAACACACATATAAGGTAAAAATATGCGAGACGACTTGTCAAGTTGTGATTGTGTGAGTGTATATGTGTGTCTGTGTGAGAGTCTATAGCGGTCGCGCACGTTCAAAGAACAACTGAGAGACCGACCACGAGGAGAGAGAGAGACATACAACTCACCTCTTGTACAGGAGAAAGCCTGCGAAAAAGCCTGGCCAAGTCAACGCTGTTTAATATCATTCCAGGGTTGTAGCGGGCAGCGACTTTCTTATGAAGGAGTAAATAAATGGACTTTTGATGGGAAGAAAGTGATACAGAAAATCATAATACAGAAGTTATAGATATAGTACGCCAAAAAATACTCCTTTTAAAGCTCCTCATCCAACTCACATATCTTCTCTTAGCAGGTGCTTTATTGGTGTTATATAGCTCAATTTCCAGAACTTGTTGGTTGTTCGACAGAATACAGTACACAAATAATAATGTGCATGGGCTAGTAATATTCAAGAGTTGGATGGCTTTATGAAATTCTTCAATATCATAGATTTTAAAAGACGCTTTATATAACTTCAATAAATTAATCTCAGTTTCAAGATGGACAATCCAACTTTGCTTTTGCCAAGCTATTGCTTTCTCGAAAGTATTTTATAGACCCACTTGATGGAGAGGAGTGAGATGGGTATATGGTTTTATGGGCACTTGTATGCTTTGTTCAAAGATATAAAATCACATATTTCAAGAGTTTTTGATTAAATGGTTTCAAGAAAACTTTATGAGAGGTTAATAGAACGCAAAAAAATGCGATGATCAAGACCAGTAATTACAATATTCATTCATAAAAATATAATATTCATTCCTCATTCCAAGCATTATATCATTTTTCCCATAATTTTTATCTCCAAATCTTTTCAATAGTACCTACCAAAATAGAATATATTTAATCTCAATTTCAAGATGAGTCCATAATATTTAAGACAATTTCAATAATTTTCAGTCCATATATATTCATTTATTATCCTCCATCAAAAGAAGGCCAATTAGTCAAATAGATAGATTTTTAATTTGGAAATTTTAAAAATAATTTATTTTCAATGTCCAATCACATTACAAAATTGCTACAATTTAGTCCGAAATGGGATATTCTCACCAGCTAGCAGAATAGACGAAAAAACAATACATCTCTCAAGGATAAATATTCGACTTGGATATTTATTGGCATAGGTGTGCTAGCAAAGTATGTACACGATGTGCGTTGTTTGCAGACCTTTTGTGCAATCGACCGACAATAAAACAAAAAAATGAACACGATATTTGCTGAGGAGGAGGGAGGAGGGAGGAGGGAAGAGGGACCCTCATAGATCGTAGGTGTTGGGAAAGTGTGTCACTAGTGATTCCAAGAGACCAAATAAATTATCATTCTAGCCACTCTCGATCTGTTTACGGCCTGACGTTTTTCATTCGCTTCATTTTATCGCTCGATACCACTGTTGAACAGCCAATCTTATCCATGACGGCATATACGGTCGTAGAACGTGCATATGAATCCACAGTACCAATTAACAATGATCGCTAACCTATTGTTTGCACAACCTCTTATGGATATATGAAATTCATCTTTCTATTTTCGGACAAGAATGTATTTAATTCTGCATAAATTATTCAGGCATAGATATAAGAAGACAACACGATATAATACTGGCTTAAAAAAATACAGAATAGGTATTTGAATGGACGACAGTAACGTGTAAATCTCAAGTAGCAGTCTTTATTTTTGTGGGATACTTGTTGAAGATTTATATAGGTAACTTTATGGAAGTTGAGATATCAAGTTCCTCAGAATCTTCAACCAGTATAGACAATATAATTTCCTAATGATTAAGGAATTCAAGGTATGAGGGCTGATAGAGGGTAGGTAACTAAACTATTACGGAAAAATAGTTACCGTATACTGTTACTAACTAGAGCACCACAATTATTTAGGTAATGTCGCAAATCAGATCATGAGTTTTGGCATGATTCTAACCATCCCTTGTCTCATTGCATGCTCAGAAGTATGAGGGCATTATCAATAACGATTCTGAATTATTTATATGATAGAATGAATAACTAAACTTCATGATGTTGAAATGTGCTATAATATAGAGCGCAAAGAGTTCATAAAAATGATTACCCTACTGCAACTCTCGACAACTTGCATCTTGAATGAGTTTCAACATATTCATTGTCACCCTATTATTCCAATATTCAAATGCATCATGCATTTGAGGGTTCAAGGTCATATGTAAGATAAAAATGTTGCTGTGGAATGGATTACATCATAATATTTCTGTTCAATCCTTATCTATTACTATCACTTGACATACAAAGAATTCACGCCCAATAAATCCCTCAACGCTACGGAATTCATTCGGATAACATAAAATACAGTTATTCGTTTCCACTAGGCCTACATTGTTATCTGAGGTCAATTCCTATTGTCATACGTTAATCTACCCACTTCTGTTACTCCAGGTATGAAAAACTTAATACAGTAAAACTGAGAATTGTTCAACTAATCTATGTGACAGTGGAGAAATCACTCACAACAAATACAGTAAGTTCTTATGACAATACACATTGTTATCGAGTGTGCATTCGAGACAGCTGGTGGGTCGGAACAGTAACTGCACTGAGTTACTTACCTACGTACCTATTTACGTACCTATTTACGTACCTATTTACCTACAACCGTACCTAGTTATACCGCAGTAGCTGGAATTGTTTCCATTCATATTAAATCATTCAGTGCTGCAATACAGTACAATAATATAAACTACTAACTACAATAGCATTAGTTACATGACACTAGTAACCAGTTTATTTTTCCCAAATAAAATTAAACTGGAGCCAAGATATAGTACATTATTGTCTATTCTAATTGCATTCCTTGGATACCTGCACATTTAGTAAACACAGTAAATTTCTCAGGTGATTCTGTACCACAATACAGGAGAATATTGCACTCTTAAGCCAACACACACATTTTTGGACGTTCGATCTTTTGCCATCCTTATGAATTCTACCACATTAAACGGAGCTTGACAAACATAATCTGTTTGACATCATCTATTTAATCAAATCGAATTTATAAGAACGGCAAACAAATCGTACGTCCAAAAATCGATGTGTGTGTAACTGTCTTTACATGTATAATGCAAATTATGTACTGTATATTATTGAGGTACCGGTACAGTATATGAGAAGTATTTCTCTGGTGATACAGTGGAAACCGGTCGAATTATACATGTAACCTACGTAAACTACTCTCGTACATGCTTGAGGAACCAATGTGTGCGACTTGTATACTGTTTTGTATGTAATAAATGAGTAGAAGTGAACCTACTTGAACGAGAGCGATAACAACTCGCGTGCTGCCGCTGTTGACCACAATCGTGCTGAGTGTTGTCGTTTTTTGAGCCGCCTGTTGCCGGAAAGACGACTCAAGGCCGTTGGCGCCCGAAGATGCCAAATCAGCTGATTGCAGGGTGGCTGCGGCGCCGCCTCTGTCCATCCTGATCCCGAAACACGATCCTCAGGATCCTGATGTCAAGTCGTAAATATCCAATCGGGGAGACAGCTGCTGTCCTTATCACTCAGATCACTGACACACAACACGCCGCGCTCACACGCAAGCACAAACCGAGGCAAGAGTTGAAAAATTTATCGAAAGTCGATCGGTCGAGAGTCGATTATTGTATGCGATTCGTGGAAATTTCAACAATAGTTTCTACCTAAAGGGAAACAAAAATGTGAAACCTGTTGCTTGTTCTCAATAAAGGGCGCAAGAGATGTGGTTTGATAAGAGCTTCGTGTTTGTATTCCATTGAGTTTAATATTTTGTGAAAAACAGTTAATGAAGTCAACCATTAATAACTGACCTTATAGGCTTATACTTACTCTATTCCAATGTTTGACAGATTAATAATAATCCAATTATCACATAAAATAATAGGCCTTTATGCTCAATAGCTCTTGTATCTTGTGCCAAAATTTACTTGTTAGTACCTACCTTAAGAAAATAGTACTTGAAAATATATTCTGATCATAGATTTCCATGGAATTTGTTTTGGTCACAAATGAAGTGATGGAAATTGAAAACCGTTAGGATCAAGTGGTTTGTCCAGAGAGTCTGTTCACAAGAGAATCTCTGCTCACTGCTCTCAAAACTTTTCAGAGTGAGAGCAAAGATTCTCTTCACAAGGCGAAACTCCCGTCATGTTGGTCAGCAAAATTTTGATCATAAATGAATGGAATAGAATTTAAGGTAAATAGAAGAATGATAGAATTGAAAGGGGATGATAGCGATACATTAATAACAATTATGTCGTATTTTAAAATCATTTGAGCAAACTTGGAGCTAATATTCGAGTTGCCTTTCCGTGTCAATACCATGGCCCTAGTCTAATTTCTAAAAACAAGTTTGAAATGTTAAAAATTTTCTGTCACTATCCAGTTTGATTGCAACTACGAACTACCTCAGTAATTCCAAATAAGTTGAATGCAATTCAGCAGAGTTTTCTTTGTTGAAAATTATTTGCCTCTTGATTGATCGATCAACAAGAAATCGAATGTTTTCAATAGTTGAAAAAATGCTGATAAGATAATTTGAAGAAAATCAATTGCACTGACTCATATTTTTCTGTTTCTTCAATCAACACATTCACTTTTCTCAAGTTTGTATCTACCACATTTCTAAATCCTTAATGGAATTCATCATTATTTTACTTTTACTTTATTTACTATCATTATAATAGGAAAGACAAGTAGCTTGAGAGTCTCTCATAAGTCAATGCAAATTATGGTTCTAATTTCTAAATCTGGAGTGATGGAAAACAGAAGAGTTTATCTTTGAGACAGTAGTAAGTAAACAAGCTAAAGATGGGAATTTCTCCTATTTTCCAACTATTTAATCATTTCTCTCTCCTCAATAACCAACTATCACAATCTTTTCTTTCGGAAATTCTCTCCTACATTCAATTCCGAAACCCAAAAATAAATGCATCTATTTTTCTTGAGTATGATGCCACATAGGCTTATGTATTGATAATAGGAAAGCTGATAATGATGCTGCGAGATTATACATACATAGCCTACTATATAATATACCATATTTTTTCAGTTCTTCTCTGGATGAATCATTCTACGAGATAAAAAATTTTCATTGTTGAGAAAAGAAGCCACCGTATCTAATCCAAACGCAATTGACGATATTCAAGATATGCCTAATATTTTATGCACCTAATCATCTATAATTAATAATTAGGTTATTATTTTTAAAAAATGTGATGATTTGAATATACATGAGTCATGGGTTATTATTGTACGTCCTTGTGATGTTATGTTTCGTGATATGGAGTAGTGGACCTATTAAAAACGATTGATATAATTTTAAGATGCAATTAATACCACAGCAATCCTAATAAAAGTCTCATGATTGGACATAGCGACCTTTGACACTGATAATAATTGAAATAAATCGTGTACTTTGTCAACACAATGAGATTGGAAATAGTTATTTATTGTTTCCTATATTGACAGGACATTTGTAATGACTCTTCACAGTTCGAATCTATTCACGATTTGAATAGAATGCAGATGACTAACCACACCCGTCATAAAAAGGTGCTTTCCATTTCAAATTTACTAATAAATGAACACAGTGAATAGTGTGAATAGTTTGGTTAATCCATTAAATTTCTCATTCTCCTTCAAATGGATTCTCTTGAAAGTGTGAATGATACCAAATGTGTAGAAATTGTTTTGATTTCTATGATTGATGTTCCGATAAAAATACCAACTCACAAGGAACGTTCTAAGTATATTATTCTTTTTGAAGCTATACACGGACTTATATCATTGTTCCAATCAAAGTTGAACTCAAACAATTTCATATTTGTAAATATTTTGAAAGCATGTGATTCTAATGAAGAGATGAAGTTGGTAGATGATAATAATAACAAGAAGGATCCGTACATGAAAAAACGGTGGACATCACAACATTTTATGTGAAGAGGATTTAGGCCAGATCTTCCAAATGAGCTTTTCACGATTTTACGACAATTTCTCTGCGAGCTCTAGCTATTGAACCATGTCTACAGGAAGAGAATTGCTATAAATGTCGAAATAAAAAACGTAATTTATGACTGATGAGCCTTAAATGAATGCACTCCTATAATGTTCACTTATGCTGAATAGTCAGTACTCTATATTCAATAAACATGAATATTCAATATTTTTAGCTTTTTCTTGGAAGATATTATAATATAGAGTTCATGTTAAAAGATTTTTGTGATCAATCATATCGACTTTCAAGCAAAAATTGTTCAATAAGTACACAGGAGGCACATATATATATAACACAGTTATAAATAGAAATGATTGAGAAGAGCTGATTTCTGTGGGTTGAAATATTTCCACCATTGATTGTATGAATTACTTTTAAAGTTTATAAAATTTCTAAATCTTTGATAAATTTCAACAGTATCTTTATATGCTCTGGTGCAATTCGCTATTATCCATACATTTCTCTCATCTTAAAACACCCAATAATGTTAACAGTTATGAATCACATATTCCATAAGAACACTCTCTCCTGTCATGAGAACAAGCATGGTTTTTGACAATCACAAAATACGTAATTTCAATTTGATAGAAGAAGATTCTTCAGCTCACTTAGAAGTTCCCTAAGAATACAGAGAGTACCTATTACTGATAATAATAAATTAAATTACCAAGAGTTATTTCCCAACCAACAAACTACCGGCACGGTCACGCACCATCTCTTTCAAACAGATGATAAACACACTCACATCTACAATCAACTTCACCACTACACATTCTGTAGCCGACTGACTGAGTTCGACATGGTCCTCGACGCTACGATAGAGCAGAACAGCTCAGATATCCACGACGCATGCGCAAACGCCAAGTTTAGTACTCAACTGGCTGGATTGCTCGCGGGGATTGGAATTATAATTTGGCAAAGCCGCTCCTCCACGACCACTGTTGTATTTCTTTTCTACGGAACGGTCTCTCGCTCATCACGAGGTAATTATCTGGCTACATCGAAAGCAAATTATTATTGTGGTGCACTTAGATGCAATTGCTTGTGATATTGGATGTCGGTGAAATTGAGTTGAATGTTTAGTGTATAATTTTCGGCACTTAGCGCAAAGCTGCAAAAATGATATAAAGTGAGCAAAAACACTTTCAGGGGTTTGAGCAGCCTTCACCGTTTGATGAGTCAATGTAGTCGACAGCAAAAGTCATTACCCTCAATGATTCAATCAACAGACTTCTAATCACTTGAATTTTGAATATGGAAACTGTGAGGTTTCATAGTAGCCTAAAGCTAGTTTCAAATTTGATTGGTAGTGCCAAAACCTGAATAGGAGCTACATCCTAAAACGTAATTTTTACTGAGGGTGTAATCACATTGAATGCGTATAGCCTATGTGTAAGGTCACGTCGAATCATGCACGAACCAAAAAACAAAATTTGAAATGCCATTGGAACCCGTTGATACTTGCAGGTAGCTGAACCAGCAAAGTGCAAGCGTTCAGTGTCAGTTCAATTGCTCTTTCCAGATTCTGTTTATCATCTTCACGCTTGTTCATGCAAGCTTGCACTTGCACATATAAATACGCATTCAATGTGATCACACCCTACGGATGATGCCCACAGAAGTCCTCTTTTTAGCAAGGATGATGCCCACAGAAGTCCTGTGTTTGTACTTGGGTAAAAAGAGTGGTGATAGTAAGATGTAGGTGGACCTACAGTTCAATGTGGACTTCAAACCATTGGGAAGTGATTTTACCATTCATTGCTGCTTTTAGCAGAATTGACCTCAAGCAGATATCTTTTCAACGGGAGAACTGATAATCATGATAAGGTCTTGCCTGTGTGAAGGACAAACACTCACTGGTCAAACTGTTTTCCATGATCAATATAATTAGATCTGAAATCATTACAAGAATATTTAAGTAATAAGATGATAATATATTGAGTGAAATATCATGGTATCTTTAGTAGGCTAATCAATTGATTTGGAATATTTTCTGTACTTATTAACTGAGAAACTAAATTAGAATATCTCTACTATCATTTCATTTTTTTACATTTGTATACCAGGTGAGAAAATCTAACTCTCCCCATGTTCAAGAGTATGTCGTGATGAAGTTTCAAAACAATGATGTAAAAAACTTAAGCAATTCAGTAATGCGTATTCATATGTGTACTAATTATACGTGTTGATAGCACTAAATTATTATTTCTGAATGATTTTGGTTTCATTTTTGAATATATTGCTTCATTGTAGTGATGGGAGAGATACTGTTTCACTTGTAGGGGCAGGGTAGGCTACCCCTGCTACAGGCGCTTTTCATCTTCAATAAATGCACGATCAACTTCTCCTTCACAAACTATTCCACCTAAACTAATAGAAATTTAAAGAAATTGTTTCTACTATCATTCTAGTTTTCTGCATTCGTATACGAAGTGAGATGATTTGCATCGTAATAATTTCGTACGGTAGTTGTAGGTAAGATTAATTGGAATGAGAATGTCGTGATGTAGCTTCTGTAAATAGTAGAAGAAGAGATTTTTCAGAAACTTAGTGAGTGGTACGTATTCATGAGTTGATTATACGCGTTAATATCACTAATTTATTTCTGAATATCGTTTTTGGTTTCATTATTTATATTTATTGCACTGGAGCACAAAAGAAAGAGGTACTTAAATAAATAAGTACTAAATAAAGAGGCATGTGGTTCTTTACTTCGTGACTGAGGTAAGGGAGGAGATACTACAGTTTCATAAGGCTATATAGACAACAGAGATACGATATCATGGATAGAGACATACTAATTACTACGGTACTGTCTCATTTTTAGGGGCAGGGTAGGCTACCCCTGCTACAGTGGCTTACACTGAAAAAGAAATACGGGTGGGGAGGGCCGTTGGGGTCTCGTAACATTGACGTAGAAAGCACCTAAACGTTGAGGTGACACCGAGGGGTGTCGGAGTATGGAATACCCCCACCAAAGGGAGGCCTCGTTCCGATTTTTTTGAAAATTTTACGCAATATACACTTAAAAACTAACATTCCATTCAAGTCCCTTTAGTGTTTATTATTATTTGTACTTATTATTTCGATTTTCCCTTGAAAATTTCTCAAGTCTAAGGTTCTTGATTGAATGAAAAATCATTTTTCTAATTAGTTTTCATGATTTTTACTTTGGTACTCAAACTTGAATTTTGGGGTTGGGGAGATGAAACCATTTTTCCAAATATTGGAGAAATGTGTCCCCCACTGTTCGCCGTGGAAACTACCCCCATCGATCATAACTGGGAAATGTTGGGGGTATTCTCTAGAAAAAGCTGCTGGAGAAGTATTTAAGGACATGAACTAGTATACGGTATAAGAAGCTGAATAAACTTTAATCAACTAGATCAATATAAGCTTTAGATGGTAATAGATGAAATAAATGGTAAAAATTAACAAAACTTTGAAGTGTCATTTGTAGTTCTCTGCTATCTTTGTCCCTAAGCACTAGACCACTCGCTGCCCAGCTCATAATTATTATCATAGTGCTATTCTCTCATCCAATATATTATGTTTTCCTCTTACACAATATAAAAAAAATAACATTAAACGTTTTTTTGGAGCTTATCCGGCCACAAAAAATATTCAGGTCACATTTAGTAAGCCCCCCCTGGGGGGGATACATTCCCATATCCATCGCCCCTGGATACGCTAACGTCTCCAATAAATGCACAGACAACTTCTACTTGGAATAGGCTACTATTTGCATCAGCCGTTTGTTATCACCATGATTACGGGAACAATTTCAGTAAGAAAATCCGAAATTCAGGAATATAGAGAATTGAATAAATAAATAGAGTAGAAACTGTGTGCTAATAATATTATAATCCCCATAAATAGGAGTATAGGAGATAATTGAAATCAGAATAGATGACTTTTTATAATTCCAGCAATTGAACACTGACTATCATGGTGGAATGATGAGTGGTGGATGAAGAGTAGGCATTAATGTATGCTATTCAGTTGTTCCCAATCCCAGTAAAACTCTGTACCTGGTACACAATCCAATGTTGGAAGTACAGGAAGTTATAAAGGAATAACAACGCTAATGGATAATTGGATTTTAAGAGACAATTTCGAAGACGAAGATTCACGTCAGTCCTTCCAGCCCAACCTTTTTCTTAATCCTAGCTTAGTTCTGGAGGCATTGGCGCCCACAGTGGTATGGATGGCATTTGCACCCCTCTGGCTAAAAATCACTATTTACGTTTTTATTTGGTAGCTTCTATTAGTGATTAAATAGTAAAAATTATTATTTTAAAAGAAGGCCCCCAAACTACCAGAATGCTTGCTACCCCAATGCACTCCCTGTTCGAAATATTTTGGGCGTTCTCCTATGGTGGTGGTGGTGGTACAAACAAACTCCTGGTAATAGAAAACTAGACGGAAATATTACTACTGGATGATAATTTCCAATTGGTTCTCACAGTAAACTTAATCAGAATGCTTGACTTCCACATTTAAATGATTCTATATTAAAGATTCGAAACATTACTATATTTTCATATTTAGAATATAGTCATATCCATATTGGGTTATTTATAGGTTTTCATATTTAATCCACACCCTCAGCTTACCGATGAGCCTATAGAAAATATTGTTCTACATTTTTCAATCACAATTGCATAACAATATCCTAAATTTCAGGGCATTTTTTCGTGTCAAGAATCACCCATGTCTTGCTAAGACAAGGTTTTGAATTCAATAAACCACAATACCGTTTTATCAAGAAGTGTACCTAGTATTTTCAAAATGTATGTCTACTCTCATGTATAGTATCATAGGATAAATTAAATAATAATTCACATGATGTTCAAAAAATATGTATATAACAAAATAATATTGAATAAAATAACAAACCAAACAGAATCAAACACAAAAACAAACGTTTAATTGAGAATCTTATAGCGTTATAACATTTATAGGTAGAAGCCAAATTTTAATGTTAATCTGATATGCAACTGAGTTAGTACATCATTCATAGCTTTGAATACAGAAAACAACATTAACACTTCAAAACTTAAACACACTAGGCAGCATAAAAAATATATTTATTTTTTAACATTAATTGCACCAATAGTAATATGGATAATAAGCATTTAGGTTATAAAATTCTAAGTAATCGATTGAAGATTATCTATGAAGGAGACGGTGCTGTGAGGGAGGAGACTGAAGGATTAGAATTCCATAACATTACAAAATGAGATAACACATCTACGTCAACACAAAAAAATAGATTTCCTAATGCACAATTTTATTCTAGTGTATAACTTTTTACAAATGTATAAAATCGAAACCTTCATAGGATACATTAATTTATTCTATTTCATGAAGAACCATTCAAATGGATTCAATACAAATTTGAGCATCAAAAGAATAAACAACTATAATGGCACAAGTTCATGTTAAATAGCTGACTTTACTTGGATACCGTACAACTATTAAAATATCACTTTATCAAGGAATGGTTGATTATTTTATATTGAATACTACCAACAACAAAGATTGGTGGGATTACAAATACAATAGGTGATGAGATTTCAGAGAGTATAAAATATTTTTATAAATAATTAGGCTATGATTTAAAATGTTAGTTATTATCTAGTTTTGTAAGATAATATACAGAAAAACAAAGATAATTTTCGATTATAGTTGTCTAAAAAGTTGGACATATAAGTGATTTAAATAAAGACGATAAAATCTCAGTCTTGAATTTCAAATTGTTTTTCTTAACAATAAAATATGATAGTAAATTTGATAGAATCTATTGGAAATGAGAAACGAGTGAATAAATCAATTGCATAAAAAACACAAAAGATGATTTAACGTGGTTATTGAATTATTGTGGAAACGTGTTTAGTAGAATTACAAGAAAGAAGCAACATATAATAACCAATCTATGTTATATCAATTATCTTTCCTCTATAATAGCACACAACACTTTTTTCTGGTGAGGCATTAGAATTATGAAGATTCAATAATCTATTAATGAATTGGCAGTGGAAAAAAACAAAAACTAATGAAGTTGTTTTGGTAATTTTAAATGATTAAAAAACACCGGCCATTGCATGTCTTGTTATGTGTTGCTGGCTATAATTGAATATATCTCCCTGGCCTACCTCCTTCAGATCATGAACTATGTTGTCATTGATGTCGGCTTCACCCTCTTTTTTGATTTCGAGCTCATTTTTGGCACAGCTTTCTGCTCCTCCCAACGCACTACCATCTTGTAATAGAGCATCGTCACAGCTCAAATTGACCTCTCCATCTGCTGATATCTCGTCAGACTTCTCAGCAGTGATTGCAGCCACCTCTCTATGTATGTTCCTTTCGGTCATTGATGCTGGCAAAGGAACATCCTCTGTTTTATGACTGAGCGTTAAGTAATGTGTCTCCGTTACAACTACATTCTCGACAACACTTGTCACCACCTGTGAATCGAAAAGAAGAGGAAACTATGAGAGAAACTCTAAAATATATTATTGCTTTCTGATTTCAACTTTACTGACTGATTAACTTTTGATCAACAAAAATCTACATTGGCTATCACAATTGAATTACTACAATTTCAAATTAGTTCTCTACCATGACTACTATATCAACCATTCTCTATTTTTAGGAGTCAGTATTATATAATTTTACCAGCAGGTAACCCGTGCTCCGCAAGGGTCTAATTAAAAACTTGAAAAACTGATAACTTGACCTACTGAAATCTTGTAGAATCTAAAATAGGCCTATAACCATCCTTGGTAAATTAAGAATCTATATGCAAATTTTCAATTCAGTCAGTCCAGTAGTTTAGAAGTGATGATGATGCATCAAACATAATTTTTTCTCCTGTACGTGTATGAGCCAGTTCTTCCCTTTATTTTATAAAGTTCTTCAACTTGGTGCTAACCTAATAAAGTGACAGAACTCAAATCTTGTTTAAAAACCTTCCTCAACTTAATGCCAACCTGACAAAATTGGACTGGCTATTAATTTAGTTGCCAATTTTAACCATCTGTTTCTAGAGTGGTAGTCTCTCTAGATTATAATTCTATATCAACATAATGGTATGTATTCATGTCCCATGGATGAAATTTGAACATTAACTATGAAAAATCTAGAAGGAAATTTGGAATTTGGGCTTCGAGGTGCACGAGATTGATATTTTTAAAATCTACGTGCAAAATTTGGAGATCTAAATCATTCCTGTTTCTCCGGTATGCAATCCACAAGTTGACATGTTTTGATGCGAACAAACACAACCCTACTCTCTCTTATATAATTTTATTAACATGACTGAGCTTTATCGACTCGTAATTATTGAAATTTAGAAGTTGTTGAAGGTCTATCTACCAACTAACCTCTTAAGGTGAGCCTTTATCGAATCGTAGTATTTGATATTTATAAGTTGCAAAAGATCTTTCTACCACTAACCACTCCAGGTAAGAATTTAGAAGTTGTATGTGATCTATCTACCAGCCAACCATTTCATATAAGCCTTTATTGAATCGTAATCCTTGAAATTTAGAAGTTGTTAAAGGTGTATATACCACTCAACTTCTTTAATAAGTGAGCCCATAGAATAAAACAATCTTATTATCATAAAACAATCTCTGTATACGTTTTCTCCGGTTCAGCCGCAATCCTTGAAATGTAGAAGTTGTAAAATATGTGTCTGCTAACTGACCTCTTCAGGTGATCCATCAGCTGTTTGATGTTTGATTTCCTCGCCGGCTTCCTGTTCCCCCTCGCCGTCTCCCTCGCCCTCCCACCAGGGTGACGTGACCTCGCCCTCGGACGCCGTGTGGAAGGAGGATGACCTCGACGGAGGGGTGCACGTGCACTCGGAAGCTGTGATGAACTCCTCCTCCGACTTGCTGCCATCCTCGTGGCCTCCTGCACTCTGCGGCTGCGCACCGCACTGCACACTGCTGCTGCCACCACTTGAGCTTGCTCCTGGCTTGCTCACTACTTCGCTCGACTTTTCCAAAACTGATGCGTACCACTGCAAAATACAAATCAATTTCACTTTATCGAATTTAATAAACTATCGGCATTTATTATCAAACTACGACAACTATTCAACTATTATTCAACATATAACTATAATAAACATGTAATATACAACACGAAACTATTATTTACATTTTATATTATATTACTATATTCTATTACTACTATTACTATCACTATTATTCTTTTTTAATTCAATTACCGAAATTTCAATGTGTTTCATTTCAAAGGTTTCTCTCCATTTTGTTTGAGAATGTGGAACGAATGACCCCTGGAACAAAATATCTCTTAAGGTGCAATTTCTTAGTGACGACTCAAGACGAGCGTCTAGACACGAGTGGCTAGAGCCGCTGCGGCTGGTGCACACAACCTATAAATAAATAATCCATCTGATTCGATGATTCATTAGATATGAATCGTAAAATTAATATAATAGGCTGCTTTTCCAGTTCATCTGCCGATGCAACGTTCATACAACTTAAAAATCCAATGAATAATCTAACCTTAAGAAGCTATTCACCTTCGATCAACTTTATAATAGGGGGTTTCATTCTATATGGAAAGGAATTTGAGAACAGTGTGGATATGGTAACAAATTACTGAATTTACTTAACCAACATCAATAATAATTCATCTTAATAAATAAAGCTCACTAATAGAATATCTATTGATACATTTAATATGAGGTTTCATTGAATTAGCCATGAGAGCTTCTCATAACTCATGATTTTCAGTGTGCTAATATCAAATAGAGAGGCAAGAATAATTTAATATCAGAGTAGAGATGTATAATAGGCCTGCTATGATCTGATTAAAGCTATGGTAGAAATAAATAGCTTCCAGATATGGATTGATCATGTTGCAATGAACTTCGATGGAAAATGTACCATTTCCATTAAATTTGAATAATTAATTAAGAAATGAACTCACATCAGCGTTCTCATCCAGAGTCAGTTTACTAATATTGGTTGAGCCAGTTGTGGTGGTTGACAGTGATTCTGACCCACATAGAGCTCTGTCCAATTGCTCTGCCAGATTTGTTACTTCAGCCAATTTATTTGATACTGCTTCAATTGCTAAGCCATTCATGTCACTGTCAATATCTCCTCTCTTAGCCCTGAAAAAAGTAATCAAATAATATATCACACATAAAAGTTCAATATTGCTTATAACTATGTAATGCTTATACTTGATCATTTGGAGTTCACCTGATAGGATAGGCTTTGTATCCTTTCTTAATTTTTCCTACAAGCAGTTTCTAGGATGAAAAGTATTCCATTTCATGAAAATCAGTACCTACCGTAGATAAAACTTATCAATATAATTGTTGGTAGAATAGGAAAAAAGATATATATAGATATATTGACATATTAAATTTAATTCTTCTGCTATCAAATTTATATTAATTAATATTGATAAACCGATTTAATAAAATAGAGTAGTGCACCATATTCATTATAGTACACCGGTTACTGATTGTGTAAAGGATTAAATTTGGATTTCATAATTGCTCAATTATCGTTTTAGCTTCAATATAGTTCTAATAAATTGTTATGACCAGTCTTCAAATGCAGTTGATATGATGACTGGCACTAATTTGATACTAACATGTTTGCTCGCACGCGCGTACACAAACTGAAATTGAGGAGTTGGCACAGTTTTCACTCGACTGGACCTATTCCAGTTGGTTCAATGTATTTTATTATGCATTCAACTCTATTTATAACATGAATACCAACAGATTTTTACAAATAAAGCTACTACTAGAGAACATTGACTTATGGAGAACTGGCAGAAAAAGTATGCAATAATTAGTATTAACAAATGTTATTATTGAAATATAATAGGCTATCTGAATAATAAATGGTTTCAATCTCAAACAAAATTATAATACTAGATTTCTGTCAATCAGTATTGTATTGGAATAATGACAACATGTGTTATAGTATCCAGAATGAAGTGAATATTGGAGCAGATTGATTCATTTTTGGGAGAAGAAATGTTTTGGGAAAGTTTCTTAAAAATTGGAAAATAATTTTTAAATATTAAAGGCAACTCTTCTACTGTTCTTGGATCAAGAAGGTATTCCAAATATACAAAGGTCAATCAGGGTGAATATTTGTCGATCTTATTACAAAAATCCTAGAGTGATATTGTACAATTGATAACCCTGCAAATTTCCACTGGAGTAGAAAATCGTTAGCAATGATTCACAGAATGTTAGCAATGTTCGGTGACTGATATTATCTCACCACCTGCTGCTTTCAGCCAGTATTTTTATTCTCCGATGACTCAAACTTGGGCTATACCGTATAAGAGTGCCTCAATGACAGGTGTTTCGAATCACTTCTCAAAAGATTCAAGTGAGACAGGCACGTGTAATTCCTTCGTGATATGTGATCTTATTTCAAAGGAATAAAATGACTGACAATGGGTATAAGATTCTTTGATTCGAGTTGGAAATTAAAAATAACGTTGAATGAATCAGAGTGTGAAGTAAACGCTTCCATTTACATCGTCTATCTGCAGACCTTAGTAAATATTATTCACTTTTGATAATTTTGGAAATAATCAGAGCTCTTCCTGTAAAATATATGAGGTATTTGTAGGCCTACTGTCATGGAGTCCTTCCGGACTATGTTGTGGTACCCCGGTACCACATCTGCCAATGTGTGAACACTCGGATTGGAACCAATGCTTATTCAACGGATTCTGTTCCTGCTCAACGGAACAGAAATTCATTGAAAAGTAGGGCTATCGCTTTAATAACATTGTTTTCAAGAATGTAGATTTTAGAAAAGTCTAGAGTTTGGGAATATATTATCAGCATTCCATTTTCTTATAATTTCTCATGAAAAAGTTGGTATTTATGATACATTGTAGCATCTGTGTGAGGGGTACAACTGAAAGTGAGGGTAAATGTGTAAATTACTCACGTGTAATGTTTGCATCAGTGTTTTTAGTATGATTCACTGGATTAATTCATTGACGGTGTTCCCACACACATTTTCTTCAGAGAAAACTTCGTATTCTAAATTGGATTATTTTGTTTGTAATTTATTTCATTTTAAATGAATTTGAGATTGAATATTTAGTTTTTGCTTTTTCAGTATTAATAATGAAACAATAATTTTATAATTTAATTCATTATAAAGCAGCTGCAAAGCTAGAAAGCACCTAGAAACATGGAAGAACATATTTTATTTATTTATTTATACATTTATACATAGGTTAAAGGTTACAATATCATTCTCAACTATGAATGATTGGGAAAGGAACAACAGGCTTAAAGCCCAAAACTGTTCCCTTCCCAAATTTAGATAGAAATTTCCCAAAAATAGGTTATGTTTACACTTCACGATTTTTGTCCAATTTTGATTCTAAAATATTTATAAGCTAGGAATTTAGAATTTAGGAAAGTTGAAAACCAGATTAAATAAGAATACTGCACTAAATCATCACTAATAACTAAAAAATACTGTATTAATAATTGAAAATTTAAAACGTGATTACAATATCTATGTAATTCTGATAATATATGACAGTGTGAGAAATAGGCTAACAAAATATCTATCAGGTCACCAAATTTTGTGGCAGGAAAATCAAAGTTCAGAAGAACTCACATTTTTCCTGGGCTGTAAGACAGGAATCACAACACTCCACAAGTGGTTTCACAAACAACCAACCATGAATGAACAAAAAACACTACAAACATAATTCTGCCGGCATTATATTACACTAGAATCCCCCGAGTTCCGTGCACACTGATTTAAACACACCGATGTTGACCACCTCTGCTTCTAGCTACGTCTGGCTTTTCTGGATTATTATGACTTCAACATCTCTCTCTTTCCCTCATCCTCTCTCACTTCCATGCCACCTCCTCCTCCACCTCTTTTGAACTGGCCAGCATTTTCAGTCAGTTCCGGGCCCAAAGCCAAGAAAAGTAAACTGCCCTGAACCTCACCACTCGCTCCTTCTCTGTTGTTTAGGATATTGTCCTTTCTTTTCTAGTAATATTTTGAATAAACGCAGACTACCTCTTTTAATTTTACTCCAGCTCGGCTTTGCACCGTCTTTTTTAAAGTGTAGGTAGAGTATCATGTGCTGCCAACATCAGTCAATTTTTGCTTGCATCGCACCTAGCTGATAAACCTTCTGTTCCTAGTTCATTCCACCATTTTTGCAAATTGCTCATACTATTCTTCCAAAAATATTCATGAATAAACTCACATATTCATATTTCAGGAATAATTATTGTAAAGTGAAGTCTAGCTTGAAAACGGAAGTAGAAGAAAGTTCAAGTTACGTAATTTTCACAAGAAGCAAGAGGGAAAGTCAATGGATCAAATCAAAGTGTGTTGGGTTGAGCTTGAAAGAATGATAAATTAATATTCCTGAAATTCCTGTGAAGCAATATCTTTGATTTGATGCCATTAAACTCTACTAGTTTGGTCATTTTTTGATGTGCAATATCTACTCGAGAACCTATTTCATTAACCTAAATCACAAAAAATGTAGTAGAAGTAACTATATACCTTCATGAATGATAATCTATTTCTATGAAGTGATTTTCTACTGTCATAATACTAAATGAAGAAATTTCATCGATGAATTGAAAAGTATTATCCAATCTCTTTTCACTTTTTTATTTTATTATATTTTAAAATTGGATTTCAGTAAAATAACTAGCAAGAAATTGGATTTCAGAATGACGAAATTTGATAGAATCACTCACATATCACAATGCTCCTGAGAAAGCGGTTCTCTTAGCCTGGTGCGTAGTAGCCTTCCAAGACGAACCATCCTCCCAACTTCGACTAAAAGTCTCTCTCTGCTTGAAAACAACTTCCGGGTTTTCGAGCGACGCCGAGCAGCATCCTCCTCAACATCAATTGCTGTCACTGATGTCATCATTTCTTTCAGTTGTTTACAATGCTGAAAAATGGAATAATGTTCCAAACTTCAACCTTCAACATGGTCTTCAACTAAAATCCAATAGGCTAAAAATTGAATAAAGATAAATTTGAAAAATAGAGCTTTAGTATTGAATATTATTCGATTGAGCAGGGGTGTTGAACCGACCCCCCAAACCATTGACGCACCCCCCCCCCACCCGAATTCCACATTTTTTACTAGCTGCTTCACAAATATTGTTTTTGAACAACCCCCCCCCCCCTCTAACAATTCGAGAACGCACCCTGCATCCTAGACCCCCCCCCCCGGGCACACCTGAATTAAGTGAATTGAGTCCACTTTATATATTGTAGAAAAAGAAAAGTGGAACGAAGTTGAATAACATAGTGCATTTATATTTATAGGAAAATGTGCATGATTATTATCAATACGTAATAATCTAACGGTGATCCAACGATAATTTCCCAAGTCAATCATATCATATAAATGCAGCAAATTAGAAATTTCAATCACATTGAATTCGTCAAACTTTGATTCCATTTCTACATTCTAATTCCTTGATCTAGTCACAAGGCTAGTTAAGACAATCCGTGTGCTTCTTCTCTCTCCTGAATTAAAGTAGTGGCCCAGTCCAAAATTGAATAGAACCGTACATACCTCAATTCCATTCCTACAATATTTGCAATTTTTTATAGAATATAAATCAGGCCTATGAGTAATTGCAGAGGTGTTATTTATATAATGATCCTTTTACAGAATTATTTACCCTAAGAATACTCTCCACTTCCCACCTCCAAATCTGAATTTCCAGCATTTGAACTTATTTATTTACAAGATATAAAACTCCTATATTGCTGTGCAACTGAGCAACATTATACAATTATATTAGGAGTAAAAGCTTGGATGTACCTTTTTATTTCCTCTTATGATGAATGATCTCTTGAGGTACGTAACCTCAATCGTAACCTTGTAAGCTATCAATCAAAATGAATAGGAGAGCAGTGATTTTAAAGCTGCCTAGAAAAGTTGTGCAATTAGAATAGGCTACCTGATGAACAGTACGGTGGAAGACGGCTGACACTCGCAGCCTTGTCATCTGCTCCTGGCCGGCAGTGTTGAGTCTGGTCCAAGCCTGGCGCAGGTTGACAGACAACGCTACGTTCCCCTCCAATGGTAACTTGCACGACTGTCTCAGGCTCAGCGCTGCATTCACTAGTTGACAGCCATACTCGAACGTACCCTGAATTATCATCATTTACTATAAATATCAACATAATGGCTATCACGAAACAACGTAGTCTAGCTAGAAATACGTCTTCGGAAGATGTAGTCGTCGTATCTCCCAATGTTAAACTACGCAATTCCGGTTTGAAATGGACAGTTTGATTAACATTGGGAGATACGTCGGGTACGTCTTTCAAGAGAAGTGTTTCTAGCTACGCTACGTTGGTGTGTGATAGCCAAAGAAGTCAGAAGGTGAGAGGAGCAACTCATATGTTGCTTGATGGATTGATTGACTGTACCGTGGAACAATATTATTGTTATATACTTCCACAAATGATAGAATCTTGTAGAATGAAAACTATTATTAGAATCAGTTGATACCGTGCCGATTGAATAATTGATGACAATGTGAATTATGAACAGTGTAGTTATTACTGTTATGGATACAAACGAAATCTACAAATTTTTAGAGAGTAACTTATGAGGAAATTACCTTGGCAGTGTCCTGGAATGATTGGTGCTCTTCTTTCTGCATCTGAATTTCGAAAACATTGCAGCCGACATGGGAGTGAGTGGTCAGCATAACACGATAGAGATCATCCAACCACTGAACAGCCTAAAATTCAAACAATTATACCTGAATACATCATGAAAAATAAATAGAAATCAACCTTGCTGGCTCAGGTCTGGCGTCATAGGTCTTCAGGCTGTATCTGAATGATTTCACATTTCAGGGCCTCTGATGTGACTCAATGGCTGGTTTTAGGTAGCCGAAACTCACGTCTGAACATATGCATATGAACCACAACAGCCTGAATCATAATGAATCAACTAATTAACTAATCTATCTACAGAGACAAGTAGGTACATTGAATAAAGTAACAGTATTGATATTTTAAGGAAACTGCTATTCTATAATGTAATTTGTTCTATCAGTGATTATAAGTGAGGAATAATGAAACAAACACTTTTTGAGACAAAAATGAGAAGAATGAAATAAATGTCTTCCCAATATCATAAAGACAGTAGAAATTAATTAAATATGATTAAGATATAATTTTTTTTATTGAGAAGTGTTCCTAGAATGATAAACAGTTCAAGAAATTATGGAAAAATGTGAATAATGGAATCAATCACGAAGCTTCTGTGTTTTTTCAGTCAATATTAAAATGCATTCTTGTGCTCATTTACAAATGAAATTACAATCTATTATTCATGTATGTTCTCCAATGAGAAATCAGAAACAGGAGAAATTTCAGCGGCTATTTGTACGAGTACTATTTTTTAATGAAGTGAGTTATTGGTAGAATCCTTTCAAAACAATGGTAGCACCGTAGCATAGTACCTATTTTTAAAAAAAGGTATACCTGCGTGGCATCTAGTTCATAATCGTGGATGTAGGTTGCTTGCTGTAGAGTCAGTCTTTGCATTTCAACACTATCTCTGAAGAGTTGTCTTCTGGCAGTTGTCATGTCCAATATCTCTCTCACATTGACTATGTCTCCTTCATAGCAGACCTCCAATTCCCTACCAAGAGCATCTTTCACTGGCATGGATAATAGATCAGATAACTTTTCCCCTTCGCGAACTAGAGCTGTTTCAATGGCATCTGAAAAGCGAATAAAATAAATTTGAATTTGAAAATCTCCATATAAAGGTGCGAAAGGACTTATGCGCCACAAACACAACCATTTCGCTTCTCATCAGGTAAAGAGGCACGCTTATTCCTATATCTTACTGTTCATGAATAAATACAGGTATATAAGCTAGACATTAGCTGATGAAGAGCATAATGCGCGAGTTCATGGCGCATAAGTCTGTACGCACCCTAATAAGCTATATACGATTCAACTAAAGAAAAAATGGTCACATCATGGAACAATGAATAGCAGTTATCTAACATTTTCTGCCATTCACCAATTGTAGGCCTCATGCCTTCTCTGAATGAAGGTACTGATTTCATATAGGTACTGACTTTGTTATAATATGAACTCTAAGAAACTGATAAGAAGACGACTATGTTTTTTCATTTTGGAATATTGTAAATTACATTTGAAATCTACTTTTTCAGCAAATGATGTTCTACATTTTTATGTGCTGTATTTCTTGTAATATGTATCGAGATCAAATTGAGAAATTGAGCCATTGATAGAATTTAAAGTACCAAGACTACACAGTAGAAAATTATTATTTTGATTGAAACTTAACTCAATTGAAAATTGAAAAGTACCTTTTTTCAACTTCATTCAATTTCTCACAACATGTTTCAACTTATAATTTTATTTTCAAGTGAATAAGTTATGATTTTGAATTTAAATGTAAATACTATAGCCCTTACCAAGAAAGTGAATATAGTCAATTATTATATTTATTATTACCTATATCGATTTGGCTTTCTTGAAGCTGTATCAGTGTACAATGAGCAGAGTCGAGAGATTCAACTTTGTTACACATTACAAGACTCTCATAGACGTCACTTGTCATTTGGAAGTACTGTCAAATCAGAAAGAGAAACAGAGATTAGAGGAGTTTACTTTTAAAAGTAAATCTAGTAGTAAGAAGCAGAGTTTTTTCCAAGTTTAGTAAGAAATATTAAAATCCGAAATGATGAAGTGGAATAAACATTAGATCAATTGGAATTTGAAAAGGTATAGGTAGCGTTTAAAAGCGTATATTACTTTTCTTTTGGACCAGAGTGTACCTAATTCCAAAACCCTACATAAGGCTTCATCCTAATTATTTTGTAATATTGTTGGATTTCAAATTATAATTTTCATCATGAAGTATATTAGAATGCTTAATGCAATCATTGAGATTGATCAAGAATCATTCAGGGTTTCTAATTTTGTCATACCTCTGAAACAAGACGGAAGAATCTAGCCGAAGTAATGAGTACATTTCGTCTCCTCTCTAAGCGTGTTGCAAAGCTTCTGCAAACAAAGTCCATGAAATCTCTCTGTGACTTCAAGTCCTCCTGCAACTGCACTCCATTCTGGCCCAATAAATCGATTTTATGGAGGAGCTCTGCGTAGTGACCATAAGTTTCCTAAAAAAACATAAAAACACAAGAACTAGGGTATAATTATGTCAATAAGAATGAGATCAACTACAAAACACTTTCACATCTCTAGAATTAATTGTTCATCCTCTTGAGAAAGTTATTCAACCGATTGATAGCTTTTTCCGATCCATCTTATTCAATGTATCTAATTGAGCCGCATTTTCACGATGACAGTTGGTGAGACAATTGTCAGAAGATAACTGACTGGCATGACATTATTGTTTTAGTGTAAATACTTCAAGCCAACTGCCTTTCCAACCCCCTCACAATCGGCCCGAAATTCAGTTGTCTCCGATAGATTGAGGACACCGAGCCGGGCCTAGCGAGGCCCCCCACCATCACTACACCCGTAAACAAAGCCGTAGTGCATTCTTGTGACGTCAGCACAGGTAGGGCACCTACACTAATAAAAACACTAGCTGATATAGATCAGCTGAAATCAACAAATAATGCACTATTTCTTTGTTTACGGAGGTAGTGCCACCACACGGAATTTCAGTTGTTATCTGAATCTTATCGGAATGCTATGTTATAGGGTTGAGAAAGTCCCTTCCCTATCATTAAAATCATGTTTTTTGCATGTGCATTAATGAACAAAAGGATGTTGAGATGTTCAGGAGGATGAAATTAACTTGAATTACGAGTGATTTCATGGAGGCACATCTTAACTCTACAACATGACAGATGTAACCTCAGAGTTTATGAATTTAGAATATGAAGTGGGTCGTAGATCTATTCATATAGGGAAATATCTATTAAAGTAATACAAACCCTGCATTGCAGTTCGACCGCCTCATGATCACTTCGGAGATCTTCCGCTGATGTGACGTCATAGCCAACTTCATGTTGAGCATTCAGCAGCATTTCTCCAGATCCCAAGATCCAGTCTGTTACTCTACGAACACCATCTTCCAGGGCATCAACTTCCTATGAACATATCAATCAACATTCTAAAACCTATAATTACTTTGTGATAATTGAATGTATATTATGATTCTTTCTAGAATAGTTTAAAAAAATGAGTGGTGGTATTTGCTAATGCGAGAAAGTACAAATGATACATTTTTGAAAGGTTTGATTGTGATATTGGTTAGTGGAATATATTTTCATTTAATTTGATCAAATAAGGTAAGAAAGTTATGAAATAGTTGCGAAATAATTTGATGAGTAGTTTTACAAATTATTTTTTGAAATAATGGTTTCTCTTATAAGACAATAGAATCAATCTACCGGTACTATGTGATCGGCATACAATTATTGCCAGTTTTGATAGATTCTTGGCTACCACCAGCAACTCAAATTCATGTTGTCTAGGGAATTGTTGATCTGAATTCTGTTATCTCTCATGACACCTCAATTTTAGTGTTTCTGAGGTTTAAAGTGATTCGTGCCTAAATTGTCTCAATGGAAATGGTATGCAGTATTCAATAGATATATGCTGTTATTAAAAATCATACATTCTTTTTTTACATTTTTAGTTTTTTCTCTGACAAAAATAATGATATTTTCTTAGTTCAAAAAAAAGATTGGGAGAAGGTTTCTAGATGAGAAAAGTGAAACCTAACGTTGTTTTCCTGGAATAGAAGATTCAAATATAAGACAAATTTCGAAATTCAAGTAGTCATACCTTAGCATCAACGATCCTCTTCTGAACATCCTCCCATGCCTCTTGTAGCAAGGCCAGTTTACCTTCGATGATTTCTAAAAGTCTTTCAACCTTCTCTTTTGTGTCCAAAGTGTCCTGAGGTGTCATGGCCCCTCGGCTTATGCCAGCGTCTTTCTCAACTCTATCAAGCAGTTGTTTTCCTGGGAATGATTTTCCATTTGAGCATGATAATTGTTTCATTGAAATATTCAAATATTCACAAAGGTGAGATATTGACATTTCGTAAACTAAAAAACTGAACTCGAGAAAAGTAAACATTCACAGAACAAAACGAAAAATATAGTCTATAATGAAAAAACTTTCAAAACCTGAACACCAAAATTATGCGAGATTCACAAATGGAGATATTGGAAGAAAAATGAGGAAGGCGAATTCATGATATTGTTCAGGAAAAAGAGTAGGGCCCCTGCAATACAATAAATGGAGTATCTCCGGTCCAAGCTGTACTGTAAGTCTACTTGGACTGATTAGGAATTGGAACGATTAGGGGTATGTCTTTCTTTTTTCTTGACCAGTTTGGTTCATTGAAGGAAGAGATAGATCGATGCATCATGATATGCTTGTTTGCTTGATTAGCTTGATCTGAAATCTCTATAGTTTTCTGCAAATCAAATAATTTTGCTTGCAAAGTATGAGTGGACCAACTTCATGAAACTATGAAAATGCTCTCTGCAAATACAGAAATACTTAATACCTATTAATTATTCATAATTCGTATCCTACCGAAGTAATAATGAAATGAATACCTGATTGTAGAACTTTATGAGCCAAATGCTTGGTGTCTGTGAAAACTTGAGCACTTTCCGACAATTTTTCCTCTGCTGTGCTGAGTCTTATTCCTTGTTTGGGTCCACTGACTCTTTGTCTAACCCTTTCTAACTCTGATACACCTCTTTCTGCTCCTTTTAAGAAATCTTCAACTTGCTGTAACATCAAATTAATAAGTTATACATTTTTCTAATATAATAGTTATTGGAGAGATAGTGAAATATTTAGATTTTTGGAAAATTCTCCAGTTAAATTTCGATAATAGACATCCAATGAGTATACAGTTTCTCTTCCTCTTACGTTGACTAAATCTTTGAACTCAATTTTCTTGAACCTAAATTTATACTAAAACTTTAATTCCTCTTAATATTCTCTAGAAACAAAAGCTGAACTCAATTTACAAAGTACAAAGCCCTAATAAAAATATGGATATCGTGTTTTCTCATTTATTCTGAATTCATCCAATCTGTAACCATTAAGCAAGTGTTACCAAGTTACGGTGACAATAGTTGTATGAATCAGTTCAATGTCTCCAGAAACCTCCATGGCCTCAATACACTTCAAAGTATATCTGTGTAATGACCATCACTCGTGGTCTACAATTATTATTCTTAATTATTAAATTTCATTCAGAAAAGGTATACAACAATCAGCTCAGACTCAGCTAGCTCCTATCAAACTATTTATAAGTTACAATATTAACATAGTGTAGAATTATTCTGCTAATGAAGAAATATTGCTTTCTTTATCCACTGTTTTTAATATTAAATTTCAATGATTTACATCTTTGTTTAATACTCACAATTCGATTTTGAATCCAGAGATCATGATCATAAACCCACGTTCCTCCCAATTCCTCTGGTAACTGTGATTTGTCCACATATTTACTTAGTCTATTTAATGGGATGTATATCGGCTGAAAAAAAGTATAGATGCTATGAGGAACAATAATCATGATATGAATCTACGATTTAACATTTTCTGATTAATTGAATTTTCATTGGAATTCCTCTACCTTTGTCTTCAATGAAATTCGACATTATTATCCCACTAGAAAAAAATATTCAATTTCCCAGATTAAGTAATTCTATTCAACTCGGAAACTGTTTTCATTTAGCCCATTGGCTTTATTACCGTAATGTACCGGCTGAGATTTCAACTATTGAGGGGGTTACCATTGCCGTCTACAAGCGGAGAGTGATCGGGTGGCTGCTCTTCTACACTCACCATATAGATGAATAAATTATTATTTTTAATAATGAAGATGATATTTCCAATTATTATTTTTATTATCAATTCTATTATTTCTAAACAATAAATACCATTCAAATATTACAATCTAATAAAGCTACTACTAGTCGAGCTGAAACCTTTATTATTATTTTTTTATCTTCAGTTTCAATATTTATAATTATAATGAACTTTGTTATTATTCTTTCAAATTCCATTATTATCCATAGTTTGTTATTTCTTTTATTATTGCTAGTGTTTTGCTTTCTGTCTGACAATTTGCGACTCCTCCCTGCACACGGAAAAATCATCCATGCAAAGAGATATTTAATGTAATTCATAACACTTTCATATTTTTGTCATATTTCATTAATGAACTAATTTGAATTTGAATTATAAAGTCAGTGCAATCATACGTATCATTATGCAGTCTTTAGGCTTACAGGTAATTCTAAATAATAAGTACATAAACGTTCTTTTTCAAATTAATAAGTACCGTAGAAGTTTTCTACTCTCTCAACCTCACATTGAATATGAATAATGAATATTATAGTAAATTCAATAATAGTATCATCACCACCCATTTATTTTGATCAGAAAGAATCTCTTTAACTTCTCTTCAAAAATTACAGATTCTCCTGTAAATTTATTTCCGTAACAAATAATAATTTTTGAGTTCTGTTATGAATTCATGATATCTGCCATAAAGAACATCACACTTCATGAACATTTTTCATTTCAATCAAGTTTTTAATGGTTATACAGTAGTTTCAAATTCCTTACAATACCTCTTCAACTCTTTTTCATCTATGGTACAGATGCATTTATCCAATTTCATTAGGATTTAACTTGTACAACTGAAATAATGGAGAGTTCGAATGCTTCGGATTCTGTAGTAATTATAATATACTGTATAATGATAATGTAAGAATGAAGCATATTATAAGAATTTTAATTGATTATAATGACTCCAATGAAATAAATTTTTATTTTTTACTCAATTATTAAGACATTGCACTCATTATATATATATATATATATATATATATATATATATATATGCAGTGTTTGTTACCCAATGTGAGCATCGGCTTCCTCCACAACATTCCTCCAAGCCCCTTTGTCTTCAATCAATCATCTCCATTCTCTATAACCATCTTTAGATGGTTCTATAGATATATAGATAGCTATAGTAGCTATGATTATTCTTTAGATAGTATTTCTTATTCGTCTTTAGTGGATCATCTCTGATCTCATCCTTCCATCTTATTGTTCCCCTTTTCCTTCTCGAGTGAAGTTTGTCTTTGAACACTATTTTTAGCATTCTGCTTAATGCATATCTGTAAATCATTCAAAATAATAAATATGATTTTTTCTCTAGGAGCTGGTGAAGCGTACCTCTCGTTCGCGATGTAAGCGTGCACAGGCATCCATCCTCTGCTTGTCCCAGAAGGCGTCGGGCCTGAGCACAATGAGCGACATGAGCGAATGGCCGAGCACTAGTGCAAGGTGCCTCGTTGTGACTCGCACCATCCGCCAAGAGCTGTGTTGACCATCCACCACCACCACCACCCCCTGGCGGCGACTCTCTGCACTAACAAATCAACACATTCAACAAAATACAATACTGAGAATATCTTACTTATTTAATTATAGAAACTCACTAGTACCATAGACAAACTGATATTTGTTTGTCTCTGCTAGTATCCTTTTTATATTTTATGAAACACGACTAGTTTCGAGCACTTGACTTGAGTAAAGTGCTCGAAACTATTCGTGTTTCATGTACTAGTGATTTCCTGTACCCTAAATAAATAATGAAAAGAAATAAATTATATTCTCCAGGGTAGAGACATTGTACGACACATAAAATCCCAGAGGCTACAATAGATTGGGCACCTAGAAAGAATGGCTGAACAGAGAATGCCCAAAAAATGTATAAAGGTAGATTGGAGGGAAGAAGACAAAGAGGCAGACCAAGAAATCGTTGGCTGGATGAAGTGGAGGCAGATATTAGATTGATGAGGGCCAGAGGTTGGAAGCAGAAAGCAGGTGACCGATTGGAGTGGAGGCGAATAGTTGAAGAGGCTGAAGTTCACGCTGAGCTGTAATGCCGAAAGAAGAAGAAAGTGATTTGAAAAAATGTTAAAACAGCAGAACTGAATCCTTATCTTCATTTAGAGAGGCTTTTGTTTGAGCCGAATGGAAATCTATTTATAAAAAAATGAATGTCTGTTTTTGTGTTTGTTTGTATGTTTGTTTGTTCCCTGTAGACTTGAAAACTACTTGACATAACGGCATGAAACTTTGGGAATATGTTGTGTGAATATTGGGGATGGTTTCTGACCTGAGTGGAATCAGGTAGAAAGCAATAATAGAACAGATGTTCTTTTTTGAATTTCTATCATATTATTTTGTTATTTCCAATGATTACAACATATGTTAGAATATCACATGTCAATAAATAAATGATCTCATTTCCATATGGCACTCACCTTACCATGTTCATAACCTTACTTAATAGGATCCTTTTTCATCCTTTGAAACCCTTAGAGGCGAAATATCTCAAAATCCGTTCTTAGTGCGCGTCTAGCATGTTTGAAGAATATTTGTGCAAAGTTTCAAGTCTGTAGGACAATTAGTTTGAGCTGTAGTGTGATTTTACATCAAAATTTTCGAAAAATGCCCTCTCCTGGACCCCCCTGTGCTCCTGATCGAAATTTTTCTGCATAGATCTCATTTTTTTTCGTAGCTGAACAAAAAAGTTCCTCATGACTTTGCTGTGCAATGAGCGGTTAAAAAGTACAAAATTTTGGGGGGGCCCCAGCTCCCTCAGGGGGCAAATTTATGAAAATCCTTTCTTAGTGGATGTTTTCAGGCTACCATAAACAATCGTGCAAAATTTCAAGTTTTTAGGCTCAGTAGTTTGGGCTGTGGTGTGATTTCAGTCTGTCGGGGCTTTAGCCCAGTCAATGAAGGTCCAAAAAAGCAGTTTCGATCCGAAAATTAAATAAAAGCTGAATTTCTCACCATCGATAGAACCCTCCCAGAGGGTCATTCTCCCAAAAGTCCCAAGAAATCCCCTTGGAGCTTTCCGCCCCAGCCCCCTAAAACATGAAAAATGCAGGTAAACACGGGAAATCAATTATCTCTGTAACCATTGATCGGAAACAGTTTTATTATATGCCATTCGATTCGTTACATTATGGACTACAATATAAGTTTTATTCATTTTTCCAATAAAATTAACAGTTTTCTTGATAAAATAAATATATATGTAAAAATTTAGGGGGTTTGTGATTTGATTTTTTTTTGTTTTCTGCGATTAACTTCGAAACAATTGGTTTTAAAAGAAAATGAGCCAAATAATTAATGTAGCCACTGTTATTGCAAATCCATTGATGTATATTGTTATGTATTTGCGATTCGATTTGACGCTGTGGAAGGGGAAACAGTCGACGCGGAACGGCGCGGCTGACTCTCTTAGCCTTAGTAAACAGCAAACTGGAAATCAATTATCTCTGTAACCATTCAAATCGGAAAAAAATCTATCATATGTCATTCGATTCGTTACATTATGGACTAGAATATTAGTCATATTCATTTTGTCAATAAAGCAAACAGTTTCCTTGATAAAATAATATATATGTAAAAATTTAGGGGTTTTTCGATTTGATTTTTGTTTTCTCCGATTAACTTCGAAGCAAATAATCTAAAGAAAATTAGACAAATAATTAATGTAGCCACATTCATTGCGAATCCATTGTTGTATATTGTTATTTATTTGCGATTCGATTTGACGCTGTGGAAAGGGAAACAGTCGACGCGGTACGGCGTGGCTGACTCTCTTCACCATAGTAGGCTAAACAGTAAAATACAGTAGTAGGCCTACTGCTTTCTAAGTTGCATCTCATTCACACTATGGCGCTCGAAACAATCAATTTTGTCTATTGTTTTGACATGCGATGAAACTAATTTTTCACATTTTAATTCTCTAAATTCTCTAAAATCATTTTGTTGTTACATATGTGCTAAATCATGCATTCTATGACAGACAAAGATATTGTTTGCAACCGATAAAATATTCATACTATTACATAATATAATACATATTTAAAATATGTGTGTATGATAATAATTCTATGCTAAAATTTATCATAAGTTATGAATGTCAAAAACTGAGATAAATCATGGATTACAATAGTGTTAACAGTGGCAATTTCCTGAAAAATCATAGCGTGCAGTGTTTGCTGTTTTCTACAGTTGATATTCTCCAAGCCAGGTTGATAATATACCTTCAGTTGAGCCAAATATATATGACGGCTGTGGCATAAAATTTTTTTCAGCTTGTTGAATTGAAACTTTCTATGATTCTCTCTGTAAAGTAGCTTATCTTCCGTTCTTACTAGTTGAATCTACATTATTTAGACAGTCCAATATGAAAATTCAGTAGATTCTAAAGATGAAAGCCATGCAAACATACAAATTAAGGAAGAGTAAGCATGCATAAAAGGTAGTAAAATCAAGAAAGTGTTTCACATTTAACCACAAAGTACCCTACCGTATAAGATTAATTAAAAGATGATTCATCATCTTCTATTATTTTTGTTAACATATCGATTTTTCACCTCCACTCGCAACTTGTCATTCATTACACAAGTGCCTTAATGAGAACTCTATAAATGGAAGTCAAGCATGAGCTGAATCATACTGGAATCACAAGGTTGGCAGAAGCTTTTCTTGATGTCGATTAATGTTGATTGATATTGATTTTGATTCGGGCACCAAAAGTATAGATCATTTTCTATTTGAAGCATTCAAATTAAATCTATTGAACATGATTTCTTATGACTTGGCATTCACAGATCTAGTTGGGTAAAGCTATTTGAAAAATGTACCTGATTATCAATTTCATGGTTATTATACCATTCTAGTTCATTGTGATCATTGAAGGGTTGAAGTGATGAGTTAGTTCAAGTGAATTCTAGTACACAAGTATATTGTGCTTATAATGGGCTCTTCTTTATTTTCTATCGATGTTTTGCTCCAGTAGAGAAAATTTAAAGTGTTGGTTTTACATTTTTAAAGCTTCATAAATAATATAAATTAACGTTAATATAAATTTGATAAGTCCAGTATTAAATTAATCGATGTTGATTTTCATTGAATCGCTTTGTATCAATGTTACTTGCACTGTTTGCAATTCATCACTATTCTCTCAAGAATTAGTTTTTTATGAATTTCATGATCTGATAATTGAAATTCAAATGCTATTTGGATGAAGTTCACATTCCACTGGTTTTTTTTACAATAATTGTTACGTTGAAGAGTGAGGCAATTCTAATTCATCAATTCAAATCCATTTGGAAGTAAAAGGAAATCACAGTGCGATTTGAACAGTGGATAGTAACTTTGAAATTCAGTTGCTCAATTCATTTCGGCTTCATACTATCATTTTGTAATTATAGTTGATCAGAAATATGCATTGTATATAATTTTTATATCTCACTTTGACTAATCTTCTATCACAGTCTCGCTTTCATTCATAAACATGATAATCCTAAATACGTTGATTACCTTAAAGATGTAGCTTATCTTACGTCGAACAATGTACAATACAAACAATTTTTTATTAAATTACTATTATGATGATCATTGGAATTTCTGCCTGTGATTGAGAAAAAGTCATTTTATGAGCCTTGAAATTCGTACCTAGAAAAAGTTGCATTATTACTAGAAATTTTTTTTATTTTTACTATTTATTATAGGTACTGTACATTGATTTTTGTGATTATAGAGATCAACTACTTTATTCTGAATCAGGATAAGGATAAATAGGGAAATTGTGAGATGGGGATAACATCCATAGTTACATAGCATCAATTTGAAAGCTCTGATAATAATGATTTGAACGGAACTGCGATTCTGGCTTGTTATTGCCTCTTCATGTTCAGTGAGAATAGAAAGCTTCAGAGTAATTCACTATATGTGATAATATTGGTAATATTTGGTAACATTTTTTAATATTTGAACCGAATGTGCAACAAATTAATCTACTTTCAGCTTGAAAATTTTCAACTTATCAGGAGTACAGTGTTATCATAAATAGTATCTCAGGTAGGCCCACCCTTTTATTTTTGTCGTTCACGTGATCTGATGATATTCATTCCATTATCAAGTGTTCAGATTATAAAGCGTGATGGAACAAGATAAAACACAAGAAAAGCTATGAAAATAAATTTTGAATCTTCATTTTTCACAAAATAAGGATAAGATGAAGGAGTAGGACACATAATATATCATGAAACTTCGTTGAAAAATATCAATATCTGAAACTAGAGTTATCAAATAATTGTGTTACCTCTGACTCATATGGAGAAGGCACTCTTCAAATTAATATAATAAATTCTGTGAGCAAACAACGAAATCCTGATTTTTATCATGAGCATGGTTAAATCAAGAAAATTGTAATATTTTTTACAGTATTGAAAAGTGAAAATCTATATACAGCGCATGTCAAAACAATAAACAAAATTGATTGTTTCGAGCGCCATAGTGTAAATGAGATGCAATGTAGACAGCAGTATTATTCTGTTTACTATGCTGAAGGGAGTCAGCCGCGTAGGCTGTTTCCCCTTCCACAGCGTCAACTTGAATCGCAAATATATAACAATATACATCAATGGATTCGCAATGGATGTGGTTACATTAATTATTCGTCACATTGTTCTTTAAAATTACTTGCTTCGAAGTTAATCGGAGAAAATAAAAAAATCAAATCGAAAAACCCTTAATTTTTACATTATATTATTTCATCAAGGAAACTGTTCGATTTATTGAGGAAATGAATCCGACTAGTATTGTAGTCCTTAATTTAACGAATCGAATGACATAATATGATAGATTTTTTCCCGATTAATGGTTACAGAGATAATTGATTTCCAGTTTGCTGTTTACTATGGCTAAGAGATTCAGCCGCGCCGTTCCGCGTCGACTGTTCTCCCTTCCACGATGTCAAATCGAATCGCAAATATATAACAATATACATCAATGGATTTGCAATGAGAGTGGCTAAATTATTTATTTGGCTCATTTTCCTTTAAAACTACTTGCTTTGAAGTTAATCGAAGAAAACGAAAAAATCAAATCGCAAAGCCCCTAAATTTTTAAATATATATCATTTTATCAAGAAAACTGTTAATTTTATTGAAAAATTGGATATAACTAATATTGTAGTCCACTATGTAACAAATGGAATGACATATGATAGAACTGTTTCCGATCAATGGGTACAGAGATAATTGTTTTACCGTGATAACCTGCATTTTTCAACTTTGAGGGGGGCTAGGGGGGAAAGCTCCAAGGGGATTTCTTGGGACTTTTGGGAGAATGACCCTCTGGGAGGGTTCTATCGATGGTGAAAGATTCAGCTTTTATTTAATTTTCGGATCGAAAAAACCTTTATTGACTGGGCTACTTGGCCTTTTATAAGTATAGAGATTCACAGTTTCTTGTTTGATGATTATAAAAATTATTGGAGAAACCTGTGAAAGCTTACATTTTCTCACTGATATATATATATGTGTGTGTGATACAGCCACAAGAAATTCTTGAATTACTTGTCGCCTTGTCACCTGTCATAAGGTTATTGCTCTTCTATTTGCTACTGGACTAGAGCCGCACTTAATAAATCTTCTAAGATGGGTAGACCTACATCCTAAATTAGATAAGCGTGGTACACATAGAGCGGAGAGCGGTAAGGCGTTCAGAGTTCTGCTGTCCACGTTCTTCCTATGGGAAAATGGCGGCATTCGAATATAAGCGTTCTTATTGGATTGGAAATGAAGGAGAACAAGTTACTGTGAGACAAAGCGCTATGATATGTAGCTTCAGTATCAATTTAATAATAAGATGAGCGTCTTTCTCTCTACTGTAACATACATGAATAAAAATAACTTTCATCTAATCTAATCTCTCTCTCTCTCTCTCTACCCTTACCAGGAGTCCCTGGAGGACCTGGAGTCCCAACTCCGCCCTAATAAAGGAATAGAATCAATCAAATAATCGGTCTCTTGTACTAATTAACTTCCGTTTTCATGTATTCAGTTTTCAAGAACGCGGAGCCCTGAACGCCTGACCGCTCTGAGTGTTCCCACCCTAATAGGATGTTCAATATTATAAGAGGCCTACCTGCAAGTTTTGTAATTATTTTCAATTGAAGTTGAGTTTCATTGAACAACTATTTGATGAATGATTTTTTTTCAGTACAATATTTAATCATGTCAATGAATATCTGTTAAAATTTGATTTTCTTTTCATGATTGGATTCAAGAGACTCTTAAGGTGCGTACAGTTTAATGCGCTACGATCACACGCATTTCGCTTTCATCAGCTGATGCTTATTATAATATCTGAATCTTACTCCCTCTGCTGCACAAAATACAGATAATAATGAGTATTACAAGCTGATTACAAGTGGAATGCACGTACTCGTGACGTATAAGTGTGTACGCACCTTAAGACAATCTTTCCATCATCATCTCAAGTGAAATTCACCTCATAAACCCAATTTGCAAAGTTTGGAAATATTATGTTTCTGATAATATCCCTTACCTCAATATGGACATATAATACTTGAGGCAAGTCTCCAGTTTGTCAGTTGTGCATATGAGCACAGTGCCATTACTGTTGGATAGACTCGATTCCATTGGCACTGGCACTATTATCAGTGGCCTCTCCTCCCTGTCCCGCCCACCTGGCATCACGGCGGCCCGAGACTGTACGGCCTCCATTACGCCGGGGCTCTCCATCTCCTGAAACACAACATTCTCTGTAAATACATTATTCTTAACATCCACTTCTGAGCGTATTTATTCACATTACCTTGCCACAAGAATAATTAGAAATTGAAAATGAACAAATAAATCACTGTAGTGTGATCTTCTATTAGAGAGGAATTATTTAAAATAGATTCGTGTCTCAAACAAAGTAAAAAGGGTACCTTCCTTACAAGTAATTCTATACAGAGGTTGCCCTGAGTAGGGGCTTGGACGCAGACAGCGTCCTTAAAATTATTTTTGGGGGGGGGGGTCCCAAAATCAAATCTTGGGGGGTCCCAAGATAGCTCAGCAGTATTTAGAATGACTACTGACTGCAATTTTTTTTATCAAGCATTTTTTTTAGCAGATTAATTTTGAAAAAAGTTTCCCATTTCTGTGGGGCTGCGTCCATGAGCTTGTGAGGGGGTAGGCCCCCCTGTTCCATGTAATAATATTTGGAGATTGTACCTATCTTCTGTTAAAATAAGGGGCTGGGATAGTGAAGAAGTTATTCATATAGAGCCGTATATATTTTAACCTGCTCTCAGTGCTTGTATCGATGTGAATGATGAGTGCTTTGAGATTGAGAGACTTTGTAAGATCATTGTCTCGACAGGATTTGTTTCAGGTGGAAATTGTAAATGAAATAATCATTCCAAATTCAAAAATTTTAGCTCATATATATTTTTGGACAGAACTTTGAACTTTAACGTTCCTCAGTAAGAGCATAACCTATTATTTCGGACATTTTATTATTTATCAAAATTTGGGAACAGAGTAGTTTTGGGCTATGCCTGTTGTTCTATCCCGATCATATTCATATGATTTGTAATTGTATCAAAAAAAAAATTAATTAAATAAATTATTGTAAGTGTTGGTGCTTCTTCCATAAGGATCAATTTCTTTTGTATGTTGTATTTGGATGACAGGATGAGCACGATAATTAGCGGTCTCTTGTATCCAATAAGTAACATCTATTCAATAGTTACCAGTAAATCTCGAAAAAATTATATAAGAAACACTATTATATTTTCAGAGCTAGGTACAGGTACTGCGTAGGCTATTAAATAGAATATTCTAGTAATTTAATACATAATACTTTCAGATTCCATTTTTTTTTAATTAAATAGGCCTATATGAAGGTATGAAGCTAAGAGTATGCGTCTAATCTGTCTTGATGAAATTGCACGTGAACTCGCAACTTCGATGACCTTGGACAGACAACGACATCTAGCAACTAAAAAGAAAATTGTTAACCTGAGGTCATTTATTACCGTTACTAGATCGCATAGACGTAATTTTGAAATTTTTCTCCATCTGGATTCAGCTAGGGAGGTGATTTATGTATCTTCAAAATCCTGGAATCTTATTGAATCCTTCATTATTTAAGATAGTTAAAAATTTTTTGGCAAGAGTAGTGCAGGCTAAATGTATATAAATACTATATTAACAGTATGGCCTGCAGGTAAATTTTAGAAAAATTCTTCAACAGTAATTTTACATAAATGATCAATTTCTGCGTATCTCTGTGTAAATCATATTAACAATACATATTTCTGATGATGCAGAAAAGGCCTATCCCCAAGTAATAAAACAGATATTGGCACTATTTTTTGCTTAAACCCTTGAACATAGTTTGTACGAAATCCAAACAAATGATCACTTATTTTGAAAATAGCTCTAGACACTGAACAAGCAAAGTGTTATTGGGCTGTCGAGGCTGGAATGTGGTTGAGTTGGTTGGTATAGGGGAGAAAGTAGTTCAAGCGGAGATAGAGGTGTAGTGAAATATTACAGAGGTCATTACATTGCCTTCTTCGTCAAAGAGTTCAGCATTAAAAAAGCCTTCTATAAACGAGCGTTGCTGCTTATTTGACCTTCGTTCCAAATAGAGGCAGTGCTAATTGAATCTCAAATAGCCTACTACTGTGTTGGAGAATAGGTTAATCCAATACCTGTACACTATAGAATCGAAGAGCGCAATAACATGCACTGGTGTGGTCTGTGTAGTAGAAATAATCATTGCTTTTGAAAAATTCTCAAGTAACCTAGTTGTTTCATACTGTGTCTGCTACAGCTAAGATATTACTTCCAGTCCACAGTTCAGACGACTGAAAAATCAGTTCAAGGGAGACAATAAAAATTCATCTGACTACAGTCGATTCACCAGAACTTTCAGAATCAAATCCAAGTTGGTCCATAATATCCACTGAAATAATTATGAAAAACCGACGTTGCAATTATATCTACTATCTATCCAATCAATTATCTTCAATTATATTTACCAATTTTCCGTGGATTGTAGTATTACTAGGGTACTGAAATTGGTTACATTCAACACTCAACAAGTAAAATGCATGTTTGCTTTGGTTAGCTAGCTCATCACAGGCCAATCACTGGTTGCAAAAGTGATATTTGAATGCACTTATCGATTGTCGTGTTTCGACCTTTACCAATTGAAATGAGCAGTGGTCACGTTGAAGAGGTATTTATAGTCGTAGAGTGCAGAATGTTATCATCTGCTCACGAGGTAACGACAGTCACGAGTAGCTGCATCAGTGTGGTGAGTTCTGAGCATGAACATGAATCGTCACGGAACATTTCTCAAGATGATTGTCAACAATAATTCAACAATCTGGGATGTATTACAGTGAATACGAATACGTGCACTATCATTCTACAAACGCAGCAACGAGATGAAGTTGGAATGTCCTATTTATTATTGAGTACAGGGATTATTTGTGCTACTTTATTAACATTGATTTTCTCATGCGAAAATTTCCTTGATATTTCATGCAGGAAAGTCCTCTTTCCTTCTTTGTTATTTTCAACAGATAAGAAATATTTTTTTCTTCTAATCTAGAATAATAAAAATATTAAATCAGTAGGAGCATGTTTCAATAGAGCTTAAAAGCTCTATGAAAGCTCTTGAAGTTCGCTTTGTAATACAGAAACTAGTGCTCTCACACTTCACGTGTATAGTATACCATAAATGTATTCACTTGCATTAGTACGGTATTTTTTATTAATTAAGTTCAATATTTATTGTCCAGGCCTCGGCCCATTATATCCATCTTGTTATTTTAAGCTCCACTGGAACTGACCGTAAAGGAAATATACATATTGATGATGTATGAAAACGGGAAAATGATGTATGAAACAAGGAAATTTTATTCTCTCATTTAGTTATTCAATAGTGATAGGCTTTTATCTAACTTCTATTTAGTTTTACTACTATGTTGCACAATATTACAAGAAATATGTAATCACCAATAATCGTATGTGGCTCATGTGGACAACACTGATGATTGGTCCATTTTACTTGAAAGTTTATACAGGAATATTGTCAAAAAGAGGTAGTCTTGAAGCATGCAATAATTTTGTTACCTTGCAATCTGTGATGATCTTCAAAAAATGTTCAAATCTTACTTCACTGACACGATGTTCTCTGTTGTAACTGTTGTAATATGTTCTCGACTGAGTAAGATAGATGGAAATTGAGGATATCTACGTGCGTATAACAAGAGTGGAGATTGTTCTATATCAGTTGTAAGTCTGAACGGACCTGACAAAACGCTAGTCGTTAGTGTAATCTTTGACAATACTGTATCACACATGTGTTTTGTGCGTGAATCAAATCTGAAGAATGAAGGCTGATAACATAAAATATTTTCCAACATTAATAAAATTACTACTAATTGAGAAGTATGAGAATAATCACATACTAATAAAGTGCGTCAATATTTTGAGGAGCTCTAGATAGATAGTTAGTGTATTAAAAGGAAACGATTAAATATTAATTAGCAAGAAGTCGTTGAAATTATCTATTAACAATCAATTTATAATGGGCTGTTTGTTCCATCAATTTCAATTCCCATGAAATTGCGATTAAGTATTGAAATTATAAAACTAGAAATTGTTATGATAATTTCAAGTCTTTTCATGGAGATATGAATAGAACTCAGTTGAATCAGTGAAGCCATCGGGAAAAGTCAACTAACTTTTATCATTTACTATTGGATAATCAATTGCATTGCTTATTGAAATCCCATAAAATATTTTCCCAAACTCCATAAATTCGAGTACTACTCTCCAAAGATTACCGATTTCGTGATGTCAATAACCATAGAGGAATTCAAGAGCCGAAACTAGGCTGATATTAGTAATAAAGCTGTAATTATGGAAAAATTGGTATTTTCCTTTGTGAAACAAATTTATAATATTTCGATTGGAAAGTTTTTGCACCAATCAAGCGAATTCCTTCTCTTCTCTAGTTATGCAAACCAATGAATATTCATAATATTATCTTCAATCTCCGCCCTGTTATGTAGATCTTAACAGCTACCGGATATTTCCAAAAAGGGTCAAAACACTCCAGCCTGTGAGCCTGTTATGTGTTTTGAACAATTAATGAATGCAAAATCACAAGTCTGATAAAATTAATTCTTGCTTTTTTTCTTTTTATAGCCGAAGGATACAATCTCATCAATCAATAGCGGAGTATGAACGTGGAAGCATGCCAAGCCAATACCATGGTACATGTACTTCGGCTATGACATCATCAAGCAAGTCTCTCAAGAACATTCACCTCTTGCTATCCAGTTTATCAACCTCATGCTAATTTGTTTACTCACATTTTTCTTCATCCCAACCAAATGTTGAAATATTCTCAACCTGGGTCCTAAATAGATTACCTGAATAGAAAGTTTTTGAATTTTTTTTACCGATTATAGAGAAAAATTAGAAACGTTTGTTGCACAAATCTCAGAATAGAATCCTGAAGTTTCCAGGATATCATGGTAGATTTTCCATTGCATCACGATTCAAGATTTCTGAATCTACTAATACAGTATTACAATCTTGTTAGGACTATTCTTGCTACCTACCTCTCAGGTTACAAATAGCATATTATCAATATAGAAAGCTACGGTGATTTATCAGATATCATTACAAATCAATAATTCCTATATTTTGTTTCATGGAAAAATTATTATTTCAAGTATTCATTCTGTGGCATGGCAACATGCATGTACAGACTGTCAAGTATAATACAGATATCCTAAGTAAACGAAAAACTTCATTAAAAACTCATCATTGATTCTCAAATCATCAATCATCAGTGTCCTACCCTGAGTGGTCTTTTCTAGCATTGGATCCATCGGTACACAAGATATGATCTGATTTAGGAAGAGGATTAGTAAAGTCAGGACTCAAAGATGTTACGAATAGCAGACTATGTTTCGATTTGAAATGTTTTCCGTCAATTAAAATGATCCAGATGAACGACTGTCTCAAATTTGATATTATAACTAAACCTTATATCTTCTAGTTCAACTATCAACTGAATGCAGCTTTTTACATTTTTATCATTTCACCGAGCAGTTAGTGCACAGAAGAAATAAACTGAAAACCTGTGAACGGGTTTATTTATTCCTGTAGTAAAATTCTTGTCACACCTGAGCTGGCCAGTTAGCGTGGCAGTCATAATGAGTGAATTTGTCGACTGAGAAAATTTAAAACCGCAGTTCCATGCCTTATCGTCGGTCGTTGAGCATGGATTATTCAGGACTCTTCGGATACTTTCTGCTAGAAAGCACGTTCTTACAAGTTAAGTCCAAGGCGGCAGCAACGCAATCTTCACCTAAGAATAAACTTGCTGCAATAGCATGGAATATTCCAGCAAGCATTTTAAACATTCTCCAACACTGGCACTACTTGCCATCAATTTGAAGCGGAGTTTCGTCATAGTTTTTAGACGCTCGAGCCTCACGGATTTTCAACTTCAGTGGAATGAAACGGTTCCTTCCTTCATATTTCAGTTTCAGAGTTCATAAAACTACACAAAACATAACAGACGGATTTAATAAAACTAAAGAAGAGCGAGTGAACTTTGTTTAGTGTAGCTGTTTGAGGCACTTGCACTCCTACAAAGGAACGGTATCATTACTACAGCCTCTTTATCATTATTAAAGCCGAGACCCAACTACAGATGTACCACCTTCTCAGAAATCATTTACTAAATGACTCGTCAAGTTTCAGTTGTTGCAATGATGGTTGTTACACTGCAGAACAATATTTCTTCTGAGTGAGATGGTAGATGAGAGAATACGTGATTGAGAGAGACAGAAGTATTGACGAGAGATGATAATAGGCGAGAGCTATTGTTGTTTTACGATGAGAGTCGCAAGTCACTTCTAGAGAGTAGGCTACTAATACTATGATGGATCTCAACTCATCGGCAACAACCGACTGTTCTTTATAAATTATGGACTTTCCGTTAGGCTGTTTGAAATCACAAATGTACGGTGTATAAGATGGCAGCCTACTTACTTTTTGGAAAAAAATGAAGTATGCCGTTCAAAGAGGTATGATCTCAGCAATATCATTCGATCATAATTTCACGATGAATAATGGAATATTTATTGCGTGTATGGATATTTACATCCACAACACAGTATTTCATGGGAAATCTCTCCCCACTTTCAACTGAAGGAGAAAAATGTTTCCAGATGGAAGAAGATTCTAGTTTATTGATACGGTAGAATAGAATATTTATGACGATTTTATTGGTAGGAAGGACCAGAACATGAATCTCCAGAAGCATGTTTCTTTTTAGAAAATATCATGTCTTCAAGTAGCCATCACACTCAGGAGCCTAGTAGAATCTGTTTACCTCAAAATTAAGAAGACTGAGGGTCATGTTTTTTTGTTCAAGTCAACTGCTCCGGCCATTCTAGTCAAAATTAATCGAATTCAAATATATCACATCAAATGGTATTTATTGCTTTTCCAGATTCAGAATATGACATTGACCTTATTTTATCAACCTTGATTCCAGTAACACAAACGTGTAATCCCATGCACCAAACTTAGTATGACAACGCCCTAACTGATTTTTGATAGGCTACTCATTCAAAGCTCATAAATTATTATTTTCTAAAGAAAAACGTAATAAAGTTATAAGAAATATGGAGCAGTCAATCCATACAGACAGAATTATATCCCAAAATCGTGAATAGGGAGTAACTTCTGTCATTTATAAGGCTACTCTGCTGTTTTCAATATGGAACTGATAATAACATGATGAGCCTCTTTCAAAGATGAAACTATGATGCAAGTTCACTGCATTCATTCACCTATGGAAGGATGAATGTGGGAAGAGTTTAGGTGTATGATCATCCGGTCAAGAGATGAAAAATCTCTGTAAAAAAATTAGCAAAAGTACTTATTATTCTTCATAGATGCTCTATGAGTACGAGACAAATCTTTGCTGGATGGAGTAATAAACTGAATCAATAGCATCTAGAAGCCCACACATAATTACATACATTTCACGAATGGGTGGAGTCACATAGGAAAACAATGCGTCTACAGTCTACACCTCGATATTATTAATAACTCATGTAGCATTGACTGTTGGAAATGTCTTGACACGAAACAGGAGACGGATATAATAGATATATGCCAAGAATAAACTGTAGAAATAAGCTTCAAATAAAAGTGAAACTTTACTTTCAATTAAATACTTGTGTGAATGTAGTTGCATGAACTCAACGTTGAAGGAGGTATTGAATGCAGTTGCCTCATACATTGTGTAGTGCAATATACAGTGTAGGCCTAATTATATCCGAGACAACTGAATTATATTGGAATTAAGTGGAGAGTGCAGAGTATATTAGTGGAGAGTATTAAAATTGTATTGATGGATATGAATCCTTTTATCTAGTCTAGATAAGATGGATATGAATCCTCTTATCTAGATCATGAACCTATAAATTCGACGGTATCAATCAGATTAACTACGAATTTCTGATATCTTCGGAAATATTATCGTTTTCGTTGGGTAGTTTTTATTATTCTTGAAGACGATATTCATTTTGAGTATTTGAAAACGTTTTCATTGTATAGAAGACAATAATATTAATAATTGTAATATAAATATAATAATATTTATCATTGCATTTAGTAATTCTGATTCTAGGAGTGACCATTCATTTTATTTATACATTGATACATACAATATAATTCTCAACTATGAATGATTGGGAAAGGAACAACAGGCTTAAAGCCCAAAACTGTTCCCTTCCTAAATTTAGATAGAAATTACCCAAAAATAAATTATGTTTTCACTTCATGATTTTTGTCCAATTTTGAGTCCAAAATATAATATAAACTAGGAATTTAGAAAAGATGAAAACCAAATTAAATAAGAATACTTCACTAAATCATCACTGATAACTGAAAAATACTGAACGGATTATATTCAGTTTATACTCATTCGTTCAACTATTTGGTAGAATATGTACCTACGTAGGAATATCATATAATGAGCATATAATGATTAAAATGCAATCCTGTATTATACATAACCATGTATGTAATAATTCGTACAAACACATCCAGTTGTTTCTTGTGAAAATGATGCAGTTTTCCAAACTAGAGGTAGACACACATAATATAGCTGAAAGTAGATTATGTTCAATCTGTAATATTTTTCTGAGTCAGGTTGCATGTCTAAAGTATGGAGTTTAAGAATAAAGGAGAGAGGCACGAATGATCGTGATTAAACTCTTATTACAGTAATAATTGCGATAAGCTATATAATAATGGGAGGCATTTTTGAAGGCAAGAAGAGGATGAGATACTTGATGAAAGGTGCAAAATAAGGCTCCACACAAACATCTTCTTCAATTAACTAACAAAACCAATCGGAGAAACAATAACAAACATCAAATTGAACCTGAAACTTTGTGGAGAACTATTTACTTATTTGAAGAGGTGGATAGAGGATTATGGAATTGAGGAATTATGTGACATTCTTTGATGCAAAGCATACTATCTTGAAAGAGAATTAGTGAAAGCACTAAAGCGTGACATTCTACATGATACAGTCGGACCAAATGGTATTAGCCCTGCAAGAAAAGTTAATATTTACAATGACTAAATAAGTATATAGGACTAACTAATAGTCGATTAGCCTAAAGAAAGTGATGGAAGAGTGAAAGGGGCGGATGTGTGAGAAGAAAACTATGAATGTATTGAGGCCACACTCTTCGGATTGGAATTTGTCTAACTCTTGAAGAGAGTTGAATGGCTCTGTAATTCCATCAAACTAGTTCCTATCATCTAGCTCAACATCAAAATTATACACTTCTTAATAGAAAATGAAAACAATATTATTTACTGGAGAGAGAATAGAGAATAAAAAATAGTGAGTTTGAAAGAATTATTTTCTGAATAACAGAAGGAAGGTTATAAAGAAATAATGGATTATTGTAAATAATGTAATCTGTAATATACTTGCGCTTTGCCAATCCGCTTGAGAAGATAAAATTATTTTGTTTTAATGAGTATAACTTAGTCCGAAAGCCTGTTTACACAATAAGAAATTACACACAACAATAATTTAGAGATACACAAGACCTACTAGACCATTATCAATTATGTTTTTGTCTTGAAGGCAGACTGTATTAGGAGTTTTATCTTGAACTAGGCTTGGTATAGTAAGAGGCCTCATTTCTCTCTAATGAATATCCTACGGCCAAACCCATTGAACCTTTTGTTCGAAGTTTGAAAAAATAAGTTCACCAAAATGTTGCTGCGACTACTCCATTCCAAACAGCCAAGGGCTATTATCAATAGCAGGTAGAATAACGATCCATTTTTTACATGAAATCGGATCTAAATAGACTACTAATAGACTTAACTTAGTCACCATTTCTCTCCCTTCGTCACCACATTTTTCTTGAAAAATTACTCTTCATAGTGACCCTCCTCCACCCAAGAATTCAAATTGAAAAAATATAAAAAATAAAAGCCCCAAGTTCCAATTTCTACTGGAATCATGTGTATAACACTGTGTGAGCACTGAGGGAGACAGTGGAGTGAGTTTAAATAATGGGGGTATCAGGGACTTCTGATGTGAGAATCATTCCTCTCTAATTATATATTTTTTATAGATGTGGGAATGATTGTCACGTCAGAAGCCCCCTTACCCCTATTATTGAAACTCACTCCACTGTCACCCATCATAAGCTGATCCTTTCACCCCAGTTAATAACCGACCATTTAGCCTGTCCCTTCATGATAAAAGAGTTGTATTGTGAAATTATATGATAGCCTATACGACTAAGTTAGCTATTATTGAAAAATATGCATTATTATCGATGGCAATTGGTTTCATTGATGTGATTGATTAAACTTTATTGCGTATTCCAATAAAAGCCATTCAAATAAAATCATCCACAAATTTGATATAGGTATAGATATAAAATACATATTTTTGGAGGGAGATTATTGAATGGGTTTTCACACCACCATTGGACTAGGAATTCTGGAAAATAACATTACATTGTATAATATCAATATTAACTTATACATTGTTCTGTCCAAGGTGATAATTGAAAAGCTGGGAATCCATATAATTTGTTTCCAGATTTCTGTCGTTGTGATAAAACGAGCTTCTCTAACGAAGACGACCTTTTTCGTTGATTGGGCTGAAAGATTGAGTTTCAGAAAACGTACTGTATTTCAGAGCACTATTCTCCTAGAACAACTTACTTGTATGACTGGTAGAGAACAGTGTGACTTATTCCATTGTATGAATGGTTGGCGTTGACGAGTTATCCATAGACAAGAGTCAGCTGTTCGCGAAGGGTGTGTTCATAATAACGGAGCGCAGACGGACCGAACACTGCAGAGGAGGCGACCGAACACTGACTGAGCGAGGCCGAGGGCTTGCTGGGGTTCTGGGACACTCGTTGGGGCGGGGGGCTGGAGCCTGCGGCCTCGACAAGGCACAAATGCGGGACAAACCGGTGTGGAAAGGAGAGAGACAGAAGGGTGGTCCGCGACTAGCTCCAACTCACACACATTCACACAGAGAATGTTGTGTGAGTGTTCTCCACCACTGGAAGCCTAAAATCATTCTGCAGTTCCCTCATCTTGTGTGTGTGTGAGTGTGGAGGGGGCGAACTTGCTCCAAGGAACGCATTTCCAGGTCGAAAAATGCACCACAGTGGCCAACAGTCATTCTCCGATAGAAGATTCACTCACCTCAGAAGAAGAAGTCTCTCAGGCACCGATGATGATGATGATTAACGAACGGTCCGCGATAATGATGATCTTCGTCTCTTCGAAAAATAAAATACTTGTCATGTTACCCGAGCCGCACACTCTCCGGTTAACAGTAAATTCACACTCGTAATCTTTCAGTACATAAAATGCCAATATTTTACACTAAACTTTTTGTTGTCAAAATGTAAAGTTATTGGGTACTCTAGTTCTGTACAAAGAGTCTCTCATAGACTACTTCTGAAGTAATTGATTCTGAGTTGAATTTTAAAGACATTTCTCAAAGTAATTTCAAGGCATAGTGGAATGTATGTACCATAAGAAGTTAACATGACTTTGTAGATAGCAAGAGACGACCGAAAATTTACCAAGAATTTTATTATCATAATTGTGACTTCCTATTGAAAGAGCTATACTAGAAAAAGTGGAAAGACAAATATAGAAGGCATGAGTTATTTATATATCATATATCATGAGTTTATTTGGATATAAACACAAACATTTCGACACCTTTGGATATTTGACAACATCTTTGTGTTTTCATTATGGAAAAATATTTCTACATCTCTCGCCAAGAACTGTTTTGGAAGTAAAAATAATAGCCATAGAAAATAATATCCATTAAAAATAAGTTTAGAATTTAAATTAAAAAATTTAGACAAAGTCGCTAGTAATCATTTTTGTTGTAGGCTATCTATTGTAGGAAATAAATAAAAAATTAAAATATTCAGCAATAGTAATAGATTACATTTTATATATTTCAACAAATTATAGACACATCCATTCCAGTGTCATAGGATTATGAGAGCTTCAAGTAATCTTTCACAAACTTAATTTTTTCAATTTACATTTTCCACTGAGCTATTGATCAAGAATGGTTTTTCACATCTCAGCCTGAGTAAAAATATCTATCTCAATATTACTTCTACGAGTTCTCACTTCTCACATTTTATTTTCTGGTAACGGTTTTCTACTGGAAAACCATTTTTCATTTTTTGAATTTATAGTTTATAGGAAGAGGAATATTTATATTAGTGAAATAGTATAGAATATGTAAGAGTACCGTAGTCTATCACATAGAATATTTAATAAGTTGCATGTGATGAAAAGTGGCAAACTTTATGTTGAACGTTGTACCACACTGCAAGCATATGGCTGGTTTGTAAGTGCTAACAATACTGTAGAAGTGTGGATGGACGTCGAGCTTTTTGGAAAACGGCTGAACTTGAGTGGATCATTGAGAGGACTAACTGATTATTAATTCGGCGCTGGTGAGAAAAGAGGTTAGGTCGAAGGGGGACAGAGCTGGTTTGTGGTGAAAAAAGAGGAGAAACGGGTGAGATGGAGGATGGAGAAAAACACGGTGCGATAAGATTCTGGAGAGCGATCGGCGATGGAAGCATTTGAGAGGCGATGGACAAGTAAAAGGCGGTCAGTTATCCAGTATCGTATCACCACTCAGGTGAAAGAAATAGGGATTGGCAATAGACGAGAGAAAGAAGGTAAGTGAAAGGCGGTGGTAGGGAAAGGGTTAGAGAGAGAGAGAGAGAGAGAGAGAGAGAGAGAGAGAGAGAGAGTGTGTGGTGGAGAGAGAAAGATTTTGAGAGAGATCACGTTGCCGTCTTGCTTACTTCACTCACACTTGCACACACTCGAAACGAAATCAAGTCCTGGTGGGGCAGGTTTGTGGCTCCAGCAAAGGGTCTAGTGCCGCCTTAGTGGTTGCTTGGTCATCACAGACCGTTGACCTTCATTTTCTTTATCCAAAGTCAAGAGAAGAGCTGGTGGAGAAGTTCATGGAGAAGGACAGGAGAGCAGGGTAGAAGACAGAGAAAGTTGTGTAGAAGATGTACTGCAGTAGAGATCATTTCAACTTTTATCCCTCCACCCAACTACACCAACTACATTGGAGTATGCACAGTATTAACAATATTGGAAGTACCAACATGACTACATGATGAAAATATAAATGTAGCAATTTATTCATTATTTTATTACTTTATTGAACTTAGTTCCCTCTTCCAAGCGGATGCAAACTCAAACCACGGAATAAGCATACAAGTAGTGCTTCTTTCCTCTGTGCTCAAACTTAGAAGTATTATTATCATGTACAGACGAACCCCGCCCAACTGTCCCGAAGATTAATACTTACTGCTAACAATGCAAAGGATGCTGTTATCTCGGTTTTCTTAGCCATTTCTTGCAAGTGGTCGCCCGCCTCCCCGACTCCCATGCTTTGTCTTAGTGTTCAGCAGTCACACACTTCCTGCTAACCCACTTAACCACCGTTTCAAGTACTTGCTAAGGCCTCCTTGAGCACCTGCGGTGACCTTTGCCGAGACAAACATTCTCGGGTGCAGGTATTCTGTGATACACTGCAGTTGATAACCCAGTTGCTCACATAGGATCAGAATGGGCATTTGAGTCCTGTTTAAAATGGAATTTGTCACATCAGCAAACATGAATTTCTCTCTCCACAGTCTCACTCAATGTATCTTTGAGAAAACTTGAAAAAAATATTTCAATATAAATATGAGAGCTGTGTGTTGAAGTTATAAAAGAGTATTCCTCAAATTTCCGTTTTTTAATAGTATTCATAAGCTACTTTGAAGATACCGTATATGTAGACCTACTAGTCCAGGCAATGCTCAAAAAATCTGGTGTGGTACACTCACACAACTTTCCTTGCTAATTGATCTATAAGTCTCATTCTTAAACGAGGATAATCTAGGGGAATAACATTATGCCGATTGGCGGCTAAATAATTTTATTAAAACTACGATTATACTATTGCTATTGTTTTCACACTACATTTTCCATTGTTTGAATTATGAAATTTGAGGATTTCTTGAAAATTGTCAAAACAGCTGTTCTACAAATAAAATATCGACATGTGTTCTTTTGAATAAATTGCTCTACACACCTACCTCAAGCACGAGAAGGAGGTTACAAAGTAAATTTCTCAAGGATGGGGTGGACCCATGTTAGTTTCTCAGGGAGGAGACTCATAGTAGTTAATAGAGCTACATATAGGGGTATGAATTTGAAAAAAATCGGTCGTCATTTTTGAGTAAATCGTGAAAAACATGGTTTTTTAGTAATAATCCGCCATTTTTCTCAAGAATATTACGGAGCTCCTGCAATTTTCCCAGAAATGAGACTCATGTCAGTTGATAGGGCTTATGAAAAGCTATCCATGGTATAAATTCGAAGAAAATCATTAGAGCCGTTTTCGAGAAAAAACGTGAAAAACATGGTTTTTTAGTGATTATCCGCCATTTTTCTCAAGAATATTACGGAGCTCCTGCAATTTTCCCAGAATGAGACTCATGTCAGTTGATAGGGCTTATAAATAGCTATCTGGGGTATAAATTTGAAGAGAATCGTTAGAGCAGTTTTCGAGAAAACCGTAAAAACATGGTTTTTTAGTCATTATCCACCATTTTTTCCGCCATTTTGAATGGAATTTTATTGAATTTCTTATTGTCGGATCCGCATGGTATAAGGACCTTACGTTTAAAATTTCAAGTCAATCGGTTAATTAGGAATGGAATTATCGTGTTCACAGACACACACACACACCACACACACACACACACCACACACACACACACACACACACACACACACACACACACACACACACACACAAAAATAATGTTTTTGGCAATACTTTCATTGGAAAGTAGAAAGGGTATAGAGGGAAATGTTTGGAAGATAATTTTAGACCCTGCAGTTATGTTTAGAGTAGTGAGGAGGTAAACATATCAAAAGTCCCCACCCCTACCCACTGTACTAGATGGGTGGGGGTGGTTCAAAGGTACCATTTTTTGGTTTCTCGCATATACCTCGAAAACTATGTATCTCTTGGACATAACTGTTGTATACAAAATTAAATCTTACATAATTTCCTACAATATTCATCTCTCAACTTTCTCTATATCTCCTCTAGTTATCGAGATATCCGCTCTTGAGGGTGTGACATTTTATGAAAAAAACAAGTATGCCTCCAATTTTTTTCAAGTTTTTGCTCTTAAAATTTTTTTAAAATCGATGGGAAAAATTCATGCTGGTTATGAGCTTTAGTGTTGAGTGTGAAATTTCCATTTGTGCAATAATAGACCAATTGACAAAGGAATTTGGAGGGATTGTTTTAAACACAATTTTTGACTTTGCAGCTTTAAGATTAGAATTACGAGTAGAACATATCCAAAGTTCCCATTCCTAACTCATGTGCTAAGGGGATGAGGGTGGTTTAAAAGTTGCATTTTTAAGCGTTTTGCTCCCACGCTCATATCTTGAGAACAATGCGATCAACCGACATAACCAACCATTCAGAAATGAAGCTTGATAAATTCTCTACACTTTTTGTTTCGTGGAATTTTGTGATATTCCCAAGAGTTCCCGAGATATTCGCTCATGAAGGTGTGTGTTTGCTAAAATAACAGGTCTTTATTCAATGTTTCGCTCTTTCAAGGCTTATAACTCTCCAACGCATCGTAAAACTTATGCTTATCGTAGGTTTGTAGAGCATTAAATTCTCTTTGAAATTATGTATTATTTCACTATTCCAAGTTTTCCTTTCATTGTTATAGCAGCTTTAATCTAGGAGGTGAAATTTTCATTGCTGTAAGAATTGATCGTTTGACAATGACATTTGAAGGGGGTGTCTGTGATACAATTTTACTTAGCAGCTTAATTTGGACTAGTTAGTAGGTGAACATACCAAAAGTGCGCATCTTTATCCTCTCTGTTGAAGGTGTGGAACCGCTGAGAGTTGACACTTGTTGCAGCAATGAAAATTTCATCCCCTAGATTGAAGCTGCTATAACAATGAAAGGAAAACTTAGAGTAGTGAAATAATACATCATTTCAAAGAGAATTTAATCCTCTACAAGCCTACGATAAGCATCAGCTTTTACGATGCATTGTTGGAGAGTTATAAGCCCTGAAAGAAAACTCCACATATAGGCCTAGTCCAGGCAACGAATTCTCAAAAAACAGGTAAGGAGGGAAAAGTTTGGAAACAATTTTTGACCCCGAAGTTTTTTTAAGGAATTGTTATAGCAGTTTTAGTGTTGAGAGTGAAATTCCCAATACAGCAACAATAGATCATTCGACAATGTAATTTGGACACATTATCTGGAACACAATATTTTTGACTCTGCAGCTTCATTAAGACTAGTTAGAAGCTGAATATATTGAAAATCTCTAACCCCGGTGCTAAAAGTAGGGTTCCGTCAAGTTGACACTTGTTGCTGTATTGAGAATTTCACATTCAACACTAAAGTTGCTATAACAATTGATGGGAATTTAAAATGTTAAAAAATACATATCAAATTGAAGAGAACTAAATCCTCTACAACTTAACGTTCAGTACTTGTTTGTTCGATACATTGTTGTTGAGTAATAAGTCCTGAATGTGCAAAAAGTAGGAAGAAAAACTTTCTTTTAAGATTCAAGATTCAAGATTCTTTATTGCCAGAACAACTTTACATTGTATGAGCACTTCAAAAAATAATAACAATAATATAACACTTGTGAAATAAAAGATAAATTGTGATATAAAATTAAGCATATGATAAAAGAAATCGTATAATATATGAAGATATTACAATAACAATTTGTCTTATTATTTTGTCTTAGTCTTAGGAACAAACTACAATTCATAGTAATAAGTTATTCAGTTTTACCAAAAAATAAAAGGTAAATGTTGCATCATGAGCATTCATAATATTGTAGACTGAAAATACTCATCTACCGAATAGTATGCACTCTCTGTCAATTTATTTTTTAAAATTTGTTTGAATTCATAGATTGGCAGCTCTCTAATTTCTAAAGAAATATTGTTATAAATTTTGGCTTGTTGAAAAATATGGCTATTTCTTGTCTTGGAAAGTCTTATTTGAGACAGTGATAGATCATTGCCACGTCGGGTGGAGTAAGAATGATTGGCTCCCAGACACGGAAAAGATTCTATATTCATTTTAACATATAGCAAGGTATGAAGAATAAAGAGAGAAGGGAACGTTAGAATTTTCAGACTTCGAAAACTCTCTTTACAAGACTCTCTGTTCTTCAAGTTATTCAATACTCTCACTGCCTTTTTTTGCCAAATAAAAACCTTTGTTGCATGACAAGAGTTGCCCCATAGACGAATTCTATAGGAGATGAGGGATTGGAAAAGTCCATAATACACAAGTTACAAAGATTCAGCATTCAAAGATAACTTGAGTCTCCTTAAAAGAAAAACAACTCTGGAGAGTCTCCTGCACAAACTCAAGATATGAGGCTCCCAACCCAATCTTCTCTCCAATGTAATTCCCAACAGTTTGACATTATTCTTGACATTAGAATCCTCAGGGGGACCCCTAAGGGAGAAGCATATATATTCAGTCTTACTCTCATTAATGACTAGATTATTTGATTCAAACCACAACTTTGCAGAGTTAAGGGCTCCCAACAGCTTAGATTTAACTTTTTCATAATTCTGGTCAGAGGATATTAATGTTGTGTCATCGGCATATAAAACAGACAACGTTTGAACATTACAATACAGGTCATTAACAAAAATGACATTTTTGAAGAGGGCCAAAAATAGAACCTTGTGGGACACCTGCCACAACATCTCTAAAGCCAGAACTTTTACCATTAATAACAACCCTTTGCCTCCGATCAGACAGGTATGATTTTATCAGCTTCAGCTCATTCTCTCTCACTCCATAGAAGAAGAGCTTGTCATAAAGAATATCAAAGGGTAAACAATCGAAAGCTTTGGTGAGATCAATTAAGGCTGCTGCTACCATGTTTTTATTCTCAAAGTTTTGGAGGACAAAATCAACAATTTTCTCAATAGCCATGACAGTACTGTGTTTGGGACGAAAGTCATGTTGATGTTCATACAATAAGTCATTATTTACAAAGTATTCATATAATTGCAAGGCAAGACATGATTCAATAACTTTTCCAAGAATAGGGACAATAGCTATGGGTCTGAAATTCTCTGGTTTACTCGAGTCACCCTTCTTAAAAATTGGAGTGACATTTGTGTATTTGAAACATTTAGGAAAAACACCGTCTTTGAGTGTAGAATATTAGAAATAAATAAGTCTCAAAGATTAATACTCAACGTGTGTAATCTCTATTAAGACATGTAGGATAGAGTGAATTCCAATCAACAAACTATTAAATATTATAACTGATTTATGTCATCTGTTTTGCATAACATCTGGTTTCTGGTATACTACATCTTCCCCCTTTCTTATTAAGTTCAATCTGCATATCGCAGTTGATCTGTGTGGCATCTTCTCATCGTTTCCTCAACATTCACTAGGTATGAGTATGGTCCATTTACTTTAACGATTTTTCCTTTTTTGTAGCCTTTCCCTGATCTGTCTAGTACCCATACGCCATCGCCCTCTCCGAACACCTTTGTGTTGACTCTCGGCTTGCTGTTCCCTTGTCTAACTAACTCTTTGTCTACTCTGTCGTTAACATCTGGTAGTAATAGATCTATTTTGCAGCATAACTCGCGACCGAACATCATAAAAGCAGGTGTTTTTCCCGTTGCTCTCTTTGGGGATGTTCTATGAGCGAATAAAAATTTATTTAGTTTTTCTTGTAAGGTGCCAGTACTTCCTTTTGAAATTCCCATACGTTCTTTGAACGTTCGTACACAACGCTCCGCCAATCCATTGCTTTTTGGGTGATATGGGGTGATACGTGCATGTTTTATGTTCAGTTCTTTGTAGAAATTTTGGAATTCATACGAAGTCAGTTGAGGACTGTTGTCACTTACAATTATTCTTGGGTATCCAAATTTAGAAAATAGATCTTGTAATATATTGATCGTGGATTTTGTTGTGGTTGTTGACATGGGTATTACTTCGAGCCATTTCGATCTAGCATCTACAACGACTAACCACATTTTCCCTAAAAATGGTCCTGCGAAATCTATGTGGATTCTAGACCACACTTCTGTTGGAAGAGTCCATGAGAAAAGTGGCATCTCAACATCTCTGTTTCTGTTTTCTTGACATGCGGTGCAGTGTTTTACATGTTCCTCTAAATCTTTGTCCAGTCCAGGCCACCATACTTGGAATCGTGTTTTTCCTTTCATTGCTACAATTCCTGGATGACCTTCATGAAGAATTTGTAGTACTTTTGTTCTTAATCTTGTGGGTATGACTAAACGACCCGACCAGAGGAGTATGCCATTTTCAAATGATAGTTCTTCTTGTTTATTGTAATATGGTAGTAGTTCTTTGTTTACATTTGTATCTGTTGTCCAACCACTTCAGAGATAGTTTGTAACTTTTGCAAGTGTTGTGTCATGTTTTGTTGTTTCTTGTAAGCTCTTTGTTGATAATGGTATATCTTGAAATCGAAGGTGGAAAAGATGTGCTCTATTGTTTTCCCCTAACTTTTCGTTTTTTGACTTCAATACATTTTCCAAAGGAAACCTTGATAGCATATCCGCCGTTGCATTATCTGCACCTCGGTGATAATTTATTGAGTAGTCGTATGAGCTCAAAATTAAAGCCCATCTAGCAATACGGTTGGAAACAACTTTTGGAATAGAGTCATTTCCACCGAAAAGTTTCACTGAAGCTTCATGATCAGTACGAATCTCAAAATGTCTGCCATAGAGGAACTGTTCAAAACGTGTTACTCCGAAAATTAAACCTAATGCTTCTTTTTCAATCACACTGTACCGTTTTTCAGCTTTGTCAAGTCGTCTTGATGCGAACAAAATTGGCCTTTCAGTACCATCAGTATATCTGTGAAAAAGAGCTGCACCTAATCCGACTTCACTTGCGTCTGTGGCAAGAATTAGAGGAAGTGATTCATCATAATGAGCTAAAGTATCTGATGTTGTTAATAAATGTCTCAATTTTGTAGCGATTTGTTCATATTTTTTATCCCAGTGCCAATTTGCTCCTTTTTGAAGTAATTTGTGTAACGGAACGCACAGTGATTGTAAATGTGGAACAAATTTACTGTAGTAGTTGATTGATCCCAAGAAGGATCTTAGTTCTTTGACATTTTTCGGTGATGGCATATCTTCTACGGCCTTGATGTGTTCAGTTGTGGGGTGTATACCTGTTTGATCTATTCTGTGTCCCAAATAAATAGTTTACTGATTCCTCAAACCATTTACATTTTGTGGTTTGTACTCGAAGTCCATTGTTTTCAAAACGTTTTAACACTTCCCTGACTCTGTTAATGTGTTCTTCTCTTGTGGGAGCTGTTATTATTACATCGTCTAAAAGACATGCAACGCCTTCCAAGCCAGCCAAGATTTGATCCATTTTACACTGAAAAGCTGCTGTTGCTATTTTTATCCCAAAAGGAAGGCGTGAATATCTGAAAAATCCTTTATGATTAGAAATAGTGAGAGATACTTTTGTACAGAAGTATCAACTTCCATTTGCATTTCCATTTTCCATTTGGTCGCCGGAGTTCCGCCTGCACTGAAAGCCGCCACTCACAAAAAAAAAATGGTCAGTTTTTACGGACGCAACCAAAGTGGAACAGTGAAAGACAAACTGGGTCTATTCCTATTTTACATCTATAATTTTTTGGCAGCAATGAACCTGTATTCCTCTTAGTTTGTAGTAACATGAAAAACGCTGAAAAGTAAATAGGCCTATTAAAAGTGTTCATTATATGAGTTATCACTAGTTTTAGTAATTTTCTTATATTGGGGAATTCCATCATATTCAGGGAATCAAATTTATGAAAAAATAATGTTAATATCATATTTTCTTAAATCTTCTTCTAGTATCTAACTGTATTGGAAACAAAACTAAGATATTCATAGGCTCAGATATAATATGCTCAGATCAGAGAAAGTGGTCAATTTGTGTTATCTATTTTATAGGTTAGTAATTCTAATATTATTAATTTATGATCATCATCCTGGCTCTACTCAACAGAAAAATTCGATTGACCGAACCGTTGACTACTTGACCAGTTACTCAGAATTGATAGTTGAATAATATGATGAATAAAATGGAATACTATTTATTACTTATACAAACGTTAATATTATATTGAAATATTATTATTATTTTCATTATCTGCCATACCGGTACACTATAAATAAGAAACTGGGTACCCTACTACTGTAAAGGGACACCTTATGTATGAATGCATGATTAAAATTATGTAGCATGTTAAATTATTTAACTTTTCGAGTGATTTCTATCCTTCTATAGCATAGGCAGAAGCTGTTTACCAGGAATAGCTTTTGATAAAAAGCTTTTATCAAAAGCTTTATTAAAACCTTTTCCAGGAATAGTGTTGATAAATGAATAGAAATTCTATAACTACGAAATTCTTGTTCAGTTTATTGTAAATTTTATTGGAAGTTCGAGGTATCCTTGAGGTCAAGAAAATCTGATGCATTTAGATTTAATGCAGTTTGCCGGACCCTGCAAGTTACATTTTGATTTTGTGAAATCAAACTTGGTGGTTAAACTGGAAAGCAGTTTGTACCGACGGAACTACTGTATCAGAACCCAAAAATATTTACATTCAGTTATAACAGTTTAATGGCTTTAAAGCTATTGCTATTCAACTAAATACCTAAAATTGAATAAATGAATAGAACCCAACCATGTTTAAATGTTTAAATGTTTAAATGTTTAAATGTTAAATGTTTAAATGTTTAAATGTTTAAATGTTTAAATGTTTAAATGTTAAATGTTTAAATGTTAAATGTTTAAATGTTTAAATGTTTAAATGTTTAAATGTTTAAATGTTTAAATGTTAAATGTTTAAATGTTTAATGTTTAAATGTTTAAATGTTTAAATGTTTAAATGTTTAAATGTTTAAATGTTTAAATGTTTAAATGTTTAAATGTTTAAATGTTTAAATGTTTAAATGTTTAAATGTTTAAATGTTTAAATGTTTAAATGTTTAAATGTTTAAATGTTTAAAGGCCATTCCACACAGCACGTGGCGTGCGTGGCTGGTCGCACGCTAGCTACTTTTCAAAACATCGCTTCCCAGCTAATCAAATGAAGCAATTCACATAGCAGCCACGGCCACGCGGCAACGCTTGCTATACTAGCCACGCGTGGCTACCGTTCGCTCTCTGAGCGATCTTTTCAAACGTGTCCGGCCACGTTTTGGTCCGAGCATGCGCAGAACGTATACTAGACGTATACTATCGTATAGAACGTATACTATCATTGTCAGCCTCAAGGTCGCGCATTAAATAATGGAATTCGCCATAGGTCTTCCTTTTGTTATTGATTGGATGTACCCACTGGTCCCGTGCTGTCACCGAATACAATAAAACCATTACTACTGCTGCATATCATTACTACTGCTGCATATCATTACTACTGCTGCTGTTGGAGTCATCAAACCAAGGTAAGCCACAAGAAAATCCAGATTCACACCACGGGACCATCGTAGTTGACATCTTCCTGCATACTGACGGGAAACGTGGCCGGTATAGCATCGCAACAGTTGTGGCGGTGTGAATTGGCATGTGGCTAGCGTGGCCAGCGTGGCGTGCGTCCAGCCACGCACGCCACGTGCTGTGTGGAATGGCCTTAAATGTTTAAATGTTTAAATGTTGTGGTGATAATACTGCGTGAGGTCTACTGTTCACAGAACTACTAGTATTCAACCAACAATATGAATCTGAACTTATTGACAAAATAATCATCTACAGCTCTGTAGAAAGATGCCACTTTCGACGAGTTGGAATACATTACCTACGTTTTACCTAGAATTTTACGGCCGGGGGTGGTGGGTTTCCGCACAAAGTAAAAGGAATTCTTCTATGTGAAGAAACTCAATAAGGAAAATACAAAGTCCAACGTACATGGGAATAAAATGTTTTGGTTGCCTCCCAGGTTGCATAAGACATGAACCTGATAGATCAAAATTCAATGAATTGTTGGGAGCATATTTGATAGATTTAGCTACAGTATAAACGAGTTTACTGTAAAAAAATGAATTTCAAACTGTCACTATTTTTCTTTATAGCTTTAAGTTAGTTTTTAGTTTTTGACTTTTTCATGTACATTTTCATGTATTTTTTGGAAAGAAATAAATGATTGATTGATTGTATCTAGCACAAGGAAATTTTGCATGAAAAAATTGTTTCTGGTCTTCTCTAATGTTTCCAAATAATATATTTTAAAATTTCCCTTTTTTATGTGTATATTGACTGGACTACTGGGGCTGCTTTGACTACAGCTCTCCTCATCACTCTCAGTAGGGTAGTCCACATTTTTTTGTAACTGATTTTTTCTTTAGAAGTTAAGTGACCATATAGCAATCAGAATTCTAAGAATTTATTTCAAGAATCAGAAGAAATTATTTATCTTCAATATATTTATTTTATGAGATTCTTTTATTATGGCAGTAACTCAGTAACTCAATTGGGAATGTAATTACGTATTCAATGCGCTTTTGTATATTACATGTTTTCCTCCAAGCCATACGAATATAATAAGAATGCTAGGTACCGTACACAATCATACAGGTACAGATAAACAGTCTCTTCATTATTCTTAATTATTGAAATATCATCAAAGTGTAATGGTTCCAATAGATTCATTAGGGTTTTTAATGTTGCATGAATCTCCATTTATTTATAAATACATCAATTTCTCCTGTGTAAATCGCTTCTAAATTACTGTAAGCCTACATCCTTTAATAGAAATTCTCATGAAGCATGAAACGCATTCGCATTCTTCCTATGCAAACACAGAACTGAATAACTGGATTGAATTGGATGGAAAATTAGAGTTCTACAAATTCATGTAAAAGTGCAAGCCCCGCATTTCATTTTATACAGTGTCATGTTGATTGAAAATGCATAATATAGTTGTGATAATGGGCTACTATGTACCGTATCTCTATCATTTTTCATATTATCATTTCTTTTTTTCATTATACATTTCTTAGAATACAGTTCCACCATTATATTTGTTTACAATGCCATACCGGTACGTTGCTATACGCTTATATATTTGTATGTATTACAATAGAAATTTAGCTTCCATGTAAATAATGATGTAAATCGAACAGCAATTGGCAAAGAGAAGATGACAATTAATCACACTTGAAGTGTGAATCCCAAAGGCCTCTATCATAGTACCTTGTACAAGAAAAACTTATTTCAAATATTTTTCTGCACAGAAAATATACATGCCAAGATGTAGGGTATAACGATTGTTTAAGATCTGTCAAGATTAATGTTTCAAGATTTCCCCGTTCTTAATATAATGCAGCTCTACATAAAAAGCCATGCAGTTTATATATAAAAAACCTGGCTCATTTCCTCTACCGTAACCATCCCTGGAATATGCTGCACTCCGAGGGGGCCACCATTGCTATCTTTAAGCGCGGATTGGGGAGGTGGCTGCTCTGCATTCGGCTATAATCACACTATATGGAGTACAATACAACATCGTCGCTGGTTTTAGGAAACCTCGTATGTGTTGAATTTCATTTTTTTTCAGGAGAGAAAAAACAACTTCAAATTGCTAGTATTTCATTGAAAAATTATCAAAACATATTTTTTTGTACATAATATAACCTCTAATGTTCCATATTATTGTCCTATGAATATTCAGTCCATTTCAATGGCTTTTGAAATTATAATAATTGAAATGAATAAATTGTCACATACAGAGAATTCCACTATGGTGATAAAAGTCACATACGAGACTTTCCATAGCCATGGCCAATGTTAATTTTATTGCATGGCAACAATCAAGTAATTGAACAGGTGTGATGATTCTAATCAATACTGGGTTATTAAATCTGGGGCCTGTTTCATAAAGATTCAGGTTCCCTATAATCCAGGAAAAAGGCGGACACACACTAGATGTATAAATGTTACCACTTGTAAATTTTTATGAAACTGACCCCTGGTATCACATAATGATAAACTATTTTTCAAATGTGCGATTGGTTTATTTACAGTTTACAATGTTACTGTGCTTTGAATAAAAAAATCATAACTATGAAAAAATAGTGCTAACAGAAGTTGAAGAAGTGCTAGAAGTAGTGCTAACATAGATGTTGGAAAGCTGGAAGACAAACAAATGAAGAGAGAATTTGAGCTGAAACTACAAAATAAGTTCCAAATGTTGCAAGATCTACAAATAGAAGAGAATGACATAGAGAGTAAATGGAACAACCTCAAGAAAAGTGTGACAGAAACAGCCAAGGAAATATGTGGGGATAAGAGAAGAGTGGAAAAGAAACCCTGGTTTGATGAGGAGTGTGAGCAGAAAGTAACAGAACGAAAGCAAAAGTAAAGGATCTGGTTAAGTAGTGACACAGCTGAGAATAAAGACATGTACATGGAATCAAATAGCGAAACGAATAAGATATTAAGAAGGAAAAAAGGAATGTTTGTAAATAAATAAATTGATAAAGCAGAATATAAAGCTAAATTGAGATGGAGAGAATATTTCTGAACTGCTGAACGTGGAAGATTTGAACATTGCTCTAGACGGAAATAATGAAGAGACCTACTGTAATGTACAACCCGACGTAGATACCATCCAAAGAAGAGGTTGAAGCGGCAGTCACAGCTCTTAAAAACAATAAAGCTCCTGGGAAGGATAAAATTTCAGCAGAGTTAATGAAGATGGGAGGAGATGTAATAATACATAAGCTGTGGGAATTAATAAGGATTATGGGGAAAAGGAAAGATGCCAAATGACTGGCAGGAGGCAATATAGTTGTTCCCATACAAAAAAAAAGAGAGAAAGAGGAATGCGGCAACTTTAGAGGAATTTCTCTCCTCAGCATTCCCTACAAAGTGTTATCTAAAATGAAAGGCAGGTCGACAACAAATCAAATATTTATTCTCAAAGAAATTGTATCAAAGTACTGGGAATAAAACAAAGAGTTTTTTTGCTTTATTTATCGACTTTCAAAAAGCTTATGATATTATAAACAGAGAGAAACTGTGGGTTAAGATGGAAAAGTTTGTAATCCCCAAAAAAACTAGTAAACCTGGCCAGTTCAAGTATAACAGAAGCTACATGTTCGGTACGAGTGAATGGGCAAGTCTCTGAGTCTTTTAGGATAAATTCAGGAGTACGACAGGGTGATGGGCTCTCGCCATCTCTTCAATATAGCCATCGAGGAAGCACTCCAAAAAATCACAAATAGGGATGATGGAGTAAAAATTGGATCTGGAATCGTTTGTTAATAACATGGTAATTTTCGCAGAAAAAATAGTTGACCTAAGTCAATTAGCAAAAGTGTTTATGGAGGAAGCAGGGAAAATTGGAATGAAAGTCAATAATATAAAAAAGAAATATGTACATTTCACAAGAAATCGAGATAACAGAGACAAAGGTCCTCTCCAAGTGAACGGTCAGTACTTTGAAAAAGTAGACACTTTTAAGTATTTATTAGGTGTTGTAATTTCTGAACAAAACACAGAAGTAACAGAAATACAGAATAGGCTAAACCTTGCAAACAGATGTTTCTATGCATGCAACAAACTTATGTCCTCAAATTTCTTATCACATAATACGAAAATGGACATCTATATAACCATTAACAGTCAAATATATTGCTCTACGGCTGTGAGACATGGAACTTAGATAGAAGGGAGGAGAGAAAATTGATTTTATTTGAGAACAAGGTCCTTAGGAAAATCTATGGACCTATGAGGGAGGAGAGTGGTGGAAGAGACACAACAGAGAATTTAAAGACCTTTATAGGGAGCCAGATGTAGTATGCGAGTTCAAGTGTAGAAGGATCAGATGGGCTGCGCATGTTTTGAGAAGAAAAGATGACAGCAATCTCAATCAAGTGTTGAAAAGAAAACCAGAAGGACGACGACCGAGAGGAAGACCACGATGAAATGGTGGAGTCAAGTGAAGGCCGATATGGAGAGAATTGGAGCAACCGTGGAGGACGCGGAGAATCGAGAGAGGTGGAGGGGCTTTGTTGGTGAGGTTAAATATCTACTTAGATATGTATGGCCATGGCATTAAAAATGAAAAAATAATTCGAACATGATAAATAAGAACCTCATAGAATGATAATTATTTATCTTCTCTGCTAAGATCATGATAGAATAAAAATAAAAAATATAATCGATCAGATTTTAATTCTATGCATAAATTAATGTAGTCATAGAGACGAGAAAACTAGTGTTATTATTATTACTTGTCATTTTCGAAACTTTCAAATTCTTCTCACTCTATATTTTTAAAAATTGTAACATTTTTTCTAGACCAAGACCAACATTCTTTGTGTAAAGTGCTGCAAAAGTAAATAGCCTTGTTTTGGACCATTATTCATCGAAATTCAGGAAAAATAATATTATCTGAGTTTAGTTTGTCTATCCTAGTTATAATAATAATTATTTTTATAATTTGTGTAATAATATAAATGAATAAACGAAATATATCCATAGACTATTAATAATGTCAAATCAATGTTACAACTAAAAAAATATTACAATTTTCAACCACAAAAACACTTTAAAGACCAAGTGTACCAAAATGGTATACAGCCATAGGTACTCCTATGTGGATTCATTCACATAGGAGTCACTCTCCCAATGTAAGAACTGGAATTTCATTTTTTTTAAACTCTTATGTGTGGATTTATGAACATAGAAGATATTCTGCACCAATCTAACTGCACTGATCACAAGGGATACATTCTTTATTCCTCCATAAAATGACTATAGTATTATTTTACACAGAGTAGGTATTCACCAGGTTGTAGGGCTTGAAATTCTGAAGAAAATGATACCAAGAATGCAAAATTGAAAATGTTGAAACATAGGAGGATTCCTAAGACCAGCGACGAAATGTTGCCATGATGACATGATGCCAGCGAACAATTAAGTCACCATATATCTAGTGTCAATCATTATTTCTCCTTTAAGTTAATCTGAAATTTTCTAATATACAGTGTGATTATAGCCGAATATTTTTTAAGTAGTTATAATTCATATACAGACATTTTACTCTAGTGTTAAGTGCTATGCAAATCTATTTATATTGTACACGACTCTCCTCACACACAGACTCGTTCTAGGTGAGAAGTAGCCTACTATTCTATGAAATTATTGTAAAGTTAACATTTCGAATGTTTGTAACATGATGCTTTTTGAGAATAAAAACTTTTTCATTTATTCATTCAAAGATACTTTTGAAACTAGTAATATTTGGTACAAATAAAGTACAGTACCGTACAAGGATTTCTTCTGAAACATCCTCAAGTTATTTTATCCTGTCTAGAATAATTTGGGGAAATATATTATACAGTATATAGAAAGGTCTGTTTTCCAGACTTTCATATTATTCTTAGTCTGATCTCATTTTCCAAGCATTAATATTGATTCAATAAATGTAAATCCCATACGGACGATGTCGAAATGATGGGAAGTAATAGACAGAATGAAAGAACTGCTGGAAATTTGTTGAAACATCAGCTTCATCATAATTTCATCCAATCCTTTAAACAACCTATTTATTGAATTAATTCCAGCACCAATTCAATAACCAAATCAATATGAGCTGAAATCCGCTAGTATATGTTGATATTATCATTCTGAATGCCTGTTTTTAATTAATAACCACGTCAATATGACGTCAAAACTCATGTATGGCCCGTGTACGTTCACAATAGTCTCCGCTATGTATTATTTTCAACTGGTATAGAAAATGTCTGAATAGAAATCTTCTCAGGCTCATCCCATGAGAGGGGGTTTGAGAAAAATCAAACATGGCTATTTATTTTGTGTTTATTGCCATTTACGTTGGGAAAAGTGATATTCATTTGACATAAGGGTTTTTGCTGAAAACTATATGTTCAAACTACATAAATAGTTTATTCCTATAACAGGAGAAGGCCCTTCTCCCTTTATATGTATATTTTTTATAAGAGCATGCACGTACTAAGCATGTAGGATAATACAATGTTTATTGATTCAAAAGAAATCTTGCTTTTTTACTGTAGGAACAGAAAATAAAAGATGCTCCAAGCTCTATTTAACCACAAAATGTTTTTTCACAATAATTATTATCCTTACATTAGGCTACATATTAAAAAGCTTGCAAAACTATAATAACAGCCACAACCATATTGTGTCAATTGAACATTTTTTGCGCCAAGAGCGTTACAAAATTATGTTCAGCTTTCAAATATATTTTTATTGAGTTAATTGGGTCAAAATAAGTAGAAACACGGTGAATATCAATTATTGTGATGCTATCTTTTGGCAGAGCTGCTTGGACTTAAGCAATCACCGTATTATCATTATCAGTACGGTATTATCATTCATTTATAACTTATTATTACTCATTCAGTAATTTTATAAATAACTAAATAATTTCGTGGCAAATTACACCAGCCAAAATGTCTATCTTTTTGACGAAGATTCCTCTTACACTATAAAGGTTCAGATAGTGTATTATGATTCTATGAGATGTAAAGCTAATTTTTCAATTGAAGAAGTTTACAAAATGATGAGTAAGTATTTTATTTACGCTCTTGAGTGGATATATCTTCAACTTTCAATAAATCATAATAAAAAATAAATAAAGTAGAAATAATCTATAACAATAATCAAGTGAATAGACAAAATATCGTAAGGAAAAAATAGATTATTTAAATAAGTTCAGAAGAGAAAATTTTGTTTTATAAATAATCTATTTTGATGTAATCAAAGAGGATCTACTCATTTTCATTCAAGTATTCAAGAACTGTCTTCGTCAAATTACTCAGTGCTTTACTCTGGACTTCTTGGCTGTACTCCTGGAAAATAAATGATCATCCTCAAAACAATAGTCGACATTTTCAATTACAATGATCCAAAAATCATCTAGTTTAACAAATTATCTCCATTATCACAAAATTCGAACAAAAAATTGTAAAATCTTTTTTTTCCTAGAATTATTACATTTATCATTCCTAACAACATTTTGAATACTGAATTATATTTTTAACTAACATATATGCAGGGAGATAGATAAAACTTCTACTTGACATTGCATTTCCACAAAATTAATTAATGACATTGATGCTCTCATATTAATACTGTAGGCCTACTGTAAAAGAAAAAGTTAGGCTCATCCATCTAATTTCTCATCAACAGTTGTCTTACTTAATTTTGTAATCTAAAAAGAATTTCATTGTGTACCATTACAATATTGATACGTGTTCTTAGAGAATTACCCAAATTATGAAAGTCCATTTGAAGGATCAAAATAAAATTGTGTTGTTATAATTTTCCAAAGCAACTGATAACTATGCAGTTAGGTTACTGCATTAAATAGATTCATTAATTTATAGACAATAGATAATAACTTAAAATCCTGATAAAAACAGGCATAGGTTTTCTCTGGTTACTGGTTAAAGTGATATTGTATCATTCTACAAGTAAACAACTTTTCATTAAGGTGTGTTGATAGGTGTAGGTATATTTTTAGGTATAGTTAGGTGTAGGCGGTGTATGGGTATTCTCTGGTCACGATCCTATATAAATAATCGAGAAAAGATAGCATAAGAAGATATCCCATGGTATAAGGCGTCTATGTTCTAAATTTCAAGCCAATAACTGTTGACTATTGTCTATTATTACTGTGTTGTTAGGGTGAGATAGTACGGTAAGAACGGCACAGTATGAGAGACTACCAACGTCACATAGCTTCACCAAAACCAACTATTAGGACTATTGGCTTACCTAAGCTAACAGTGAAATTTGCAACATAAACGCCCTATACCATGAGATATCTTCTCATGCTATCTTATTTATTTGGTAATGCTGTATCATTCTACAAGCAAACCATTTTTGATTAAGGTGTGTTAATCGTAGGCCTATGTTCTGTAAGTCCTCTCATCTCTATTTGCCATCCTCCCTCAATTCTTATGATTTTCATAAATCTTAAACATACTTGTCAAAGTATGTCATAATTACATACAAATTAAAAATCAAAGTACAGTACCCTTTCAACATAATATTTTCTACAGCTTGTTCCAACATTAAAGTTATTCTTATATGAATTAACAAAATAAAGAAAGTTAAATAGGCTAAACACTACCACTAACTTCTTATTTATGATCATGTGATTGTGTATGACTGATTACATTGATATTCAAGAAGGATACACCCAATGTACCTATAGTGAGGTCCACGTTATAATGACAGTGGATAAAGATAGGAGAACAGAGTTGCCGTTTGTCTGCCTTGATTAATTATATTTCTACATTCTTAAAAACTTATTTGGCAACGTATTGCCAAACTTATTTAAAAATAATTTTAATAATAATAATAATTGCCAAACTTAATAAAACTTATTTTGGAGCTAGAAAACGATACTGCTATGTGTTTTGTAGGATAATAGACAAGGATAGCAACACCAAAGTTAATCAAATACTGCCATTATAGCATGGACCTCACTATAGAATACAATGTATTCTAGGTACATTGGATACACCCATTTCACTTGGTACTGAACTGACGAATGCCAACAAACAAACACACACTGAGGCGGACAATAATTTTGGCCTTTAGTCAAAAGTAAGAGCTCGCTAACGCTTGATCAATTGGTCCAATTTGGAATTTTTCAATTGATGTGAGTTAAATCCATGTTTTATGAAAATTTACTTATATTACGTGAAATTTGAGCTGCAGTGCAAAAAATTCAACTTATTTCGGCTATCATTTAAGAGGAAATTATTTTCGTTCTAAATCTTGATATTTTTTCATTCAACAAAGCTGATTATAAGGGACACTTCTAAATATTCTGGTTCGAAATCCAGAATATCAATGCTAGGACTGAACTAAGTAATGTTTTTAGCGTTAAACTTCTTCCAGTTTCTAAAAAGAATTGGATTCAAAAACTTTTTGTCAATGTTTGTCGTGGGTAATCACAATATCGTCACCTTATTTTATATTGTATCGAATCAGTAGAACAATGCATCATTATTCCAATAGAGGGAGGGTATTTTGATGTTTAATTTTCAATCCCTAAAAAAGACAGTGAACATTATTATTCCTACAAAAATAAGAAATAAGAGGATGATCTCAGTTCCTATATGGTGTACAATATTTCCGTTATATTTCTAAATGCTCAGAGACGTTTGAAATTGAGTGATAATAATTTGAAGTGACGAATTGTAGAAAAATTTCCTCTTATTCTCATCAAAGTTTTCAGCAATCAATTATACTTTGTGATTATAGAATATAGTATTTTTTCATAAATACCTTGTTGAATACTACAGTTGGAACGAAAACCCCCACTTCAAGAGAAAAAGCACTTGATAATTCCTTCATGTTATACATGATCGTATTTCCTTCCTCAATAGCACATTTCAGTAGTTTACTTGTATCAATTCTCTTCCCAAGCTCGCACTTGAAATAAAAATTTAATTCAATCTAAATTGAATGCTTTTTAAGTAACTTGACATCGCTTACATCCAGTGGCCCTTATTGAAGGCATATATGATACATACAGGAACATTGTAAATTATTAGCTCTTGAGCTTAAAAATCCACAAAATACTTATAATAATGAACGATAAGGTAATATACAGTATAATAAAAAAATGTATATAAATCAGAAAATACAGGCGAGGGAACGAGGAAACTGACGCCAGTATTGCCCTCTAATAAAACTCTATTATGATCAAGAGATTTACATTACAGATTAATGGAATATACTTTGCGATATTTTAACGAATATTGAAAGATAACCTTGAGCATTTTAACAGAAAAATATTTAGTGAACATTTAGACTAGTGATCAGCATTGCCTAAACATTTTATGGTAGGCCTACCGTACCGGCATCGAAATCTTCTTGATTTGTGGAGTAGTATAGTTATCATTAACTAGGGATTATTTAGAACAGGCTCAATTAATTTTATATAGGCCTACTACCAAAAAAGCTAAAAAAATACAGTCTCAAGGATTATTTCATTCTTATTTTCACTGATACTACTGTATTGCTTCTCTGTATAAGAGGACCTGTACTCAGGTTATTTGAAAGTTATCTGGAGAATAGAAAATTTGTTGTTAAAATTGGGAACTATTTAAGTCAAGATAGGATTTCAAATGTGGGAGTGCCTCAAGGATCAGTCCTGGGACCTTTGCTGTTTTTACTTTACACAAATGACTTACCTAGATATTTGATTCACTGTAAGATTTTTATGTTTGCAGATGATATTTTGTTGATTTCCTCTCATAAATCGTTAGATGTGGCCGAAACCCGGTTACAACATGATACCAATACTCTAGCTAAATGGTCTCATAATAATTGTCTAAATATAAATGTTACCAAAACCAAGGTGCTACATATAACCTCATCCTACATGAAAAGAATTAGGGAACCCAAAATTAAGCACCATTGCTGTGAATGTTTCCAACTGCAGGAGCAAGATATTATCATATGTACACGAGATTGTCAGTTTATATCGAATTGTATAAATTATAAGTATTTAGGAGTAACAGTTGACAGTCATTTTCGTTGGGATATCCATATAAAAAATGTTTGTAATAGACTCAAACAGGTATTGGCCAAAATGTATTACCCATAGTAAAGATTTAATACCTAATAAAGTGAAGAGGATGATGCATAGCCTTGGGAGAGTCTGTTATGAGATATGGATTGCAAGGGTGGGGATTTGCTAGCAATGTTTATCTTAGGAGAATATCTTCGGTACAGAGCAAGATTTTACGTTTGGTCAGCAATTCTCAGGGAGATATTTCATATGAGAATCTTTTGAATAGATGCAAGGTTTTGAATATAAAAGGTATATTTCTGTTTACTTTGATTTTAGAAAATTACTTCTGCAAAAAATATTTAGTTATGAAAGTTAATCGATATGATTTAAGGAATTAATGAGAGGTATGTTGTACCATTTACTACGAATAATTTAGCCAGAAAAACCTTAATCTACATTGTACCAAGAACTTTCAATGATTTACCCGATAATTGTGCTGAGTTTGTTAATATGCGCCTGTTGAAAGTTGAAAAGAAATTTAAAGATTTGGTTGAATAATTACACTTTAGATGTAGCATAATGTAACTCATTATCAATGTATTGTATTGTTGTAATTCATTCTACTGTTCTATTTTTTTTATGTAAGTTCAGGTTGACTATATATTATAATACTCTAGATTTTTGAGAGCTGAGCCAACAATTAATTAATTAATATCATGATAATTTTAACTGTTAAGTAAATTTGACAGTGTAATAAACTGATAAGTGAATTTAACTGTTGAGTAAAAATAAAGTTCACTGATATATGTATAATTATATTTGAATTTACATGTTTTGTATAATAGTACCTTGTCAAGCAGCCTCTATGAGGTTCGCTTAAGGTAGCTTATTTATTCAATAAACGTTTTTTCTATTCTATTATTATTCTATTCTATTCTATTGCAAGGTCTTATAAAGAGGTAGAAAGGTCTCAGGTAGAAAGAGGTCATGACACCAATGCTAATTTCAGCCATATTGAGACTCAAATCGGGCGTTATGTTTATAGTTTGTTTAATATGTTCACATATTCTATTATACTAAAATAGACTATACTATGAATTATAGTACAATCTATTCCTTATATTAATAACACTTTTCCTGGTGTTAGCTCAGACTAACAGCGAATAAATCAACAAACATCAAAACAAGATATAATATGGCCGCGTGTCCGGAACTCTTTCTATAGACCTTGCTTCTCTGTGAAATTGTAACTCCATGATCCATGTGAGACCATAGAGACAGCATCACTCACACATGATACAAACATATACCGTAATATAATATGGTTCTCCAGCTAACAGCACGCTACTGCCTCCTCAGCAAATGGACTTTTATCATAATTCAACCTATTTATTCAAAAAAAAGATTGGAGAGAGTGATTCACTGGATTCCTTCAGCAAATTTAGAACAAACCAATGTAAGGAACTGACAAAGTTAAAATTGAATGAAAAATTCTACTATTTAAATTGAACCTTTATTTAATAAAGCTTGAACATTAATGACTTACAAACTTTACTTTGAACAAACTATTAGAACAAACTTTGACTTGCACATACCTCTTTGAAAAGACACCGATACTGATTGCTGCAACTTGACATCATGCAAACCATGAAATCCAGGGAGTCATCGTATCCCAAATCACGTTTTGCGCATCCATGGATTTTATTGAAAAAGCATTCAGAGTTTCCATGCTGGCAACTGAATACACCCTCTCCAATCTGAGTGAACAGAAGTTTATAATTGAAAAAAGTGTTTTAAACACGTGAAATTTTACTTTCAAAAATGTAAGGTACCGCAAATAGGTACCATACCTTTGTTTCCAATAGGCTACCTACTGAATCTAGAATTATTTATTTTAAATAATTATAGGTAATAAATAAAGGTATTGATTTTAAATTAAGATACCCATTGAGTTACTTTAGTTCCTTAATTTACTTTTTGTTTAATACACGCTTTCGAATTCTAGGTCTATTTATTTTTTCCTACTTCACTATTTTGTCAATATATTTATCACCGTATTGTCAATTTCAAATTTTTATAATTTATTGTTTGATCAGTAAACAATTTTTGGGGTTTCCCTGTACGGTAGGCCTACCTGCTGTATGCTACCAGCTACCGTAACACATTGTCATAGCCTAAAAAATTATAACTATTTATTCATATTCCCAGAGCATTTATTGTATACAATATAACATTAAAATTTCGTCAATTGAACGTAGGTAATTCAAAATGCCTTATTCAACTATAATCCAAATTTATTAAAACAACTTCCAAACCTACGGTAGTCAATTCTATTATAATTGTAGTGTGAGTGATTAGATTATTATTCAATTCCACAAACACAGGTCATAAATTTTCCATAGTTCCAAGTATTATTTTGAAGTTTTGCCTTAAACAATATGGATTCATAAGTTCAACATTGGAGACAAAATCATTTAATCTGTTCATTCTAAACCAATTAATGATATAGATACACATTATATTCACTCATTGGGCCTAATCATTCAATCTTCTATCTGAAACGATATGTTCTATTTTCTATTCAATATCAATAATCCTTTATTATAAAGGATTATTGTAAAGTCATAAAACACAAAGTGTTGTAACAAACGTCAAATATACAATACAATTAAAACAGTCAGAAAAATTGGTATTGTACAACAAAATTGGCAAATAGTAATAAATAGCAGTAATTAATAAATAATGATTATTGAAACGTGGTATACTTAATAAATAATACTATTGGTAGGCCATATCAGTGTTTCCAACACAAGCCACAACAAAGCTGTAAAAGTTGAACAGAAGAACACTAAAGCTATTCAAGAAATTCTCTAGCAGAATAAAGGCATTTTTCTATAAGTAGGTCTAAGCCTTTTATGTGTGATTTCAATAGAGAAATACTCAACAGTCTTACTTCAGGGGCAAGCACATTGAATAACTTAAATAATTTCTCCGATTCCTATGGGTACTTGTATATTGGTGAGAATCAATACTGACATTCAACCTGCCTCCAGTTGGATAATAATTATGAATGTCACCATTTCGACTATATTCATTGAGGTTTTTTTCATGTACCTTACATCAAACAAGTGAATACTTATAAAGATGGGAGAGTCAAGATGAGCCCTTTTTCAAATTTTATTAACGAATTTCCAAGACTGCATGTTCTTCTGAATATAGGATAGCTAGGCTAAGTACCGCTCCATACAATGCAAAAATAAATAGAATATCGTAATAAATCAAAAACCTATTTTGAAATGGATTTGGGGAGCTCAAAGTTACATTTTGATACTTGAATGTCTTATATATTTAATGTATCGTATATGTTTGATATGTGAGATTTGTGTAAAATTCGATCGATAGATTACCGTATACCTACTTTTTAAAATTTCATCTTATTAAGCTATAAATTAGTAAATCTCGGGCATCTTGGGATTAATTTGAATTGCTTACCAGATTCGCTTTTCCATACGGCACAAGATCAAAATGCACTTTTTGTCTTATTCCTCTAACCTCAAGTAGCTTCTGCAATTGCTTAAAAATATTCATACAGTCAACACATAGTGCTTCATAGTAGATTGAAAGAGTCAAGCTCTGAAATACAGAAAAAATAATATATTGAATAATATTATCATTAAAAAAGAAGTTTTAGGTTGCCTATTAGTGATAGCTATCAACTACCTTCTTGAATGATACGTTTTTTATTGTAAGCTGAGCCAATATATGATATAGAATTAATAACTTACACTTTTGTGAGAGAACTCTTTAGAAACTCCATAGATTGGTGAATGGATCAAAATAAAAGGCAGAAAAATTAGACTACTATACATTCTCATCAACACAGTTGTTACTCAGCCTGTCGAAATGAAAAACCTAAATCAAGAATTATTGCCAAGCAAATATTGATTAGCACTGTATCGATTATCAGCTCACTCCTGATCAACAACTCCAACTCATCGTATGATGCATTGTTATTAGAAATAGTAGATTACCGTACCTAACTCATTACTTGGATTTTTCATGCAAGAACACACAAAAAACATGAACCGTACCTTAATAAATATGTTACATTATTTCTAACGTATGTGTTTTGCAATAAATATACAGATCTTTAACAGCATAAAATACGGATAGCATGGATAGCTGCACGTGGAAATTGAAGATTAATTTTTAGAATAATGAAAAACAGATTCAGTTCATTGTCAAATTGAAAAAAAATCGTCATTTGTTACCGGTATCATATTGCAATAATATTTCTTCAACCTTTCCCAATATACAAATCTGTAGACTGTATAGTATTAAAATATAGTTTTAAATATACTCAAATTTGAAGAAAACACTTATAATATTAAATATAAATTATTATACTTCGGACATTATCATAGTATTGTGTCATATTCACCCTCGCTTGACTTATGTTGAATCATATATTCACATAAAAGTTGAATAAAGGGGTGAAACACTTCAAATTTCTTATTCAATAGGAGTCCAAACTATTTAATGTTAAGGAGTCTATTTTCCTAAGTTGAAAATTGAAATATAAAATCCCAACTATATAGTTTTAAAACAATGCTGTTCAATTCAATATATATAGTGAATCAATTCAATAAAAATCCATGAATATATATTGACAGATGAGGTATACGTATACCAGTACGGTACCGGCATTTAAAAACTTTTGGTGAAATTGGATTTTTCAAAACATTGTTTATTTAGCTTGTAGAAATTCAATTCAATTAGTATATTTCCACTTGACATAACAATACATGTACATATTATTATTGATTTTTGACAAAATATGAATTATTACATTTTACATAAAACTGAGTGAAAAAGTGAGTACAAAAGAGTGAAATCGATTGAGTGGACAAATGAGTGATTGAGTGGAATTCCCCCAATAAATTGGGCTCGTGCTTTTCATTTTTTTGTAATTAGGCTTACAGTTAATAAATACTGTATTAAAGATCCCTTTCAAAAGATGAAAGTTCATGATTTTCCATTAGATTCTATAGGTTGCCAAACTTTATCCTTGAAAAACTCAGAAAAATGAACTTTCTTTCCAAAAATTCACCATTTCTGAAAGTTTAAAGTTTTGTGATAGAGGCTAGATAATTATCGGTATCATAAATGATTAATATACTGTATCGCTATTGGTTAAAATTTTTGAAAAATACTCCACCTCCTCTCCAAAATAGTTCAAGAAGTATATCATATTTTCATACATTATAATATCATAAGCTTACTGAATGTTCAGTGAATGATACACATGACAAATTATTAGTGGTGTCATTGGTATCAGATAATAAGTTGAGATGCTGAATGAGAATACTAAAATAGTGGTTATAGTAGGTATTCATCATCCAAGTGGTCATCATAAATATAATCATTATGTCTATGAGGAAAAATTATTGATGGAATCATAAAAAAATAACTTTAGGAAAAATAAATGGGAAAATTATTTGCATTAAAAAGAAGTACAGCCTATAGTAGGCCTAAAATTCAACAATGAAGAAGTTGATATTATGTTAAATACCTATTATTATACAGATACCATATTATTCACAGGTACCGTACGTATTATTTACAAGTTGTTTATTGGTTTACAAGATATTAGTCTTTATTAATAACGGTCAGTCATAACCGACTTAAAAGAAAATAGAAAAAATCCAAAAACCTTCTTTTTATCTGAAACTTTCTTCAAAAAACTTATCTATCCACCTTCATTCTAAAAAGCTTTTCAGATATATCTTCTTCATCATCGTATGGTAAGTTTCCTGAAGATATTGAGCTGTTAGTTCTCTGGGGTCTTTAACTTCGGGAAGGAGGCAGTCCATAATAATTATTTAGAAGCTTAGCAACTTTGGAAACATTCAACATAAAAAAATTCATTTAATCAGTCTTCGTCATGCTTATAATACTAATACTAGCCCCAAGATTTATTTTTAACTCTGTTGTAGTTCAGACACTGTGTTACTTGTAAATATTTGAAAAAACACTTACTTTTCTTGGAGTATTGAGGAATGCATTTCACTCCTGAAGAGGAGCTTCATCAGCCTGACACCAGGGGTGCTTGCTCTTATGGGTTGGACTTTGTGGCCAAAATGTGGGAAAATATTACATTTGTTCTGAAGTTAAGTTGATCATTTAATAAGTTAAATTTGTCATTTTTGAGGTGTTTAAAAAATTTCGTATTGTTCTAGAGTGTTGAGTCTCTGGCTTTTTTGAAGAGTGTGTAGGATTTCAATATCTGTTTGTATGTTTTTGTGAGTGTCCTGTGGCTATTTAAATGTTCTGCATATATGTGGATTCTGAATTTGAATTTACGGTACTGCTTTTATGTGCTCATTGTACCTTATTTTGAAGCTACGGCCGGTCTGTCCAATATAGAATTTTGGGCATGTATTACATTTTAGTTTATAAATTCCTGTTTTTTCAAATTGTGAGCTGTCTATTTTTCGTGTTTTTAGTTGGGGTTTTAAGTTGTTGTTGGTTCTAAATGCTGTTTTGTAGCCTGATTTTTTAAATATGTTTGCTATGGATTGTGATTTTTGATTGAAATAGGTTAGTGTGACGTATTTGTTGGGATTTGGGGGTTTCTGTTTCTTGTTTTTCATTTTATGAAGTATTTTGTCTATTACATTGGATGAGTACCTATCCATTGTTTTGTGCCAGATATTTTATAGTGTTCAATTCTGTCTGGTAATCTTCTTTTGTAAGTGGAATGCTTATCAGTCTATGAATCATGGAGTTAAAGGCGGCAAGTTTGTGTTGTGGTGGATGATTTGATGTTTCATGTATGAGTGTATCTGTCATTGTGGGCTTTCTGAAAATACTAAATCTTGGTTTGTTGTCCTGTTTCGATATTGAGAGGTCCAGAAAGTTTAGGGCATTGTTGGTTTCATATTCGGCAGTGAAATGTATGTTTTTGTGTATTTTGTTCAATTCTGAGAGGAGTTGATCACATTGACTGGCATTTCCTTTGTAGAGTAGTATTATGTCAACATATCTTTTCCAATAAATGATTTTTTCTGCATGTTTATTTTTGTTTCTTCCATGTGTTGAAGGAAATTTTCAGCTATACAGGAGATTGGGCTTCCCATTAGAAGGCCCTCTTTTTGACTGGAGTATTTCTGATCATGAGTGAAGTAATTTTGTGATGTTATGATTTTTAATATTTCTATCAGCTCTCTGGTATGTTCAGAGGTGTATTGTTCTTGTTGTTCAATAATAGCTAAATAGAATAGGATTTTTTCAATAATAGCTATGGATTCTTTTACTGTGATGTTGAATACTGTTTACGGTACCGTACTTATCAAATTTATTTTTAGAACCACCACTCAAGAATTATTACAAATTTAATAACTGCTGAGTCATCGCACCCTGTGGGCACATCTGCTCCTTGATTTTACCGGCAAGCCCCCTTTCTATGTCTCAGAGCCGGTTGCACAAAAGCCGGATAAATTTTAACCGTGATTAATTCCACGAGAACCAATCAGAAAAGCCGTCTTATTAAAGAGGCCTTTTCTGATTGGTTCTTGTGAAACCAATTTCAGTTAAAATTTAACCGGCTTTTGTGCAACCGGACCAAAGTATGATATTTTTTTTAGGATTTGTATTGTAGGTAGGAAACGATTACAACAAAAAATATTATAAAATAATTATATTATAAAAATATATACTGTATAAGCTTCATTGGAAAAATTTCTATTATTTGGTCCAAACAAGAAATTAATTAAAACAAAATTGAATGACTAAAATCGAATTTTTCAAGATTCTCCATGGTGCAACGCAACTTACAATATCTTCATTTTCATAATCGATACGCAAGGAATCTTCATCAGATACTTGTATCAAGTACTACGGTACCTACCTAATTAATTAAGAAGCCAATAAAACAAAATCACGGTTTCAATCACCATGCAAATATATGGGTGAATTATTATTATTTTAAAATTGAGTCAATAAAATTGTATCCATAACAAAAATATCTTTTTTAAATTTGAAACAATAATAAATTAGGCCTAATACTGAAGCGTTGCCTTCTCGTTGCTTGAAAGATCTTCAATCTGCCATGCCAATCGTATCGAGCTTCGAGTCATTCGTTTTTCCGTATCAGAGGAGTGTCCGATTGTCTCTGTTGTGTGTGTAGTGTCTGCGTGTGAGTGTGCGTCTGTAAGTTCAACGTTGAGGAGCAGCGATGTGTGAGTGTGGCTGTGATTGTGTGGGCAAGATGGCTTTGGTTTGAAGTGAAAATGCAGGCTTTTTGTGTTTTGTGAGCTGTGCTACAGTGTTTCTTTTTATTATTAGCTCATTTTCAATGATATTCAACAATACACAAAACTAATTTTGTCAAAATGAACTTAGAAAGTAAAATTAGAAATCAATTTGAAAACACAGAGGCCAGTAATGCTTGGCCCGTGCTAATCCAGGTATGAATACAAAGAAATACTAATTATTAATCTTTTGTTTCATCATTAGATCATTGCTTTGATGAATAATATTTCAGTGACTTAATTTTTTTATTATATTCGACTAGTAAGTTTGTAAAAGAAATTTTGCTGTTTAAAAATGTTTTTTCAGTACCTGATGTATCTAACCTTACTTCTTTTTCGTGCTTGCCTAATGTTATTGTCAGTCACAACTTAGTTTATCAAGGAAAAGCTTGCCACTTTCCTTATGAACTTTCAAGAAAATTGTTCAAGCTTTTTATGAGCAGTGTAATAGGTATGTCACTATGAATAAGCGTATTCTGTGAAAAACACTAAAACAATGTAGCCTACTTGATTCATAGATTCTACTAATGGTAACCTTAGTTATTTACTTACTTTTCCATTTATGCAGATTTTGTGTTTAAGGTTAGTTAATCTATTCTTTTCAAAGTATGTTAAGCTGTCATTAATGAGTAGGTCTATTTGGTAATCTTCATACCAATATTTGAGTTACTATATCACTATTATACTCAAATTTAAATGAAAACACATCAGCTTCAGCTTATTACTTGGTCTTTCAGGATCTTATGAAATAAACAGCATAGTTTTCAAGAAAAATTGTTGATTAAAAATTAAAAAGTATAATACTCAACTCACACTTACGCGACTCAGGTCGAGAAGAGACTTGACTATAGTCGAGAGAATGTGTTTCCAAATGGTGACACTCAGACTCAGTCGATTCTAGTCTCCGCAACATCATCATTTGGAAACACATGCTCTCGACTAGAGTCGAGTCTCTTTTAGACGTGAGTCGCGTAATTATGAGTTGAGCCTTACTGTCCTGGGGGCAGTTTCGTATCTGGTCTCCCTTCGGCTACTATCAATATTGAAAACATAGAATTCAGCACCATTATGCAATAATAACTGTAAATACTTTACAGTATTGTATTTCAGATAATACCTGAGTATTGCCATTTAAAAGCAAAAACTCAATTTTCCTACCCTAACCTTTCACCTTTACATTTTCAAAACAATTAACCGAACCTTTTAAATGTTGAACAGATAGATGTGCGAATTGATATTTTAATGTATCGATGAGTTTGATATCAACAATAGGGGCACCAGCTACGAAACTGTACCTTTTGTGTTCAAATTTTCTTCTTTGACATTTCCCCTAATAGTCTGAAAATTAATGATAGCAAATCGCAGGTCATGGTTGTAGTTCACTCAAGACTCTTGACAAGACTAAGCCTTAATGACTTGCCCCACTTAAGAATAAACAACTTGACTACAGCACCAGGGTGAAGAATCTTGGTTTTACTTTTACAAATACTCTCGACTGGACAGACCATGCAAACTTGACTAGTAACAAAGTTGTAGCTGGGATTCGTTGAAAAGAATTGGACATCTTTTACCTTTTCCTACTAAAATCATGTTAGTTAAAACATTGATATTCCCCTTTTTTTCTATTGTGACTTAGTGACTATGGACATGACAGTTCAACTTACCCAGAGATTGCAGCGCGCTCAGAATTACCTACTCAATACTTTGGACAGCTCAAACTTCTAAGACTGCACGAGTGTAGGAGTCTCCATGCACTCATGTTTCTCTTTAAACTCTTGAAATCTCGGTCTCCCAATTGCTTGGCAGCAGGGTTTCGCTTCATGGGTAATGTTGGCAGGGGCGGGACGCGTCATGGAGTTTGCTCATTGTCTGTTCCAATTCACAGAACTGAGCTATATAATGAGTCATTCCATGTTAGTGCAGTTAGACTAGAAGTTATATTTTCCTTGTTGAGTTTCTTCACATAGAAGAATTCCTTCTACTTCGTGCGGAAACCCACACGTAAGATTCTATTGACCAAACGTAGGTAGCGTTTTCCAATTCGTCGAAAGTGGCATCTTTCTACAGAGCTCTAGATGATTATTTTGTCAATGAGTTCAGATTCATATTGTTGGTTGAATACTAGTAGTTCTGTGAACAGTAGACCTCACGCAGTATTCTCAACCACAAGTACCTGATTGAAACAGAACTGTAGACCTTATGGAAATACAGCAATGTATTGTCAGCTGATTTATGATGAATAATCTATAGTCTGATTTTTACTCTTATATTGGCGTATGAAGGAGGCTCCTTTTTCCTTTTATATTATCCTTGAAATGCAAAATTTTCAAAAACCTTGTATATACGTCGACGCGCAATTAAAAAAGGAACATACCTGTCAAATTTCATGAAAGTCGATTACCGCGTTTCGTCGTAAATTCGCAACATATAAACTTTTAAACATTAAGAGAAATGCCAAACCGTTGACTTGAATCTTAGACCTCACTTCGCTCGGTCAATTATGGAATTCACAGACAGCTCATATTAGGCTGCTTGACAGTCAGCGCGGCTGTCGTGGCGTGGATCTGGGGGGAGGGGGAGGGCTTGACTAGGCGGTTTTACACTATGTTCTTTAGAAAGTGTGTGTGTGAATGCTTTGTGTGTGTGAGATGTATTCACTATTAATATTTCTTGCTTTTAGTTTTCTTCTTATTTTATTCAATTTATTGTGAATTGATTCAGTTGTTTCCTTATAATTATTGTTAATTATCATTTAATTTCAAATTGTAAAGTATATTTTTCTATGTAACTTATCATCGTGTGTTAAATGGAAGAGGGGGATTTTATTGCCTCAATTTCACCCACATCACTTTTATTGTAAAGTGTAAAAAAGTCATCCATCTATCTAACATAGACTACATAATACAAGAAATAGCTACCTTTGGTTTTCACCTTGTACATAATCTAATGTGTAAGTGCAGCAAATAATTTTTTCATGTTTTGTAACAGGATATCAAGAAAGAGTGTTCCAAATATGATTTCACCGTGGTGGAAGCCAAAAAAATGGTAAACAAATACCTAAATAGGTATCGGGACGTAATACCTTATGATCACACCAGAATTGTATTATCAAAAGGCGGTTGCGACTACATTAATGCCAACATTGTCAAGGTATTGTTTGTGAATTTAACTTACCCTAAAGTAAGCTAGAGAGTAAATTGTGTACATCTAATTAATTTTAGCTGAATTAATCATACTCTCCACTATTGTTTTGTGATAGTTTAACTAAATTTGTTAACATTTTGAAGATTAATTGCTGTCCTAGTAAAACGATAACTTACTCAGCAAAATGCCAGGAAGCTTGATCCAACTCACGGGTTGACTCATCGATATGCTCATCTATTAAAATTAGGTGTACTAAAAATTATTGCTAATTGTCATCATTTTGGAAGTGGATATTGATTAATGCAAAACTGTTTTAGGATCTCTAGAAAGCATTCTAAGAGTTGGAAGTATTTCTAGATGCAGAATATAATTTTCTCGACTTGATTTGCTTAATGATTCATATAAATAATTTCAAATTATACTTATAAATTTTTAATTCATATAATTCCATTATTCATGTAATTTTTTATTATATTTAAATTTATTTATTATTGTAAATAATCGTCATGATTCATATAAATAATTTTGAAGATGAATAACGTCTGCGATTATACCTGGATAATAGCAACAATATATGCTACATGGACAGTTTGACACTTCCCCAGATACTTTGTATGTACCGTACGCGTACGTACATGTAGTAATGTGAAGAAAAATTCTAAAAATCCGATGAGTGCAATTCCCGTATTGTAAACCGTTCAGAAATTTCCACTTCAAATTGTAATTGCCAACTTACTATTCATTAACTCATGATACTTTTCCGTATGTTTTCAGGTGGAAAAGGCAGATAGACATTATATTTTAACACAAGGACCACTGCCTCACACCACAAGTCATTTTTGGTTGATGGTGTGGGAACAAAATTGCAAAGCTGTTATTATGTTGAACAAAGTTATAGAAAAAAATATGGTGAGTTTATTTTGTATCTGAAGTGCTTGAAATAATATTTTCTGATTTTCAAAAATTTGTTGTTTTTGAGAGAGAAACTGAATGAGCAAAGGGTTCTCCCTCCTATCTCATGAAAAAATACCTTATGGACTGAGGTCTCGTGAAATACCTTCAAACCATCTCAAGAACCAACAACGTAGTAGCTCACTAAATGACTTATCCTGAGTCATTCATTCAAAATGGCTATCCAAATGGGTAGACTGCTGGGTGTCATCCCATCACCTGGTCATCCCGTCAAGATGTTATCTCTAAAACCGGGTTTTGAGGTGACCGGTTGACGCCGACAACTTTTCAACTTTCTAAGAAGGTGCCATGCAGACCCCTGCGACCGGGTGACGCGAGCGAGAAGACACCCAGTCGCGTACCCGGCCCAATGATATCATGGATTGGTTATAAAAAGAGAATGTGCAGCCTGGATAATTGAAGCTGGGAATTTTCAAACCAATTGAATTTGTTTATGTTTTCAGATCAAATGTCACCAGTACTGGCCAGAAGGATCGAGAAACGGTGGCGACGACGTTATGCTACTCGCAGATGTAGGACTCAAAGTTGAGTTGATATCAGAAACAGATTGCTCATATTACATAACCAGAAAATTGAGGTATGATTATCTATTTACACATGATTTCTTATTCAAATCACATTCATAAATAATTTCCTATTTCCTAATTCGCTGATATTTGATTTTTACGCCACAAGGCATTATAATAAGAATGCAAATTTTCCAGATACAGTGAATCCTCAAGTATAACGCTTTTCACAGAACCATAATGGACTTCATACGGAAAAATTCTCTGTATCGGGTGAAAAATTTTCCCTACTTAAGTAATGACTGTATTATAAATATCAGGGTATATTATGGTAGCCATTAACGACATGACAAGTGTTGAACATGTATATACAAACATGTCTTCATACATTATTGTGTCATTACAGCGAAAGGCGACGAGTAAACGTTTTTGAGATTAGGTTTTTGTATTATCGATTTTTTGTCGTTTATTTTTTCTTCTCTATTTTATTTGAGATTAATTTTTTTGTATAATTATAATTTGTTACTTTCCAATGGTTTCTTTATTGTCATAGGTTGTTTATTTTATAATGTTTTAACGAAAACAGCTGTTTTGTTGGATGTTCACACATGTTCAACACACTTGTCCTGTCGTTAGTGGCCACCCTTATGTACAGCAAAAGTAAAATGGACTTCAATATGATTTAAAACAAAAATAAATACGAGGAATAGTTTTGGTGAAAAGAATAAATATTTTTTTAATAAAGGAAAACCTAAATTTGGAAGAAAAAATAACATAAGAAATGCCTTAGTATTTTAGGCTATCTACCAATGTGTTCACATCAGTGTTTGTTACATAAATAAATGAATGAAACTGTCATCTAAAACACATTCAAGACTTACAGAATCAATGATTAAGCTTTTCATCTTAATTAGATTTTTACTTGGTAGCGAAGATGAAAAATAACTATTTTCTATTCTATTGTCTTAGTTTGTAAATTTTGCCTATGATTTCTATGAAGTTTTCGAGTTTAGCCTATAAATTTTGTCATGAAGAAAACATACAATAAAAAGATATACCATGTTATAAAGATAGATAGATTAAATAGCATCCACTGCCCACCTAAAACAGGGCGATCAGGAACTTGTCAAAAAATCTAAATGGTCGAACAAAAAAGACACAGCAACAAATACACAAGACACAGGAAAAGAAAGCATTATACCATTCATGTGGAGTAATGTTGAATGTACTCTTCCTTCAAGTAGAAAACACTCTTGGAAAAATCTATCTTTAATTGAGATCTAAAGTCGTGTTCATTTATATTCTTCATGAAATCAGGTAAAATATTATATAATTTATTGGATACCAGAGCTTCTGACGCCTCTCTTATAGAAAGTGGAGCGATGCATCTCATCTCTCAACAAGTGTTTATTCCTGGTATTATGAAAATGAACATCATCACCACGAGTAAAATAACATTGATTTCTCTCAACAAAGCAAAGGGCCTCCAGAATGTAGACACTAGGTAAAGGAAGAATTTTTAGACTTGAAATGGGGTCTACAGCTATTTCTTTGTGACTCCCCAACCATTACCCTAATAGCCCATTTTTTAATCCTAAAAACCTCAACAAAGTCACATGAACTACCCAAGAAAACTATTTCATAAGACAGTAAAGAGAGTAAAGAGTGAAAAAGAACAAAATAGATTTCTCTAAGGGATTCCAAATTGAGAAATTGTTTTAATGACCTTAATGCAAAGATGACTGAACTCAACCTTTTTTTCAAATGTTGAAGATGAGGCTTCCAGGAAAGTTTGTTGTCAATATTTATAACAAGAACTTTTATTTCACTTACATTTTCTATAGTGTGATCCTGCAATTCAACATTGAAGCTGTCTGTAGATCTGAAAGGGAGATTTTTGTGTTATCTATACAGGGTGGGTGAAAAGTCCGAGAACGGCTTAATATCTCATACACAAAGGTAATTTGATGGTGGGTGTGATTGGGGATCCTACTCAAATTGAAAAAACTACTTTACAATGACTTTAAAAATCTGGTCCGCCATCTTGGATCCGCCTTATTGAATGCAACTTCATTTTTTTAAATAGGAAGGTGGTCATGCAATCCATGATTTCGATAGGGAATTTCAAGAAAAAATGAATGGCTGAAACCGCATATCCATATCTCAAACCGTTTCGGAAATATTCACATTATTAATAAATACTATTCAAAGCAGAAAAGAGAGAAAGGCTTAGTACCTCATAAAAAGAAATGATTCCAAGGTGGGTGTGATTGGTGATGTTACTCAAATTGAAAATACTACTTTACTATGGCTTTAAAAATCTGGTCCACCATCTTGGATCTGCCATTTTGAATGCAACTTTATTTTTTTAAATAGGAAGGTGGTGATGTGATACATGGTTTCGATACGAAATTTCAAGAAAAAATGAATGGCGAAAACCGCACATCGATATCTCTAACCGTTTAGAAGATATTCACATTATTAATCAATACCACTCATGAATTTAATTTCTGATTTGCATGGTACTGATTGATAATGTGAATATCTTCTGAACGGTTTGCAATATCGATGTGTGGTTTTCGCCATTCATTTTTTCTTGAAATTTCGTATCGAAATCATGTATCACATCACCACCTTCCTATTTAAAAAAATAAAGTTGCATTCAAAATGGTGGATCCAAGATGGTGGACCAGGTTTTTAAAGTCATAGTAAAGTAGTATTTTCAATTCGAGTAACATCACCAATCACACCCACCTTGGAATCACTTCTTTTTATGTGATGTTTGCGGTGTTTCAGTGATTAAACTGTACTGGTCCCACCAGGGGTACCAATTTGAGGTGAGGTCCCACCAGGGGTACCAATTTGCTGTGTTTCGGTGATTAAACTGTACTGGACAGTTGGGCCAAAACTTGTGTTGGATAAGACATCGGTTTCCTTTTATATAAATCATAGGTAGCCCTGTATTAATTTATCCTAAAATAACTAATTCTAATATGAGAAAGGATAATATAATGACTTAAGAGCATTTTGACTAACTGTGAAATATGTAATAGGCAATGTTTCAAGCATATTACAGAGTTCGAACATGACAAACAATAAAACTTTATAATAATAATAAAGAAACACCATACCAAAAATCCAGAATTATTGTTAATGCATGAATAATCATACGATAATGCTCGGGAGGTTAGTTTGAAAGACATTTACAAATTACGAATTACAGAAAAGTTACCAAGAGAAAAACAAGAACTCATAGCGTATTTTGCTTTCATCGAGTTTACATCTACTACAAAATTAATATAAGTTTTAAGAAGTTGGCATAAATAAAACTTTAAAATAAATTTATCAAAGGACATTGCAAAGAGCACATTTTGAGAGAGAAGATCATAGCCGAAGAGAACAAGTGAAACGGAAAATGGATATGCAAAACAACTAGTTTTGCATTGCCAACTGAATCAAATAAAACACATATTTTAGAGTTTAATTAATTTAGGTTAGTTCTAAGTCATTGCTGTATATAATTTTAAGATTCAATAATAAATTTATATTTCTCAAATGTATTTTAATAATTTATTGAACCAAAATGAATCTTATATACCAAATAACTATTGAATGGATATCGAATATCGATGTTTGAAGAAAAGATCAATGTTCAATATTTTGTGTTCGATTAAAATCGATCTACATTAACAGCACCCAATTTGAAATTCTAAAAGTGTCAAAGTATTGTAATATTACATGTTCTGTTTTTGCCATTCATTTTTACTTTAAATTCTGTATCGAAATCATGTATCGCACGACCAGCTTCCTATTTAAAAAAATGAAGTTGCATTCAATATGGCGGATCCAAGATGGCGGACCAGATTTTTTAAGTCATTATAAAGTAGTTTTTTTCAATTTGAGTAGGATTCCCAATCACACCCACCGTCAAATTACCTTTGTGTATGAGATATTAAGCCGTTCTTGGACTTTTCACCCATCCTGTATAAGAATCAACATGTTTGCTGCAAGCGTTTATGTTACAAATTTCTTTGTTAACTCAGCCGATAGTCCTGATAGTTATTTTTCGTGAAACCTATGTGATGCGTGTCAGGTTGTGTGCCAGTGGTAGTCTTTCATACTATGCCGTTCTTACACTATTACCCCCAAGACTACAGTAATATTAAACAGTCGTTGACAGTAGTCGGCTTCAGTTAACAAAAATCTGTTTTAAATTTGTAACATAAAAGATCTATACCATGGGATATATTCTTATGCCATACTTTCTATTTGGTTTTGTGGATGACGTCGATGTGAAGTGAGATGTGAGTTGCGTTTACTTTCAGACTGACAGACGTGGAGTGCGGGGAGAGCCGCGAGATAGTGCATTTCCAGTACACAACCTGGCCGGACTACGGGATCCCGCAGAGTCCGACAGCGTTCCTGCACTTCCTCGGTGACATCCGACGCAGCGGCGCCCTGGGCTCTGACGTCGGTCCGGCTATCGTGCACTGTTCGGCTGGCATCGGCCGATCCGGCTCCTTCTGCCTCGTCGACTCCTGTCTGGTCATCATCAAGGACAAGCAGGACTCTTGCGAGGGCATCACCATCCGCGACATTCTCATGGAGATGCGCAAGTATCGCATGGGCCTTGTGCAGACGGCCGAACAGCTCAGGTTCTGCTATCTCGCCATCATTGAGGGCCTCAAGGACAACTTCGAAAATGTCAGTTCTCTATCTCTTTATACAGCGTGTTCTACGAAAGGCGTTTAGCCGAAGCCCATACATTTACATGATATTTGCTAAAAAAATGTCTAGTAATTTTTTTATATTGACCTTAGTTTTCCAGATATGTCGATTTTTCTATATTTTTGGAAAACGTCAATAACTATGATTCATTAATTGAATGATTATATTTCAGCCAGCAAAATACACTAGGCCATGCCAGTACAATAAGATTACAAATATAATAGAATTACAATAATAATAATAATTATTATAAAGACAATACATAACATGCAATAGAAAACTATTAGTCAAAATGTAATTCTAAGAATATGGTTGGATAGAGGAAGAATTAATAGTGTCCAATAAGATTCATATAATATGTTCCTCTGAACGTTTTGAACTTTTTATGAGCGCTTAAAGTTGGAAAAAGTAATTGGTTGAGTTGAAAGCCAAATTTCAAACAGTTTGAACGCTCAAAAAATTTTATGAGTCTCTTTGGAATTTCTTCCTCTCTCAAATCATTTCCTTAGAATTTTGATAGTTTTCTAGTTATTGATGCTTTCAAAAAATATCGAAAAACTACATATCTCGTAAACTAAGGTCGATATGATATAATTTTACTAGACATTTTTTTGTAAATTCCATGTACAATCTATGGTCTTCGGCTGTTACAACTTTCGTTGGACACTCTGTATATCTCTCTCTCTCTTGCTATATTGATGGATAGGATGTTGTTCTCAAAGATTCTTCTATTGTGTTGTCAATTTTTGATTTGTAAGGCTTTAAAAAACTTCTGGATTTAAAAATCTGAGTAACAACAAGCAGATAAAAAACTTATTTTCATTATCTTGCGATAAATGAATACATTCATTAGAACTTGACTAAGACACTTAACATGGAAAGAGAATGCTACCACTAATACAAAACTTCAGAGATTCTTGTATGTTATGTTACCTTTATAACTGAAACCACTCCACACTCCATTTCAATTACAGATGTAATATCAATGAAACTTACCAATTAAAGCATTCATTCAATCTTCTATTAAAACTTGTAAAATGGCATTATTCAACGTGATTAGCATGTTATGTTTTGCAGAGTGAGCTGCCGATCAACGAAATCGAGATCAACAACCACGAAGAGGAGCCACCTCCTCTGCCGCCACCGAGAAGCGAGTCGTTGCCGCCGCTGCCTCCGCTGCCCCAACCGCCTCCCGATGACGACGATGATGATGATGATGAGGAAGACGACGATGATGTTGATGATGACGATGATGAGTCTCCATCCCCCAGTTCCTCCGATTCCGGATTGGATCGCGAGCCCGAGAATGGTCCCAAATCTCCAACGTAAGTAACTTATCGAATCGGCAATAGGTTTTTCAAATGTTCGGTTTATTAAGACGTATCTATTCATCAAAAACCCCCATTGAGATTGGCTCACTCTTGAGTTTGTTTATGTTATTGCGGATAACACAATTGCACCCCATGGGTATTGAGATTGAGGCCCGGTTGCACAAAAGCCACTTAAATTTTATCGTGATTAATTTCACGAGAACCAATCTGAGAAGGCTTTAGATTGGCTCTCGTGAAATTATCAAGATTGAAATTTAACCGACTTTTGTGCAACCCTTTTTCGAAAAAAGGCTTCTCTGATTGGCTCGCGTGAAATTTATCATGATTAATATGTAACCGGTTTTTGTGCAACCGGCAGTAAGTATATAGCTGCGTACACATATTCGCGCTTCCAACCCGCACCGAGCACGCTCCTCCCTCGTACCGCCCTCGTACCACCATCGAACCACAGTCGCTCCTCCCACGCACCCATCATGAACGTTACGGAAGATGTTAGATCTTCTCGCGTTCCCCGGTCGAACCACTATTGCTCGCCGGTCGATCATCAATCGCTGTGCTGGAGTGACGTTCGGTTGCGGAGCAGAGCGAGAGTCTGTACGCACCTTTAGATGACACCACTGAATTTCTGAAAACAACTGAAACTGGACGTACTGAAGCTGCCTATCTGGGCTAATGAAGCTGAAAACTAGAAGAAAGTAATGTCGCTCTTCTGTTGATGTATGCATTCTGGTAATTTCAAGTTTTGACAACCATCTATTTGCTACAAATTCATTTGAAATGAGTCAATGATGTGAACTGCGCGACTTAAGTCCATCATGTGTTTCCCTAGGCTGAATTTTTCAATTCGGCTATAAGAAGGTCGAGACTGGGTGACAATATTTGAAGACAAAGTTTACAATCTGAGACTCAATAAAAACACAAAATTAATTAACCTATAAAGTAGTATAAATCAATTGTAAAAGTAGTTGAAGTCTATAAATTAAATTGTTCTATAATGAGATCTACGTTTTAAAGTCAATGGATTACATAAGAGAGTGTACTTTCCTTTTCTTTCGTACTTTCCTTTTCTTTCCTCTTTCTGAAGAGAGTGTACAGTCTCGGTTTTATGAGTTGATCCCTGAGCCGATTTACCGCTACCACAGCATCATGGAGATAACACGCTAATAATTTTTACACGAAATGTATTCATCCACAAGTACATTTTCATTGCAGGAAACGCAATCTTATTGTCAGGTACAATAACTTGTAACTTATAACTCACTGTAATTCAAATAAATTCACAAGGTGTTAGCAGAAATTGTATATTTTATCATATAATGTCAAATGGAAATTTAAAGAATCAAACTACTACTACTGATCTATATTTCTGATTTTATTCACTTTCAAAAATGAGAAATTTGATTTTTGGGGTATCTCTGAATTAATGACCGTTTAGAACATAGACGATCCCTTCCGTTGAACATGCAGTACACTTAATATATGTGTACTCCAAACCACTCAACTTCTACTTTAAATTCTCACCTGCCAGTAAGCTCACCAAGATTAGTGGTAAGAAATTCACGGTCAAATTTTGGGTAATTATAATTTCTAGTATTTACATAACAATGTTGTTAATGCTACATTATATTGAACAGACATCCCGTGTTATCGGATGGGCACGTTATTAGTCGGTCCCGGCTGAAGTATGATAGTCGTGAGGCCCAAATGATTTATTCAGGTCAGGTGGGACCTTCCCGCAAGGCACTCCTCACCAACAAAAGCCATAAGAATTTACTTTACTTATTGGATAGACATCTATGGATTGATGAATCTTTGTTTTTTTTTTTGCCGATGAATATACTGTATTATTACATGAAAATTTTAAAATCAAAATACCCTTTTAACATATATTTTTATTTTCACACAACATGTTTCGAACTTTTAAGTAATTTTCAAGTGTGAATCACATCATATTTTGTACATATTAGTAGCCCTAAACAGGAAAGTGAACAGTGTATTGTTATGGTTTTATAAATTCAGTTAAATTATATTATTCAGCAATTACTTGAATCAATCTAATATAGGTTACAGTAACTATATTACCCACAGTATGGCCATTGGAATTTTTTCCCGCCGCCGCCATGAAGATTCCAAATTTGAATTTTACAATTGAGCTTATATGGGATTATAAGTGAAATCGCTTGCTTTTACTTATTAAAGTATATTTTTGTGATTATTAACTTCGATATAATTTATTTCATGTTTTTTCTATATTCCCAATATAGTTTTGGAACTTGAAATAGTAAATCGTAGATAATAGCGAGTAAAAATGAAAGGTAGGTAACGTAACCTGAAAGCTGAATTTCCAAAAAAATACCATGAAACTTTTGAAATGTGTCATGATATTGTAATAAATTTTGTTCCATTGACAAATAATAAAGTTCTCATATCTATTTCTAGAAGCATGATGGAAATAACATCACAATAGGTTCCATAACATTTAAATAGTTTGTTTTATTCAGCCAATAAGTCTGACGAAAATATTGTAAAGCACAAAATTGAATATAAACTCTGGAAGAGCCAATTATTCCAGCCATAGTACTACTTGATGAGTTCAATAAACATGTAAGAAATTGAAAAATAACACACATAACCATTATTGTTTATATTTAGTGATAGTTCTAATCTTAACCACTGCTCGTGGTAATGCAACTCGAAAATCATATCAATAGCTATTGTACCAACATGTTATGGGTAGGGTACTCAGTACTGAAGATAATCAATCAGAGAAGTCAAGACGTCTTTAATCAGCACTTAATCATGGTTAAATATTTCATAAAATGTTATATTCAATTGAGCCACAACAAATATTTTGAAATTGGATTATTTGAAATTCGATCCAATAAATGGGATGAGGAAATACACAAAATTGAAATTTATCTTTCTACATATTATTTATATAGATCCCTGGTTCCCAATAAGTTGTCCACGAAAGCTCTAGAAGTGGTCCGCGAGGAGTCCTAGAAGGAAAATTGATGTTTTAAGCTTTATTATTGTTTTTTAAAGTTATATTTTTTGTCTATATTAAAGTATAATCAATTTCTCTTCGAAAATGATATATCAAACTCATCTTAAGTTTATAATATGTTTCCAATCGGTAAAATAAGTGATAAGTTCCAAATGTCTAATGCTATAAGATAGGATTTGAAAGTTTGTTTGGAATCTTAATGGCGGATTTGTACCATGTGACCGAGCTAACCAATCAGAAGCGTGACAGTCAATGGACATACTGTGGGTAATATAGTTACTGTAATATAGGTCAATTCAATAAAAGCTTGCAATCGCTCGTTCTAAGTAATTTGCAAGCAAATGCTAGTATGCGAGTCAGCTGTATGATTTTTTATAGCTAGAACCAATGACTAGTTGCTAGTCACCAGATTCTAGTTTTTATTAAATGGAACCATTGTCTGTATTATATGTAACTGATGTGAATGATATTTTGTGAACAGGAGCGAAGGATTGAGACAGCGAATGAAGGAGAAGCAGCAAAGGACGGCGGACAAGGTGGCCGAGATGAAGAGGAAACAGAAGGAGGCCGAGGATTGGGCTCAACTAAAGAGGTCGTTATTGAGTCCTTTAAGTCTAAGCATTGGTGCATTTATTGTTGGAGGAGCTGTAGCCTTCTCCTACTATATCATCACTAGAGTATGAATTTATTGCAGATGATTGGAAGCTAACTTGCTATGTATTCAGTCCACATTCCGATTAGCTTTTCTCACCTGTGATAACAAGCGCCAAATTAAATCAACTAATACTCGTGTTAATATGCGAATGGATTCAATTGAATTTTTAAATCAAAGATCTCTGTGTCTAATTGAGTAAATGTTTTTATTCGGCATTATTAAGGGCTCACAGACAAAAGCTGTCATGGAATAAAATTTTCAATTATTAGAACAGTACAATGAATTTGCTTGGTCAATTATTTCATAGTAATCATTAATAATTAATTATGATCTATAGTTATTACTATACCTCATTTAAATCAAAATTATATTTCATATTACTTTTCCCTGACAAATTAGAATTGAATAATTCTTGCTGGCCATGCTTCTCCTTAATTTCCCAGTAGACGTATGTGGATTCAAAAAGCTGATATAGTTTTGTAAACGTTGAAATTGAAACCCTTTAGGATTGCTTTCCAAAATCCTATAATGTTTACATTTTTCCGAATCAATTTCTCTATAAATTTATCTCTTTTTTCTGTATTGATGGCAAAATAACCTTTCTTCCAACGACTCTACACCGAATCTCGACAAGTTTTATTTTAATTTATTTCCATCTAGTGGTTGAATGGTTTTTACTCTCGAAATTTTTCCATTTGTCTCAGAATTTTCTCCTTTGTAACTAACTTATTCCAGTTATCTTGAAGTATTTTTTCTCGTGAATTCTAGTTTTTCCTATTCCAAGCATCTTTATTGTTTCTAAAAATGTTTTTTTTATTCTTCTATTAGATAACTTAAGATATTTTCCCTTGAAAATTTTAAAAATCTAGCAGTTCCTCTATATGATACTTCATTCTCCATTATATGTACTATATAATCCAGCATTCTATGGAACCAATTACTAAAAACCTGCAATTAGTATTCATAATTTTTTAGTTCAAAGCCTAGAAGTACACTATTATTGAATTATTTGTAGTTTCACTTCAGTTGGTTTTAAAATGAAACGAATAAATAATTGCTTGAAAAATAAACATTACAGTAAGCTTACATAATATCGCAATACTGTATCCTCAGTGTATCATGAAGATGATGAACTGAGCTCCAAAACCTGACTTTGAGCGAAATAAAATTTTATTTTTATTTTCGATTCATAAAATAAAAACTATAGAGGAATTGATGAAATTTCTGATCTGATAATATTATTTCGTATGCCGTTCAAATTCGAATGTGTCTGAACATTTTTCAACTAAGAAAATATTGCTTTAACTATTAAATCGTAATTATAACAGTAACGCCTTTCTACTCAGTACAAATATATTATTATACAATCGTGTTTCTCAAACGTTGACCTTATCTTGCGGGTCGATTCGAATGTATTTCTTACTTAATATCCTTTTTTCTTCAATAAATACCATCACTTGAATAATATTGTAGTCTAAGAAGAAGGCTACAACTTCTTGCCTAAATCTTGACAATACTCTATTTTTTCATTTTGCATACTTAATGCATTCAGTAATAGTAATAATAGATATTTCTGCATAATAGTTTTGTACTATTCTAGAGCTTAGTACGAGTATCAGAATGTTTATTCAAACCATTATTAATTAATGTGTCAAGGCTTGATTTTATTCAATACATTTTCAATGGCTAAATCTGTAGATAATAGCCTAAATTAATAAGGTGTGTCGTAGTGCAAGTTACTCTTATGATGAATTAGCACACTTTTATGTGTGATAACAGAAAAGACTGATGAATGGGTTCGTACCTATTGTTGAGCTGGCACAGGAGAGTTTATTTTTGACGTTGTATATTTTTTATATGCCTTGAATGTGTACTTTCTACCAACTGTCATTTCTGAGCAAGTCTGATCTCGATTTTCAAAATAATACAATAACTATTTCTAATGGTATTAAAGTTTTGAGGTTTGGATGTCTCTATTCGAATTGAGCTAAGAAGTTTATTTTAGAATAGAATGTTACTGTATTGTCATATTAAAATAATAGATAATAATATTCTACAATAGGGTTAACGTATAGCTTGTGTAATAGGAATGAGAGTAAACACGACATAAGTATTTAATACCTTAAGAAAGGTTTTTAATACTTATGTCGTGTTTACTCTCATTCCTATTACAATTTTAATAACTTGAACTATACAGGTTTCGAATTGGGATGAGTTTGTTTGGAGACTTAGTAACAGTAATAACAAATTCAAAACATATGTTGTTATACTACATTCTTCCCCCCAAAGAGTTAATGAATGTAGTCATTCAAATAATTAGGAGGTCTTCTATTTCTAAAACTTCTTCTTGGATATGTATTTTGATTTTCTTGTCCAGTAGTCTGTTGTCTAGGTTGTAAGCTCTCGGCAGTAGTACTAGTTTCGTTTTCTTGGTTTTGGGTTGCTTGAGGATTATGGAAGTATTCAAGTTCAGGTTCGGAAGTTGGTAATTGAGAATTTTCATAATTTTCAGAATCGGTTTGTTCTTTGTGATCTCTGTTTTCGTACTCTCCAACTGGAGCAAGATGACGTGTTGATACTGTGGTTTCTCTTCCATCAGGTAGCTTTACATGTGCATACTCAGCATTTCCATGTAGAAGTTGGACCTCTTCAACAAGTGGCTCATATTTAGATGTTCGATTGAATTTTTTTAAATAGACAGGGCCGGAATTGAGAAGCCAAGAAGGAGCTGAAACACCATTGTTTCCAGATCTACGTGGGTGTAAAAACATACGCTCATGAGGAGTTTGATTTGTGGCTGTGCAAAGTAATGTTCTTGTTGAGCTAAGAGCATCTTCTAAAACTGACTCCCATTGATTTATTTCTAAATTAAGTGATTTTAATGCTAGCTCAATCGTTTTCCATAGAATACCATTATATCTTTCAACCTGTCCATTACCTGCTGGGTTGTAAGCAGTGGTTCTGCTAGTTGCAATTCCATGCGAGTTTAGGTAATTTTTCAAGTCTTGACTCATAAATGATGTTCCTCTGTCTGAATGTATGTAACTAGGAACCCCAAACGTAGAAAACAGGGTCTTCAGTTTTGATTTAACTGTAGATGATGACATGTCTGGACATGGGAAAGCAAAAGGGAACCGTGAAAACTCATCTACTATTACCAATAAATAACGATTTCGACTTGATGAAGGCAGAGGGCCTTTGAAATCGATATTTAGCCGTTCAAATGCAGAAGTGGCTTTAATCAGAGTCCCTTTGTGTTTGAAGAATTTGGGCTTGACAGCAGCACACACTTTGCAGGAGTTTGTTATACGTCTGATTTCATCAATTGAGTAGGGTAAGTTTTTACTCCGAACCCAGTGGTACAACCGTGTTATGCCTGGGTGGCATAGAGACTCATGTAAATCAACTAATAGATTTTCCTGATTTTGGATTGAAGAACATACTCTAGACAGAGCATCAGCAGCCATATTATCTTTGCCAGGTCTATATACAATATCGTAATGAAAACAAGACAGTTCCAGTTTCCACCTCATTATCTTTTCATTTTTCACTTTACCATGACGGTTGACGCTTTACCATACTACAGCTTGACATGACAGAGGTGAAATAGATCTTACACTTTTAATTATGAGGAACGTTCCTTGTTAGAATAGTTATGCGAATTTGAAAAGAATGAAAAAAATTCAGATTTTCCCTATTATAAAATGATTCATCAACTGACTGTAATGCAGTACTATTATAAAAATTACTTCACAGTCCTATTCAATTAGAAACATCCCAACCTACTAATTTTAACGTCATTTCGTATTGTAAATGTTATGTCATGTGAGATAGCACTGCGGGTTTTATGTCACAAATATATTCTACTTTAGAAAATGTTTGAAGTTTTAAAGTAACTAGTGGTACAATGAGAGTCTATTTCTATTGTTCTTGAATCCTACAGTAAAGTTCACGTCATATTGATAAAAATGCAGCATTTTAAAGATTTTAAAAATGCAGCATTTTAATATTTGATCTTATCCCTCAACTTCGATGTTCACAAATTTCCATGATTTAATTTTACAATATATTACATGTGCCATTTCTAATTATTGCTGTACATAATGTTTGAACTTGTATTTGAATAATGCATTATGATGATGTTCATTAATTGTTGCTCGCTTAGAAATCGCTCGGTTTGAATGGGGGGGATGATTCTTCTGCTTGAACCAGTTGACATGATGATGATGATGATATTACTAAACAGAGGATTGTAATTTGTGCAATTATAATAACTATTTATTACTTAGACTGTGTTTATAGTAGGCCTATAATTTATTTATGAATATTTGCTGGTTTTTCAAATAGATGAGGGGAATAACATTGTTTGAAAAGCATTAGATGACAAATATTTTCTTATTGTAGATAATTATCGTTTGTGAAATATTTTTACTAATAATAATTGAATAATGATAATTTCTTAAACCTTACTATTTTACTATTAATCTTAAAGATTTCAAATTTCAATGTATTTGCTAAAATTCGAGAATTTAAGTTAATAAATTGTAATTTGTTCAGTGTACAGTAAACATTATCGTATATTCATAACTATTTGTGTATGTTGTGATATTGTAATGACTAATTTTCAAGCCTACTTATAAAAAACTGGTATGTAATGAGATTATAAAATGTAACGGCCTCTTGAAATTAATAGTAGATAACAAATTCAAAATAATTATATTGAAGTTTCAACTAATATCAAATGTCTATCCCTCATACAAAAAAGAATCTAGAGTTCAATAGTTAGTTTAAAGAATGGCAATAAGAAACAAAACTAGGATTGATTATGTTTGAGTTTTGGATATCCAATTCTGTATTGCAAGGATCTACTTTTTTAATAAATTTTCCATTAAATCACATCGATCATAAGAGTGAATTCGGTTTAGATACAGAATATTTTATAAGTTTTGAGTAGGCTGTTTTTGGTAAGGATAATACTAGTTGGCTATGTTTACCTCTATCGATATGTATTTAACTAAAATTATTAATGTGAGTGTATAGAATTGTGGAAGCAGATAATTAACAATATACAGGTCTTATTCAATGATGAATTAATACATTTACAAACGTTTCTCATCTATTGATAATAATATTTTGAAAACAAATTGAATGTTATACCGTACACTATTTTGTAAGCTTTAAAATAAAAACAATTTTTTGTATAACAGTAGATATGTATATGGTTCATTTTGGTGGTCCTGACCAGTTTATTGAGAATGGTTTTGCAGGCGGCGCGTGGATGAGGCCGAACATCAGCCCACCAAAGACAATGTCATCAGTCATCAATGAGAATTGGCCTCTGCTCTGGACACCATCTTACATCACAATCCGACATTATCTTTCTCTAATGACTACTCGGACTTAAATTCAAGGGGTATTAAAGTTGATATTTACATTTAGATAGATAATTATCACATTATTTATTAGTCTTATTGATATCAGTCAGTTACAACAATACTCATTAAATAGTATAAAATTGATTTTTATACCAGCGTTTCTCCTGCTTGAATGTTATTGTTCCATTTTAGAAAATATTGTTATTGGCGGGGAATAGCTAGCTCAAAATATATGAATTTTTACAGTTGCAAGTAGTAATCCATCTAATATTAAGATCTTTCCCCCTTGAAGTTCCTTCTCCGAAGTCGTTTGTCCAGAATCGAGGACAGCACTAAGGCATTACGCAATATCCAATGTAATCTTTAGTCTGTACATGCGTAGTTCGGACCGAGTCTACTCATTATGTAATACTGTACTTATTCCGATGAAGTTTTGGTAATCTACCACTTAGCGCGAAGTTTTTATATTTTGTCAACGTTTAGCAGTACCCATTCTTGAGAATTCAGCCAGGTTAGATATGAATGATATACATCAGTATAGATTATCATTCATAAAATTGTGTATTTATTAGTCGAGCAATTTGATACGGAGCGCAGCATTATGACAACCCTTCTATGCTTTTGCAAAAGTCATAATGGACAACTGACCTAAACGCCCGTATTTATATTTCATTCGAACTTGACAAAGAACAATCGACTAAACCAATCAGAACGTTATAGTACTGTATTTGGTTTCTAGGCAACTTGTACTTTGTTCAATTCACTGCCACTAGAGATGGCAAAAAATGCCAGCAGGAAAGGATCGCATTGGCATTGTTGAAAAATTAGGTTCATTCACCTGAGATACAATGGCATTGAGTTATTCATTACATCACAGCCACCTATAATCCTATGCTATTAAACGAGCAATTTCTGTTTAGATGTTTATATATCTGTATTTGACCTGATCTCGAAAACGGCTCTAACGATTTTCACGAAATTTGAAAGAAAGTAGGTTTATGATATTATGAAAATTCGATTGCTCTAGGTCTCAATCCTGGGATAACTCGCTGAAGGACATTAAAAGGATAAATACGTCCTTAAAGGATAAAACGTCCTGAAAAAAAAGCTGGAAATGTTGTCGTCTGTTGATGGAAGTGAGTGAGCGAGTGCATGTGTGTGGAACTGAGACAGAATTATGACTCAGCTGTTGAATTTTTGTAATCATTCAATCAGTGCGGTTGTACAAGAGCCGGTTAAATTTTAATCCTGATTAATAACAAAAGAACCAATACGATACGCTATTTTTTTAATTGGTCTTCTCTGATTTGGATTAAAATTTAACATGCTTTTGTGAGAGAAATTTTTGCATTCCTCTGAGAATTAATCTCAATCCACTGTGATTAGATAGAACCTTCCTGTATGAGCTATAAAAATATTATAATTTCTTCTTTAGTAATGAATTTTATATGCTTTTGTACTTGAGAGCAGAGCTCGGTGCCCCGATACTGTACTAATTATTATACTCACCTCATTGGTCTCAGCTCTACGTTTAATTTCAGATTCTGAATTATTTCGAGACAAATATTGAGATGTTGGTTTGATCATTATTGTGCTTATGTTGAAGACTACTCCTTCCCTTAGGGGCGAGAAAAGAGAATCGGAAAATACTTAAAAAGTGGTTTTTGGGTATTGGTCTGTTTGTTTGTGGGTGTATGAGTGTATGTGTACACGATATCTCACCTCCCAATTAACGTTATGACTTGAAATTTGGAACTTTAGGTCCTTACAATATAAGGATCCGACACGAACAATTCCGATCAAATGCAAATCAAGATGGCTAAAATGTTGTCAAAAACAGGGTTTTTCGCGATTTTATCGAAAACGGCTCCAACGATTTTGATCAAACTTATAGCGTAAATAGTCATTGATAAGCTCTATCAACTGTCACAAGTCCCATATCTTTAAAACTTTCAGGAGCTCCGCCTCATCTATGCAAAATTTGATTTTAGATTCCTAATTATCAGGCTTCAGATACAATTTAAACAAAAAAAATCAAGTGGAAAAGATTGAGCATGAAAATATCTACAAATAATGTTCAGTCAGTAACATTTTCACCTAAAATTGAAAATAAGCTCGAAATTCGAGAAAATGTGATTATTCAATAAATTGCAAACTGTTGATTCTATTAAATCATTCACTATGAACATGAAGAGATAGCAGACATCGTGTGTCTCCAGCGTTATTATCCTGACACAAGCTGGATCAGATCTTTGAATAGTAGACTTGAGATGCGCGTGAACACTAGCGTCAAGGGATCAATTTTCATAACGGCAAGGAAAGTTGTGTGAGTGCACCACACCAGATTATTGTTCTCAAGAACTTTGATGCTGGTTTGCATCAACCATCTTGAATCAGCTGATCAAACAAACCTACTGAACGTGCTGCTGATCCTTGACTAATTGTGCTTGGTGCAACCCAGCGTGTCAGAATGAGCACACCTCTGCAATTTGCATAACAGTGGCGGTTTCAATCCGTCGCCGTTTGCGAATCGCAGTGGTGTACACAAGGCTCAACTCAAATTTTCAATCTAGTTCATTCATTTTGAATACTAATTATTGACGTTTCTCTTTATCGTCATCTATTTTTCTATTTGTTTCTGAACCAATTATTTTTATTCGTGCATCAAGCCTTCAATAATATTCACAGGAAAAATTCAGTTCTTTGTGACTAGGCTGTGACTTCGTATTAGGCCCAATTCACACGGAAGTGGCATATGGCGCTAACGTTTGTCACTTCCACGCCACCTACCGGGAAAACCTTGAATTCCTAATGATTTTACTGACCGGGAAAAATACCATGACTTCCTCATGAATTTTTCCAATATTACTCATGAATTTTCCATAAATTACAATTAATTTAGTAAAGAAGTTTACAGTAACAATAAACTCAAATAAAAAACACTTGATGGCTAGCAATAATAATTTGCAATGTTTTTAGCCATGATATTATAAAACAGTTACATTTTAAAATTAAGTATTTTGATGGCTTGGTTTTCTTCGGAATGAGACTTTTGTCAAGGTTTGAAGAGTCACCAACAACCGGAATCGGCTATGGTACTTTACATACATACATATAGGTACCGGCTGATTCAATAAGGACTTAACAACTTTAAAAATTCATATAAATCGTATTAAACAAGGTATAGAGCTGGTTTTGGTGTTGTTTTAAAGGAAAACACTCCAAGTTTTTTTACCAAACTAAAGATGTTCTATGTGACTTCAGTTGGTTATCCTGCAGACATCCCATCAATAGTTGATTTCTTCCCAGACTCGCACTAGCATTTCAGGTAAAACTTGCTCAACAGCAGCGCAAATCCTTGCTCTAAGTTCAGGTAGAGTGGCTGGCAAACGTGATACGTACACCATATATTTTATGAAACCCCACAAGAAAAAATCCAGCGGTGTTAGATCTGGGGAACGAGGGGGCCATGCAATTGGCGCATTACGGTCAATCCACTGATTTGGAAAACAGTCATTAAGAAAATCCTAGACATCAGTCAGATCTTGTGGGCCTGGTTAAATTGTAGGCCTACTAGGAGGATCTTTAGTGTACTTGGTACGAAAATTATGCTCAACTGTTGTCGCAGACTTTGATTCTTCAAACCAAAACACAGCTAGCACGCTCGGGTCCAGTGAAGGCAGCCATCTTTGACGTAACTGCCGCTAGCAATTGTGCGGCGCGACCAGGCACTAGCGGGCAACGCAAGTCAAAACTTGGAGTGTTTTCCTCTAAAACAACACCAAAACCAGCTGTGTGCCTTGTTTAATAAGACTTATATGAATTTTCAAAGTTGTAAAGTCCTTTTTGGATCACCCGGTATATGGCTTCATTAGTAAAAGTATGACTCAGAAAACATAATGAATGTTCAAATGTATTGATTAACAAATTCGTGTATTTTTACACGAAAATTGTAAATTGTGTATTTTTGTCACAATTAACAAATGTACTTGACAACAACTGTGAATACTTACCGTCCCCAGGAAATAGACATAAATTTTTCAATATATTTCACATGAATATTAGGAGTATTGGCAAGAACTTTGATGAACTAATTTTATTTTTGAGTGATCTACGTTTTCAAAACATCAATCACAGACCATTTCTCGACTGCTCTACACATGCACATGAAAGATAATAATAATAAAAATAATAATATTAAAAGCTTAAAAAAGAGTATTCACGTAATTGATTATGATATTCTCTTAAAAAGACTTGAAGTAGAAGACTGGGGATTCTTGTATTCAGATAACGTCATCGATGTTGACCTATTGACGGAATTATTCGTTGAGAGAATTCAATGTCTAATAGAAGGAGCAACTAAAACCAGAAATGTTACACACAGGAACCGAGCATTAAAACCATGGATCACATCCGGTCTCATTAAATCAATTAATGTTAGGGATAGAATGAAATCGCAAACTATAAAGGAGCCGTATAATATAACACTAAAAAACAGATTCAGGGAATACAGAAACAGATTAAAAGAATTAATAAATATCACCAAAACAAACTATTATAGAAATAAACTAGATGAATACAAGAATGACAGTAAGAATTTGTGGAAAGTTATGAAAGAGATCATAGGAAATGACTCTAGTGAAATAAACGATGTTAAAATAGAGCCTGACAAACTAAATAAGTTTTTTTCAGAAGTTGGTAAAGAATATGCATGTAAGATTCCAACTGTGTTCACAAATCTTAATGAATTATACAAAGCCCCTTTACCGTCAATATGTCAATCTCTATTCCTCAGACCTGTCACAGTGGAGGAAATAAGAAATATTATTAAAACATTGAAGAATTCAGCAAGTCCTGGGATGGACCAAATCCGTAATGTTTTAATAAAAAGAATATCCTGTTGGATCGAAACCCCTTTATGCTATATTATAAACAAATGCTTTCAAACTGGTAAATTTCCAAAATGTTTCAAGATAGCCAGAGTCAAGCCTCTATTTAAATCCGGTAACCGCAAACTTCCTGAAAACTATAGACCCATAAGTTTGATTAGCAACCTGGCTAAAATAATGGAGAAAACTATAAAGATTAGACTAATGGATTTTATTGATAAGCATGATATAATTGATAAAGATCAATACGGGTTCCAAAGCAACAAAAATACTGAGGATGCCCTGGCCAATTTTGCAAATGAAGTATCTGATAGTATGTCCTCTGATAAAAATAAGTGCCTTGCCATATTCATTGACCTTGCTAAGGCCTTTGATACTATTCCCCATAATAACTTACTCAATAAATTAAAAAGCTACGGGATTAGAGGTCTCTCATTTGAATTAATCAAAAGTTACCTAAATGATCGATCACAACTGATTTCTGAGAATGACCATTATACATCAGATATTGTAGAGCTGAATGATTTCGGATTGCCGCAAGGTACCGTCTTATCACCGATTCTATTCCTACTCTATATGAACGATATATTCAAAGTAAAAATTGAAGATTCAAGAATAATTTCCTTTGCTGATGACACAGCCTTAATAATTAAAGATAAGTCATGGACCCAAACGTCTTTAAAAGCAGAAAAAGTTATGTCAAATATTAAAAAGTGGCTTGATCTGAATACATTGAGTATGAATACTACTAAGACTAAATATGTTGCTTTTTCTCCCACTGTGATTGGACAACCACCAGAGGAAATTGTACTTAAAATACACACGAATTGTGAATCGGAGACGTGGGGAGAATGTGCTTGCCCGAAACTAAAACAGGAAAAAGTGGTCAAGTATTTGGGGATTATGGTAGACTGTCATCTCAAGTGGGACATGCATATAGAATTCATTTGTAAAAGGCTAAAATTTATATCTTATATATTTTACAAAATCCGTAAATTATTAAATATACAGGAGTTAAAACTAATTTATCATGGATACGTTCAGTCAATTCTGCAATATGCGTTAGGAGTATGGGGGGGAACTTATGATTACATAATAAATAGGATTTTTGTGATTCAAAAAATGATAATAAAGACTATTCTGAATAGACCAAGAATTCATCCAAGCAGGGACACATTTGATGAATTCAAGGTAATGACCATACGCCAACTATATATTAAAAAAATTCTCTACTACATAAGAAAAAATAAAGATAAATTTACAATAAGGAATAATCTAGCCACATATAATTTCAGGTTAAATTTTCATAATTTATTCAACATAAATCACACCAACCTAACAATATTACGTCGACAATTAAATTATTTAAGCACAAAATTAATTAATTTAATCCCAAATGGTATGCAATTTTTAACTGAGGATAGACATGGGGCACAGATAAATAAATGGATAATTGAGACATTTTTCTTTACTCTCGATAATATTTTATAATATACATTTTTTTTTCAACCTTATTTTTTGTTTACTTACGTGATTCTAAAATTTTGCCATATTTATTTTTATTTATAATAATAAAATAATATTTGATATAATAATATTGAACTGATGCTCACGCCCAGCGGACAGGATTTTCCTTGCTGGGTTGTTGCCTTAATGAATAGATTTTGATTTAAATATATTTAATTTATAATTTTTGTTTTGATTGTAAGCTATGTTTTATTTTTATTTCTATGAATTTCTTGAATAAATTTTTGTAAATTGTATTGATGGCAAATAAAAAGAATTGAATTGAAAGAATTGAATTGATAACTTTGACACTGTAATCTCTTTTTGTGATGAATTTTTCGTTTTTCAACTACTCATTGAGTGTTGAAAATGGACCCTGTCCGAAAGCACTCCACACGTGTTGAAAGAACGTACTAATTCCTCACAAAAATAGACTGTAGTGTCAAAAATTATCAATATATTTGGAAATTTAAATACGCTATTTGCAATTTGTCATGGAAGATCAAACTGGAGATTACCATAATAAATTCTTTACGAATGTATCTTGTTCCTCAAATATCGCGGATACTCTGGAAAATTTGAAATTTTACTCTGGAAAACCAGGAATTACTCATGATTTTTACTTTCCTTGCCCTATTACCATAGGTAAGGAAAGTATTGCTTTCCGAAAAAAATTAAGGTACCCCAATTTCTATACGTTTCAAGGTCCCCTGAGTCCAAAAAAGTGGTTTTTGGGTATTGGTCTGTATGAGTGTATGTGCGTCTGTGTACACGATATCTCATCTCCCAATTAACGGAATTACTTGAAATTTGGAACTTAAGGTCCTTCCCCAATAAGGATCCGACACGAACGATTTCGAACAAATCCAATTCAAGATGGCGCCTAAAATAGCGAAAAGGTTGTCAAAAACAGGGTTTTTCGCGATTTTCTCGAAAACGGCTCCAACGATTTAGATTACATTTATACCTAAAATAGTCATTGATAAGCTCTATCAACTGCCACAAGTCCCATATCTGTAAAAATTTCAGGAGCTCCGCCCCATCAATGCAAAGTGTGATTTTAGATTCCCAATTATCAGGATTCAGATACAATTTAAACAAAAAAAAAAATCAAGTGGAAAAGATTAAGCATGAAAATATCTACAAATAATGTTCAGTCAGTAACATTTTCACCTAAAATTGAAAATAAGCTCGAAATTCGAGAAAATGTGTTATTCAATAATGAAAACTGTTGGCAACTGTTGATTCTATTAAATCATTCACTATGAAGAAATAGCAGACTTCGTGTGTCTCCAGCGTTATTGTCCTGTCATCAGCTGGCAGATCTTAGAATAGTAGACTTGAGATGCGCGTGTACACTAGCGTCAGGTGATAAATTTTCATAACGACAAGGAAAGTTGTGTGAGCGCCACACCAGATTTTTTATTTTATAATGGGTGGCCACCCTGAAACATATTTTAGTCCAATGCAAACAGTTGTAGCGTGGAATTATATTGAGCCATAATATGTTTATATGAGTGAAAAATGACAGTGCCAAACACCACTACTTTATGCGGCCTTAGGCTGCAACACTAAGACCCGGCTGCACAAAAGCCGGTTAAATTTTAACCATGATTATTCCACGAAAACCAATCAGAAAAGGCGCTTTTGAAAAGACGGCGTCTCTGATTGGTTCTTGTGGAATTAATCATGGTTAGAATTAAACCGGCTTTTGTGCAACCGGCACTAAGGGTCAAAACTCAGTGGAGCGGCGCAGGTAGCTGAGTGTTGAAAATATAATGCATGTATCCATATATATTAATTTTGATTCTCAATCTTCTTAAAATTCAAAATTTCTTGTTTCAAGTGTTTGGTGAGAAAATTAGTCAAAATTTATAGAGTGGAGAAATTTTCATGAATCGAAATTCGAGGGAACAGGAGGTGCCTGTTGATTCTCCACCAAATTATTTTAAATAATAATTTTGTATCATTGAATCAATAAGAAAATTTATATATTACCGCTTTACTCTATCTTCGCTGCTCCACTATGTATTGACACATTTGAATACCTTTGCTTCTCTACTATCCTAAGTTTTGATCGTAAGCCAGATATGGTAAAAATCTTAACAATTGCCGAACAGCAATATAGCGTTTTGTAGATACAGTCTAATGTAGTGCTAGAAGCATATTATGTCGTTTGAATTTAGATAATATAATGCTTGTATTATGGAAGTTTTCCTTCTTTACTCACGTCATGTCATTGATAAACTAAACAAAAACTAAGAGGTCTCGCATTCCCTGGTTTCCAGTCTGTGTTTAAAATTTCTATCGGTCTCGATTTGATAGTAGACGACCTTCAACAATTATTTTTCTGAGTATGAAGCATTGATAGATCATTACAAATTGATTTGAAGCCGTGTCCACAGTCCACACTGAACAAAAATGTTCGACAAACAATGTTTGCCCGTGGCCAGTGTGGACGCGTCACCAAACAAAATATTTGTAAGTGGGAAGAACAGGTTTTATGTTTACAGCTGTCAAGTCTGAAAATGTTTAGAAAAACAGTAATTTTTGTTTGACAAACAATGATTGTCCAAACTTTTTAAAATGTTTGTCCCTGAGCTTCTCAACAAACATGTCTGCCATGTATGTTCAATGTGGACACGGCTTAAGATGGAATTTGTTAGAGGCGTTCTAGCAGCGCAGGCTTCTGCGCAGCGATAAGCAGAAAGCTCTTCACGCAGTCAAGCAAGCTTATAGCTGCGCTGCTGGAACGCCTCATAAGGAATTGCACCTTTAAAACAGCTCATTGGACATTTCAAAAATCAAGATTGCAATTTACTTTTTCAAAGGTACGATAAATTAACACTTTTGAGTAAAGAAGATAAAAATGTTCTATCACTAATTTAGTCAGTTTGAAACAATCATTTTCTAACAGAATATCAAAAATTTGATTTGGGAGTTTTCGCTATGGGGAGCTTTTGAACCAGCGGTATCAATTTCAACACAACAGAATATTCTGCATAATTAGGACAAAAAGCTTTCCTTGGAAGAAAAATAATTATGACGGGTGGAGAAATAATTATGCTCCTTTATTGATGTTTCCCATTTCTGCTCACCCTAGCATAATTATTTTGAATACCTATGTGCAATGTGCAGGACTTTAAAATAAGAATGTTTTAGCACTAATCCTACGTCGGTATGCGCAAGGCTTGAATGATGAATTGAAAGCCACATAAGCTGAGTATGGACACAGCTTACAATACGGGTTTTTGGTGGGGTTGTAATCAATGTTGCTTACAATAATGACATTCTCACAAGCCTGGTTCTAATTTAAAAGCTGCAGTTAGTAAAATAATGGTGATTCAAAAATAGTTGGCATCCAACTAATCGCGTTCCTATTTTTTATATTAACGAGGCCCTTGAAAAAAAATTATTGGAAATGCAACTTTGTTACTTACTGCGGATCTAGAAAATATACCGGTTGTAATTTTTTATAAAAGTAAGATCTTGATCACAAGCGGGTTGGATAGAAAGAATGGGGTATTTGCTTCCTCTTCCTGATTCAATACAAAACATAGAGAAAAGATATTAAGTAATGCAACAAAGATCGTTGGATAGTTTCCATTTGCACCAGGCCTAACGAATTAATAAAAAAAATCTTGTACTACAGTATCGTTGTAATATTGAAAAGACATTATATTTTACTATATCTTACATCAGTGGAGATAAATTAAATCATCGACAATCCTAATTAACAACTTTATTTTGCCATTTATAATTTCTACATTGCTAGAGCTGCAGCAACAAACAATTTATACTGTTAATACTCATTAATTATATTTCAAATTATTCATCCTATAATTATTACATAACTATCAATCAATAACACAGCATTGTACAAAATAATTTTAAAATCAAAATTTTGTTATTGTTGCTTTTTATCAACAAACTGAGAACCAACTAGCACTCATTCATTCATTCGCACAACCACCCTCACACACACTCATACTAGTCAAAAAAGCAAATACAATGTAATATGATTAGAACACTCAAGTGAGAATAGAGAGATGTTGTTTTATTGAAGTGCTTTATTTACAAGGACTTAGTTTAGTTCGCTGTTCAAATGTATTCCCGCAAACAGAAAATGTGATGCAAAGCTTTATAAGTTGACTATTCAATAATATTATAATAATAGTCATAACAGAAAGTTTGAAGTAAATTCTTGAGAGGTAAGTAGATTTGCCAAAAAACACGAAAATGCAACGAATGACAATGCACTTAGAATAGAGAACAATCCTAATGTATTATAGATTATTATTTATGATTTGCATTTCAGTCTATGGTAAAATAACTCAATAAATTGGTTTCCTTTCTTTCATGTCACTACTCTATTAACCAGCATAAAAGTTCGATTCATTCCAAAGCAGCTCAGACATAATTGTGATCCCTATAAACAATACGTACGTGGATTCGAAATTATTAAAATTCCAGTGAGACAGTTGGCAAAATTATTTAAATTCAAAGTTCAAGGTAAATAAATCGAAATCTAGGAAATGACGTGATAGTGCATATTGGGACAGCTTCAAATAATTCAAATAATACAGTACAATAATTATAAAGTCAAAGCAAACGACAAACACCTAAGAATCAAATGCAAATATGAAGGCATAAAAGATGGATTATATCCATTATTCAAGCACCGGAAAAATGTATTTACATATCTGGATGTTTCAATCCCATATATGACTTTGTAAAATGCTTGTTATTACTTTCAATCAATAACTGAAACTGATTAATGAGAACAATTTTATTGAACAAGCAAGTTATATAATTCTATTAAATTGTATCTTACATGAAACTTTTCTACATTGATTAATATAGCTTTCATTAGAATTTGTGGATCAAGTGAAATAATATTAAATTAGTACAATAGAGCAATCGTTCAAAAACAATCACTTGTAAATTTGTTTGAAACAAAACAATGAATTTTCAAAAGCTAGCAAACATTAAAAAGTTTAAATTTGTTTGAAACAAAACAATGAATTTTCAAGAGCTAGCAAACATTAGAAAGTTTAAATATGAGAAACTGACATTTTAACAAATTGAAGTAAACAATTAGACACGTTCAACAATCTTCCATAATAGATACGAATGTAAATTCCAATTAAATGCAGTAACTGATCATTATTAATTTGATACAATAATTTTAAAAATAAAATCAATTCGGTTGCATTACATAGCCACTAATTTATTCACTCATTGATTTCGAAACTCGATTGGACCTAAATTATTACGATGGGTTCACACTAAAATTTAATAAAGGTTAAAACTATGTAGCAGGATTAAAAATGAATCAAGCCACATACAATACAAAACAGATTTTATTTTAATACCAGCGTGTAATTACAGATAAGAAAAATTCAACACTTTAAAACGTGTATTTAACAATGGCGGAAACAGCGATCTTTTATCATGCCGTTCACCATTTAATAGATAGTAATAGAAAAATGAGAAATTAATTTTCAATGAGTTGAATTTTACAATGACGGAGTGATTAGTTATCAAACTGTAAATGAGTATTATCCGTTAAAGTTCTCAACTTTTTTCATTATTTACAACGAGTTGTACAAAGACAGATAAGTGATTATTATAAATTGATGAGTAATCAATAAATTATTCAATCGAATATATAAATTAGATCGGCCGCCAATTTGAAATTTTCAATTTTCTTAATTTGTAATTACAAGCTATTTACAATAACTTTGTCAATAATGCAACATGGCCGTGCGGCATTTACAATACTCTGCGCTGCGCTGCGCATTAATATCATGAACAACCTTGACTAATTTGAAAGGAGCGTATCTGCCAGACTGCATTTGTCTTCTGGGCAAGCGCTAAAAATTAGTTTGTCAAACAGAACAGAGAAAACATAATTGAAACATACGTATACACATAAATCAAAGCCCCCTTTTTCAAAACACCAAACCTGGGAAGTTATATTAATATATTTCTAATCAACTGTAACCATTTTCTCTCATTATATCGAAGAGTAAGATAATATCATCAACATATCTTAAAGCCTCTCTCAAGAGACAATAATGTATCATTATGTATCATTTTAATAGCATGATTAGTGGTGAAAGGTCTGTTTCGAAAGGGGAGTAGATAGAGAGAAGATGAGAGAAAGAGTGATGCGGGGGGTGAGCGGGGGGAAGGAGCAAAGGAGGGGTGAGGGAATGTCTACTAATATGATGTATGGACAATTTGGAAAGGACAGGACAATGATGTAGGACGTTATGAGCATGCGTTCAGAGCATGTACTTGCCCAGCCAAATACCTATCAGAGCCATTCCTATTGCTGTTCCTAGAAATAGTATCATGAAACCCTGGTTGGATGTGATGGAGTTTGGCGCCGAGCTTTTCTGCAGACCTCCGCCGCCGCCACCGCCGCTGTGCGCCGACTGCTGCAGTTTGCGTCGCAACACTTCCACCTCCTCCTAAACAAACAACACACCATTATAAACCTTACAACAATTTGTCGAGTTCCGTCATTGAGAAGGGACCTCATTACACAGGCATGTACACCGTGTCCCACGAAAAGGTTTACACGTTTATTACGAGCATATTCATGCACCGAACTTTTTCATATTTTACACAGTTTACAAAGTAGATTCTTAATATAAGCTCCCTAACCTTCGTAGAAACAAAATGGCGGCCTATTTAAAATTTTACCAATTCATTCAATTTTCAATAAGCCGCCATTTTGTTTCTACGAAGGTTAGGAAGTTGAAATTTTCTGAGAATATGTTTAGAACCTACTTTGTAAACTGTGTAAAATTTAAAAAAGATCGGTGCATGAATGGGCACGTAATCGTGTAAACCTCTTCGTGGGACACGGTGTATATGATATTAATATTAGCATACTGTATTTAGCCACATAGATATTTGATAAACGTTTGTCAACGTTCATCAAACATTTGATTCCTCATTAGAACCGTGTAAAAACTAACAAAAATGTGATGACTATTAACGTGCAAATATCTATTATCTGAAATATGATCATTAATCTTCAAAACATAACCTTTGGGTTAACCTTTTAAATATAACACTGGGATGTACCAAAACTCATTTTTATTGGTGTTATATTCGAGGGTTGAATGGGCTGGTAAATATTATACTGTTTAATGGACCCCTAAATAATATGAATAATTGTAAATAATATAATAACCCAGCATAATCTTCACTGATATTCGGCATTTTGTTTTGGAGTAGTAGGTAATGACGAAAGCACAGACATTTGAACTGGATGTGGAATAAGAAGAGCTGTCTCTCCTCACTTCGTCAATAATTTACAAACAAAATGTAAAAAAAAAACTTGTCAATTTTGTTCAACTATAGTTAAAAACTATTTCATCGATCTTTATATAATAATTAAATAGTATTGACAATCACTGTGAACGTTATACTTGACCAAATTATAGGCGATTTTTATCAAAACAATAGTTGCCAGCGTCGTAAGTCAAAATTAATGAATTACAATCACATCATGCTGGTTGAAGACGCTAATAGCATCAACTATGTAGATTTGAACTAAAAATGGAACATTACGCGAGCTATTTCAAGTTCTAGTTATCCTCACCTTTAGTTTCAAGTTTTCGTAACGTAAGCTGCTTTCCTCTTCTCTGAGGTATTTGACTTCTTTCGCTGCTTTAGCTAGTTCACCGCTATCTGGACTTCCACTTTGCTGAAAAAAACAATGAAAGTTGAACATTAAAACGAGTAAATTTTATTTATCTCTTCAATGCTCGAAGTCAGTAGTGGAAATTCTTACAGTGAATATATCTTTGAATACAAAGTATGAATAATGTAGTGAATAGCTTTAAGTGCATCTTATAATTTTGAGTAGAATGTCTTCTTAAAATTTTGTTACCTCAATCATATCAAGCTTCTTTCCAATTCATTACCTTTTCCTCTTTAGAAGAAGTGATATAGCATTCATAAAATAAATACTATGCAAGTAAATTATATGTTATGAAAGAGTGTTAAGTTAATCATAAATAAAATTGAATACAACAATTTATTAGGCGGAGTTAAGGTTCAATCTCTTAACCTTAAAAAAGATTAGATTAGATGCTTTATTTATGCAGATTACAATATAATGGCTTATACACTCTTATATAATATGATAACTCACAATAAAGCAAGGCTTTATATTAATTTACAAACTATTAACTGATATTATTGATAAGCAAAATTGAATTTCAAATAAATATTAGAGATATACTTGATAAACATTTGAAAAATCTAGTTTAGAACTAGTAGAGACTAGACGTTTTAGAACTAGTGAAACACGAGGAATTAACGAAAAGTAAAGAAAATTAAATCATAACTCTGAAATGTAAGTGTTCACTAACTGGATTCTTGTCGAATGGAAATAAATCCCAATGATTTACAAAGTAAATTATGAATGTTTACTACCTGTTCAAGTGAGAAATAAATCAGGGTTAGAACTCACCGATTCTCCAATCCTTCTCATTTCTTCATTGGATGAGTCTACTTTGTCGTTGGAAGCTTGAGATGGCGCAGAAGTGGGCGCATCTCCATCCACTGGCATTTCGAACACACACTTCAATTTTGAATCCATTAAATTTTCTGAGTCCACCTCTTTCCACTGAAAACGTTGAAAAAAAAACAATACTTGAACTAAAACAATGAAAACTTGAAAAAACAATATTTGAAACGTCTACCCAATACAATCAGAATGATGGAATAGTAGTTTATGTGAGTTCGAGTTTGCTGTATTCTTGCTGTGAAGTGAATGTCGGAGGATTGCGGTGTCTTAATCTGGTTTGTGATAGGGATAATCAACGCTACAATTTACTTTGTGTTTATCGTTGTCACGGAGTTGACCTGGCTAGCTTTATCGATGGGTTGGGGGATAGATATCAAGAAAATAATATCAATCATAATAATAACAATATTGATAATCATCATCATCAACTTAATAATAATAGAGTTATCCAGTTGATTGTTGGCGACATCAACTGCAATATTCTCGGCGACCAAATTAATAACATTAGCAGTAGGTACCTTGACACATTATATGAAGCTGGTTTCGTTTGCTGTATTGACGTACCAACTAGAGTAACAGCCAATTCATCATCTTGCATTGACCATTTATTTGTTAAACATCATGATACTAATTCCCTTTTCCCGTCAGTATTGAAGTATGATATCACAGACCATTATCCAATAGGTATAATTATAAAACAATATAATAAATAGGCCGGAAATTCGTTCAAATTATGACTTCAGAGAACAAACCTTGCAATATTTTCAAATCTTCTATCTGAACAGCCATGGGGGAGGTCATTACCTCGGATGACCCAAACACAAGTTCAACTAAATTTATTGAATTAATTCAAAGTGTGTATCAGCGTTCCGCCTCGTCCCATCCGAGGAGGAGTGCTGATAAAAGACTGAAGCCCTGGATCACTTTAAGCCTTGTCAGGGCAATTAGAAAAAGAAATAATTTACACAGAGTAATTAGAAGACAGCCGTTTAATGTGCAACTGATCAATTATTACACCGAGTATCGCCGTGTATTAAGCCGACTTCTTAAAACAACTAAAAAAGCTTACTATAAACAGAAAATATTTGAATCAACTAACAACCCTAAACAATTTTGGAAAACAATTAATGAAATATCTGGTTCAAATAACAATAAAACTCCTTTTCCAGTACAAAATTTCTTAAGCTCATGCTCCAGTGATAACCATACATTAAATTCCTCACTAGATATTGCCAATGACTTCAATAAATTTTTTGCTAACATAGGAGCTGATCTAGCTCAAAAAATAAGACAAAATAATGCCAATATCAGAACAATTCCATTTACACCACCTGACTCTGAATCCAGATTTATTCTTAGAGAGGTTTCAGAACAGGACGTTCGCCAATGTGTGATGGGAATTCAGGGAGGCTCTGCCCCTGGCTGTGATGATATTCCCGCTAACTTGATAAAAAATAATATTGATATTCTTCTCACCCCGCTCTGCCACATCATAAATTGTAGTTTCAGAACCGGAATTTTCCCTGATTTGTTTAAGCTTGCCAAAGTAATCCCTCTCCACAAGTCAGGTAGTAAAGTTGACCTTAATAATTACCGTCCTATATCATTACTTAGTATTTTCTCAAAAGTTATTGAAAAATGTTTTAAAAAACAATTAAATAATTACATAAAAACTAACAACCTACTCACTGAGTTTCAATTCGGCTTCAGGGACGATTGCAACTCAGAAAACTGTTTTTATCGCTTAAGCGACTTTTTGAGGGTGGGTATTAATAATAATAAATACATTCTTCTTCTATTTGTTGACCTCACCAAGGCTTTTGATTCTATAGACCGCTCCATCTTGATGAGAAAACTGTATAAATATGGTATTGCTGGGATAGCTCATTCATGGATCAATAGCTACTTGTCTGAGCGTAAACAGATTGTGAGTATCAACAATACATACAGTAATGTTCAGGGAATAGACTATGGAGTAGTCCAGGGTAGTACCCTTGGTCCGGTTCTATTTCTCCTGTACATTAATGACATAATTGAAAGCAATATTATGGGGAAAATTTTGTTATTTGCTGACGACACTGCTGTGTATTTTGAGGGGGATAGCTGGAGAGAAGTGTACAGGACCGCAAATAGTGGTGTAGTGAGACTGAAAAAGTGGTTTGATAGCAATATCCTTAGTATGAATATTAGTAAAACCAAAGTCATGCCTATTTTTCTTCACAAAAAACGTGCCCCACCTCCCCAGTTGGATCTTAAACTTCACATGTGTGGTCGTGAGTGGGATGTTGAATGTGACTGCAGGTCAATTGAGTCTGTAAATGAAATAAAATATCTGGGTATCATTTTTGATAATAGACTGAGTTGGATGCAGCACATAGCCTACTTGAAAAATAAGTTGAGAAAGTTGATCTTCGTTTTCTCTAAATTACATGGTATCCTCAATGTTAAAGAATTAAGAATGGTATATTTTTCATTTGCTCAGTCTATCATGACATACTGTATTATTGCATGGGGCGGTGCATGTGATGTATACATTAAAGAATTATCTATAACTCAGAAAGCAATTATCAAGGCTAGACTAGGTCTGGAAAGGACTTATTCATCAGATCTCTTGTTCAATTTTTTCAATGTTCTCACTATAAAAAAACTTTTCATCAAATCTGTTATGACCTATGCATTTAAAAATAACATCAACACAATTACCTGACCCGCGGCTCATATCTCCATCATTCTGGTGTTTCACGTAATATGAGATCTGTCTGCGACAGAAATGTGACATATCTGGTTCACGTAATTCTGCGGAATGCACCTTTGTTTGTTAGTCAGCCGGGGGAATGCTCAATATACCAATACAAAAGAGTATTGCGGGGGTGGTTATCTGCCTTAAATAACGACGAATGTGATCTGATTTTGAGATCTGCGTACGTCTAGCCCCGCTGCGCGCAAACGCGGTTGGTTAAACTCCAGGCTTACGCTTCAAATTATTCTACTGTAGACCTATATTCTATACAAATTTTATTCCTCTATATATTTATTATTTTGAGCTTCCAATTTTCATCTTCTCTACCTCCATCAGTAATCAACCAATGAATTTAAATGCATTTAACAGCCATTTTAGAATGTTGGTGTGTGTGTATGTGTGTGGTGTGTGTGTATGTGTGTGGTGTGTGTGTGCTGTCTTCCCCCTCCCTGTATGTGTGAGTTGTATGTGTGTAGTTGTGCTACAATATTTCTATGATTGAATAATAATTTCTATTATCTAACATATCATAATTCAATTTACTTCTTTATTTAAGTTATTCTTTTCATTTCAATACAATGTACCTAGCCAAATCTAATTTCCAGGAATTTCTCTCAAGTTATAATAATTTAAATAATGTAATTACGAACTCAAACAACTCACAAACAGACCAGCGTGTCCATGTGAGTGTTGTTTCAATTATATCTTTTTATATATTGTTTATACTGTAAATGCTGGAAACAAATAAATTTGATTTGATTTGACTTGGATAACTCATAAAACACACTTGCCAAACACCAATAAAAATGGGGTGTGGTACACCCCAGTATTATATTTAAATATAATACCAATAAAAATGGGGTGAGGTACACCCCAGTGTTATATTTAAAGGTTGATGTTGAAAGAGATTTCTATTACTGAACTTGCGAGTGTAAACACATTATGTACTGTTCACTTAATTTAATCTAAATTCAGTTATATTGAGCAAATACTAGTGAACAATATACTCAGGGCCGCCCAAAGGGCAGGGCGACCGGGTCGGTCACCCCGGACGCCGCGGCTTGGGGGGCGCAACGTTCGTGTAATGATTACCGCCCCGACATTATCTGTTCAAGTACCTTTATTTCACCTTCACCTTAAAAGTCTTGTACCATTTTCTTATCAATCCATTTCTATGTATAACTCATTACTTATAATGTGAAGTGTAAATTGTAGCAGTAATAGAAACTTGACGTTCACTGCCTGAACTTTGGTAAATACAGTCACTCTACGCATAGCATAGGACTTTTTCCAGTCATTGAGTGAGCCTGTGTGCGCCCACTGCCCCTGAAACCTGCAAGTCTTCATTGGTCGCTGGTTACAATTTTTTTCAATTTAGGAATATCAACGGAAATTTAAAATTAAATAGGTTTTAGCCTGCAGAATACAAGGTTAGAAAAGACTATGAGATAAGTCAAGCTGGGACAGATGGTTTAAATATGGAGCTGTTCAAGCATGGGGGACTCTTCTTCAAACTTCGCTTCCTCCATTTGATAAATATGTGCTGGAGACAATTGAGCATCCCAGAAGTTTGCAAAGTGGCTACTGTCAAATCTCTTTTCAAGAAGGGAGATATAGTCCAGTCACTATATACATTGGTGCTTGCTATTTATATTGTACCGTAGTTCTGATTTTTTAATATATATTTCGGATACATGAGAAAAACTCAGAACCAATTTCTTCAAGCAAAATTTCCTTGTGCTAGATACAGAGTGGCCCAAAAACCTCGTATTTCCAGTTTTCAGCTATTTCTGCCAAATCCAGTAATCGGACGGAAAAATTTGCTCTAGCCTTTGTTTCAGATTATAAAATTCTGAAAAAATGAAATCATTCAGAACTCTCTATCTTCAATAAGTACTGAGTTATGATTTTTCAAAAATGAGTAGAATTTAAAGAAAAATTCAATTCTGATGAATTTTAGTTTTTGATCAATAATATCTTCAGATTGTTACCATTTAGTTAGATGTATAATTCAAAGTCCCTCTGGGCGTATTTTTGTGCCTACAATCTAATATCAGATAGAGCGCTCTATCTCATATAGATTTTCAGTTACAACTGACAACAATGCTCCTTGTATTAAGAAAAATACCTAATCCTCGGCTTCAACCATCCGTCCGATTACTGGATTTGGCAGAAATAGCTAAAAACTGTAAAATGAACTGTAAATACGAGGTTTTTGGGCCACTCTGTATCTAGCACAAAGAAAATTTTGCATGAAGAAATTTGTTCTGGACTTCTCTCATGTATCCAAATAATATATTTGGAAGATTACATTGGTACATTTTCGGTAAGAACACTCATTCTCTTGTGGTACAAGTGTAAATAATTGTATTGTAACCATTACATTTATTCAACTAAATGGGTTATATTTCAAAAATTAGTAAATAAAATGAATTCACTTTCAAGTTGAGAAAACAGTTCAGTAAATCATGCCACTCTGGAACGAAAATAAAGAATTTGGAAATTGGCATTTACGATAATACAATTTATCTTTAAAAAAGAAGATAAATTAATAGGAAAATGAAATTCGTAAACCGCAGTTTACCTACCAGAGTTTCCAGATTAACTCTCGAGTCTTGAACAATCATAGTTTGCACCATGAATTTGTGTTTGTTCTTTTCATTTGGATCGAATTCGAATGGTTGTAGAGATACTGCGTAGGAAAAAGAAAATATTCTTTTAGAAACAAGTTACAGTTTTCATAGCTGTACAAAATCAATCTAACAATACAAAACTAATTTCAATACTTATTTTTATGCACTTTAGCCACTGCTGATAGAGTACATAGTAAGGATTCCGATAAGGCCCTCTTGAGCAGGAAACCTATGCTAAGAACTAAGGGGAGTCGGAAGGGCCTATACCACCAATGTTAAATTGGCCAACTTCAATGTACCTTTTTGAGATTTCCACTGGAGGTAGACTCACAATTTTTTCTTTAAATGGAAGAATGGATCTTTATCTTCAATCTGGTGGAAGGAATTTACTCTACAATCATTTTTTCTCTAAATATATTTTTTGAGAAAAATGTATTTTTCCAATTATTTCGATGTATTTATCATCAATATCTCTGTCAATATTGAAAATATGATAAATCGCCTCCATCACTTTTAAGAGTAATGCCTATTGTACAAGTCTGCAAAATTTCAAAGCTCTATCTTCAACATACGTCTCAAAAAAAGAACATTTATATGGAAAATATAGTTTTTCAAGAATCGAATGCAACTTTTCTAAAAAAAATGTATTCAGAGAAAAAATTATTTTAGGGTAAACTCCTTCCATCAGATTGAAGATAAAGATGCATTCTTTCATTAAAAGAAAAAATTGTGAGTCTATCTCTTATGGGAAATCTCAAAAAGGTACATTGAAGTTGGCCAGTTTAACATTGGTGGTATAGGCCCTTCCGACTCCCCTTAAGAAACAATGACAAACGTTACAATGAGAAGGTTAGGTAGGGTATTGGAAAACGAGTATTCATGTACTATCAGTTTTCCTTATTTGCAGAAATTTTGGTTGCAACAAAATGTAGTATTTTTTATTATATTTGAAGTGATGATAAAAGTAAGTTATGAATATCTGCTTCTATAAAAACATGAATCTTTAAAAAGAATCTTCTTCTGATCAGATCAAACAGAAAAAATCATTCATGATTCCAGCTCTCTCAATCACAATAACTTTGATAGATAAATTGGGATATCTATTTGTGACATGAAAATAGCTCATCAGTAGGCTGGCTATAGCATTGGTTTTAGATTATCAACTTGAATCATGGAATAGGCCTACCACTCAAAACTGACATGTATCGAGTAAAACTCTTCTACTTTGGCAAATATTTCTATTGTTCTCTTAAAATAATTCATGTTAAATTAATTAGCTTTATACAAACCAGACTAAATTAGGAATCTTATTTGAGGACACAATCCTAGATCTTGATGTATTATAATAATATCATACATGTTATTTTTTCGCAAGTTTTGCAACTTGAAGTCGCTTCTCTCATCATCCCCTCCGCCATCGCTCCCTCTCGCTAACCTCTGCATTCCATCTCTTTTCGAACATTGGCCATCCTTATTTTCCTTGACCTACCCCGCTTTTGATGCTGGTTTGGAGTCAATTCAAAGACTCTCAATGATATTCATGTAAAATTAATTATCTTTATATGAAGCAAAAGACATTTTGAATCTCAATTAAAGACACAATCTTAGATTTCAATGAATTAGAAAATTCATTATTCCGAATATTATACAACATAATATTAGATTACTAAACCATTATCCCAGGGTTTCAAGTTTTAAATTATGACGACAAATAATACTGAATTGAACTCACCTGCGATTGGTATGAGAGATTTGGGTTCTACCACTCCGGCATTTGGTCTGACACAATACCTTTTTGGAGCAGTGGTTTTGATCTTGAAAACCACTGGGGTGGTGGTTGGGTTTGATAATTTGATATACGATGTCACCGGCTGAGTAAATGGACCTGTAAGCATTTCAGTGTTTTCATAAAAAATATAAAAACTTTGTTGATGTAGGCTACGGTTGAGTATAATGGACAAAATCCTACAGAACAATAATGAATTACTGTACCAAAGAATACCATTATATTTTGCAATAATGTAAATTATGCTAGTAACAATTATGTTCGCCTTAACATATTAAAAAAAATCAAAGGATTTTCTTTTTGAAAAGTTGAATTCGATTCTTTGGCAAGTGCAGACCAAAGATATTTTCTAGTGAGAGTTTTGCTCACATGCGCACATAAGATCTGGCTTGAGCCTGGGTGACGGGAAGGATGATAGTGAGATATAGGTGGACCAATTTCCCACTTAAATTAGCTATTTTTACAAACATTGTATTTTGTCGAGAGGCTCTTCAAGTGATTATCTGTCCAGGGGATATGAGTATCAACTTATCTTAGCAATTTATTATTAATCAGTACCACGATCCTAAATCAAAACGAGGCATAGCACTGTACCATAACATGAAACGTTGATATGTTGGGACCACATACCAAGTACATTAGTATTTTACAAGTCGAAAGAAACAATAAATTATAAAGATGGAAGATTTTTTTATTAGAAATTGCAGTTAACCAACTGCTGGAATATTATTACTGTAAGTTATAATAATTATTACAAAATATCAAATGAAAGCTATATTTTTGTTCTGTTTCATTCTTCAAATTTCCTTCTGCTATTTTTACAATAAATGCTTCGGTCAATATTTGCAATAGCAAATATCTTTTTAGTTCTTACTTCAAAGTCCTTAGTTCTATATAGCTTTCATTGGATATTTATAATAATTATTGTACAGTAATAAATTTTAGTAGGAACACCTAAGGTAATTCTCACCAATACAATTCAAAATGTATACTATCAAGATATCATCAAAAGAATTATTTATAAACGTTTGCACACAACAGACACATTTACTGCGTAGCTCAAAATCAGCGGTAATAATTATTCCATTCCACTATAGACGAGACTTTTCAGACTGTACGTTAGGCCTACAACTACAGTACACCGAACTGAGCATTTTTTACTTCAACTACGAAGCATTGTTAGTATCATAGCAGTTAGAAAATTAACAACATTGAGTAGAGAACAATACAAAAATAGGCGAGTCTCTTTCTATTAATCATCATTTCCATTTTAGAATTCATAATTACTATTAATTCATTCCAACTAAATGTTTTCTTCTGTACCGTATCTATTACAATGAGATTTTATTCTATTGATTCTAATTCAGATTAATTGTACTTGCCATAAAAAACAAAATTTCAAATCACTAAATTTATAAACCAAATCCTGATATTGGAATAACACATAAATTCAACTGAGAAATAAATTAATTAAAACTCATGGATATATTTTCAAAGTATGAATGTTTCTCTCAGTATCTGTAGTAGAATATTATTGAGCTATGAGGAACAACCACTATAAAGTATAAAATTAGTTTGGAAGTTATGCATTAATAAAATTAACATTGGATAAAAATGATCGATAAAACGAATTTATTCAAGGTTGACGAATTGAAGGTCCAGCTAAACCCACGTGTGAAACAGAAATAAACAATATAAAAAATCTTAATAGCAGTGGTAGGCCTAACAAGTTAGTATAAGAAATGGCAGATAGTGTTAAGGCAAGGCTAATGTTAATAAACTGCACCTGAAATACTCTATAAAGCTTAGATGCACCAACCAGAATCACCGGCGTTGATTGTTAACAAAATTTCATGTACAAATACATATACATGTACAATACTCGATTAACCCTTGTGTAGTCGCGTGGGGTGTTCAAGACACCCCAGTGTTGTAAATTTCATTCAATTTCGATGTGGTGGTTGGCTAGTTCTAGCTCTTTGTCTCAATACCTACAAACTAGATATTGATTAGTGGAACTAACCAGTTTTTATATTTTGTTGATTTGTTGGGTTATACAGCTATGTCAAACTTGGCGAGGGTAACCGCAACACCCCAGGAGAGTACCTACGTATCTAAATAGTGGTAATATACACATAAAACATGGATGTACAGCAAATATAGTGAATAATTCTTTCATTATTCTCATCTTATTTGTGGAAGTAACATTTGATTAATTTTTACCCTTCTGAAATCTATATTGAAAAGAGAGAATTTTATTAATTTAGTGCCAGAATCTTAATAGATTGCATATATAAATATTAACAATAATATCATTTTTCTTGGCCCCTTGAACAGAATTTGAATAGCATCTCATTCATAATAGTGTTATAAGCTCAGTAAACATGTAAATGATGTAATAAAACTGAAATAAAGCGGATTTTTGGTATTCTAACATAATTTTCATAGGAAATATAAAAAGGATGCTCATTTTCAAGGGATTTGTTAACCCTTTCTCTATATTTTCTTACCAAATCAAACAGAGTCTTTTACCTTAATTTTTCTAAGATAATGGTGGAATATAACAGTAAAAAATATAATTGATTTACAAAATAGTTGGTATTTTAAATAAATACATTTTTGAGGAAATAGGTGCAAATGTGTTTCAAACACCCTACGTGACTAGCTATGTCACAAAAGGCTACTCGAATACTTGAGAGTTAACGGATTAGAATAGAAATAAAAAAAAACTTATACTATATAATATAGTATTACTATACTAATAATATATTTATAATTATTACTTAATAATAATAAACCTTGATTATTACAAACAACAATTGAGCAAAAAGAAGCTATATTTAAAAATGATAAGCTTATAGACATAGTTACAAAAACACTATCAATTTCACATAAATAATTAATTTAGTCAACATCTTTCATGAGATCATCGGCTAATGAACTTAATAACTTACTGTAGCATTTATCAATCTAGCGTGAGTTTGTTCTGTATCTCCAAATTATACATGACAGAAAAACTTTCCCTTCAAATTTTCAGATTGGTGGACAATTAAGATAGGTCATATATAAGGGCCAAGCCACATGAAACGTTTTCAAGCATTATTGCTCTAGCGGAAAACTAGGAAGCTCTCTGAATCACGCTGATTGGGTTGCATTAAAGGGCAGGTCACACCGAGCTCGCGTCCGCGGCGGTAGCGAAGTCAAAAAACTCGCCTTCCATGTTATTAAGTTGTGCAGGTCACACCGAGCTCGCTACCGCGGAGGTAGTACCTCGGCGGTAGTTTCACTTCGCGAGCCAGGCGAACTTCTGAAACGTCTCCTAGTAGAGTACCGCTAGCGGTAGTGAGCTCGGTCTGACGTGGCCAATCTAATAACATGGAAAGCGAACTCCAGAACTTCGCCATCGGTAGCGCATGCGCAGAATACCGAGACTCATACGTGACAATGAGTCATTTGCATGCCTACAGCGACGCAACATTTTGTGTTGCAGTCGGAATTGAGCTATTGTCATTTGCATTGTCTTCCGTTGTTGCATTGTCATTTTCGTTGTTCATCATTTTATTTAAATTATTTAATTATATTTCTTTAATCTTCATCTATTCTTAATCAACTATTGCTTCAATGGAAAACCTAATTGAAGAAGTGAGGAAACGACCCATAATATGGAATTTCAGAAACGACAATTATAAAGAGGCGAAGTACAGCACTCTGATTGCCGGCCTTCCCCCACTTCTAGAGAACCAGCCTCATCAAAACAAGAACAAAACCAAACTACCGCTGGCGGACGTTTTTTGGTGTGAACTGCTTCCAGAAAAACTACCTCCGCGGGAGCGAGCTCGCTACCGCTAGCAGACGTTGGTGTGACCACCGCTTAAGAAATCAGCTGATAATCAGTAAATAGGAGAGATTCCTGCCCTGCCGCAACTTGCCTGAAAATCGCTTTATGTGGTCTGACCCTAAGATATACAAAATATCGTAGCTATTCAACGCAATACGATAGAATATTAAAACCAGCTCAGATTCACTATGATAATTTTAACCAAGATGAGTAAATGTGCAATTCTTTAGCGACGACTACAATTCTAGCCGCGCTACGACTGTATTAAAAATTGTAGTCTATTACTCTATAGTCTACATTATATTGATATAGAATCTACAAATAAAAGCTCCTGCGCGGCTAAAATCGTAGTTGTTATTAAGAAATTGCACATCAACAAGAATAATTGCAACAGCTTAATGGTTAATGGTAAATAAAATAATATTATATCAACTCAATAAGCAATAATCCTTAATGCCTATTATTCAACATAACCTGACTAATTCAGATTGATAAAAAAAATTAACAAAGAAAAACTAATAAACATAATACGGTATTCTGAAAAACATAGAGAAATTGTTTGATGAGCTACTGATGAATTTAGTGAAAAAGAAAATAATTATGATGATTGGAAATTATTTGATAAGGACACACCTAACCATATTTCAATGAATCCGCATTTGGCATACTATTACAAGATCAGAAATTTTCGTTTCTGATGAAAATCAAGATTTGATCATATTGTTGTTTGCAAAATCAAGAAATTGATTCATTCGCATGAGATCATAGGCTATATTCACGAGCCATACAATCTCATTAGACTTTAGCACGGTATTGAATCTAGGTAAGTTAACGTCTTCACGACTTGACCAAGAATTAATTATACCAATATAAAAGTCCCTCTTTATTAAATGATTAAAAAACTGAAAATTAACTAAATTGAAAAATGAAATTGTGTCCAAATAGAATAGCAAATAGGATTAACGAATAAATGATTGGGTCTTCAAGGCAAAAATGAACAATCATCGTTCATGTACACGGGTTCACAGCATTGACTGGGAAAGGTTGGAGAAGACATTACCTCTGAATTTGAGTTCATTCTGTGGATCTATGATAAGAACTTGTTCTTGTTTATTCGCCATAGTTTTGAACAATATACGATTTGTAAATCAAAACACCGAACAAAAGCACGAACGAACCACACATAAATTGTAGTCCCGGGAAGGCCTTCACTTCACACTCAGCTTCAATCTTCAATTCAGTGCTATCTCAATATACGCATGCGTCATAGAACTCCACTGCTGTTAAATTGTGACGTCATGATTACCAATATCTTCGTGTTATTTCTGCAGATTTTTTGACAATTTCTTATAAAAGATTGATCAAGAACTTATATATTATTCACCGTTTTTCTGGAGAAGTTATTATTTTTCCATTGTTTCAGATGATAATATATTCCAGGATGGTTGCATTTGTTTTTGTATTGTAAACATCTCAGCGCAGTATTACTGTACAAAGCAAAAATGATCAATTATACGTTTATGACGTAGATTTTTAATATATTTTTGAAATAATTTTATATGCAGAGCTACAGGCATTTTCTCTCCATCTACTTTCAACTCGTCTTTACTATTTAGTTGTTACTGTTAGTATTGAGTTATTGATAAAAACAACTTCCCACATCAGTTTTTATTTTCAATCGGTTAATTATAAATTGAATTCAAAAATAATGAAAAGTAAGATATAAAGTTTAACGTCCCTCTGAAAGTTGTATTACTGTTATTATATTCCATAATTGAAATTTGTCAACATTTTCAATCGATAATAATGAAAGGTCAATGTGCGCGGTGCAAGGTGTTGTCGCGTTTCATATTTCACATTTGATTACTCATCTATTGTTTCCTCTAACTTCATTATAAATGAAGATTCGGTTTTCGGTTTTGAAACCAGCACCCTTCAAAACTACCTGCATAATTCAGATTACCGAAAAAAGTGAGTTTCGGTGACTTCTATATATTTTTATATTGCTCAAGGTCTTACATTATTACTAAGCTAGTGTCTTTGCACCTACTTTCATTATATTTGCACCGAAATACTGAAATTGCCCAAACATGGAAACAATGGATGTAAATTGTAAAAACTTACTCTAGCTGGCGCAGCTCCTCGTTTTGTTACTCAAATATATATAATATATATTTGATACTTGAATTCTTTGTCCTTGACCGGGAGAACCAGATCAGGGGGTCACCCCTCAAACTCTTGGATGGCGGCTGTTCATGTTAGAGTATAGGGGCTCATCCACTAGTTCTGCCAATGAGTATAATAGCCGTTGTATTAGGCGTTCTTTCAATATGTTGATACTGATCTGATATTGCAAACTGCCAGAATGGAAACTAGACTTGAGTATGATTGAGAAACTATTCAGATGTCACCAATCGTTTTATTGATTTTGACCTGGTTACACTGTAGCTACTTAAATTTAAATCATGATTAATTCCAAAATAACCAATCAGAGAAGGTTTTTTAAATATGGCTTCTCTGATCAGTTTTTGTGAAATTAATCAGCATCAAAATTTAACTAGCTTTTGTAAAACCGAAAAATAATGTCCTGAAAGTGATCAAGAATTGATTCAGCTGCATAAAAAGCTATTTGCTATGAGCACATAGGTAGAGGGGATAGGTGGATTTCAAAAATGTTGGAAGCAACCATGGCAGAAGTTTCACTTCTATAGTTTGTCATTTGTCAATAAGGCTACAATTGAGCAATTCATCAGGGAGATTATTCAATTTTCTTCCGTCTGTGACCAGTGTATATACTGGATAGACATTGTCAATTTATATAACACAAAAGTTCAAATATTTACAGTTACCTCAAGATGGTCGATCAAAGAGACTGACAAAGTTTGCAGTCTCCTCCTCATTCAAGGAATAGAGATCAACAGGGAGTTTCAGGTCAGGTTTGTAAGGCTAGTGATTATTTTTTCTAGTAGCTGCCTTCAACTTATCAACATATTCAGTTTTCAAGCGAATTCAACTTTATTAAATGAGCTTTAACTATTTATATTGATAATATTATTCACTATTGAATGAACTCGTTTTTGGACAACTGAAAAATTGGTTAATCTCGGCTCGAGCAGTTTCATGTTTTTCATTTTTGTTGTGTCCAGACATAGTATACCAAGAAGGTCTAATCTGGTTTTCAGAATAAACTATCATTTTTTGCAAGCAACTGGAAAAAAATTCAATTCTCTTATTTTTCTCCAAAAATGAATTGGATTGAATAATATGATTCAATTGAGATTGTATGAATTACTCATTTTTCTGTGGACATAAAATTTGAAATTAGTCAGCTGTAAACTCATAGAACGTACAAATTAGTTTCTAATCATAGTAGCAGTGATAAATTACAGCAGATTTTGGCAAGTAGGAAGTAAGTAAATATCAATGTTGAATTTATTTTTCAAATATAATTTTACAGTGAAAGAATTGTCAATAACATTCATACTAAACAGAATAAACTTCACGGTAGCTTATCATCATTCTAAGATAAATAATCCAGGACTTGTGATTCATTGAATTTCAACATCAAGTTCCAGGTAGGAATTTCATTGCCATCACCAAATTCTTTATAATATTGTTAAAATTTCTTTGTTAATGATTATTAGTAAGTTAATTAGCAAATAATTTTATTCTATTATTTTCTTCAGATCATGAAATAAACTGTATTTTAATTAATTAATGTTGCTTGTACTTTCCAATCATTTATTTTCATGGTTAGGTATTACGTTGATGTGAATTATCATAGCAAGTTAGTGTAATCTAGTACAATGAACCCAAATATATTATTGTATTGTAATGAATTGAATATTATTTCATTAGCATAAATAATATTATGAGTTATTAATATTGTTAATTTATTATCTGAATCGGCCTTGATATCTTACTAGTTGACATAGATAACATTGCAGAATTAGAGGAAAGAGCTAAATCAAATCGTTATCACATAACGTCGAATGGTCAAATACCTTATTGAATATTGGTGACAATACTGATATCAGTCTCCTTCTTTTGAAAGTGTTCGGAATTAATTTGAAGTAAGCAAAATATTATCCTTACCAACGTTGACTCTTGCCAATCTTGTTAAAGAGTATATTTGTATTCTTGAACAATTAGTCAAAGTATGACTGTATAAAGTGCTGACGACCTGATCTTTTCAGGATTACCTGGACATTAATTAAAAGCTGATATAAATATACTTGAAAGATGTAAAAAGGAATTACTTGAATTACCTTCCTCTTCATCAATATCATGAATGCCGGATGTGTGCGTTATTTTCCACATTACTACTATCGAGATGGAATTTAACGTTATAGCTATTAATAAAAAAGTTTAGGTTATGTTTTTTAACAGGAAAGTACAATATTAAAATGTTAATAATATTAATTATACGGCATACCTTTCTTAATTTAGGCCTTTCAACTTGATCAGTAGCTTAAAAATGGATTCTACTTACTTCATACTTCTCTCCTTCGTCATGACCAGAAATCTGGATTGACTGTGTCGAGTTTGGAAGTGGACCTGACTTGTTATGAAATAAAACACTTAATAAACACGTTTTTCACTTAATCAAACATATAAAACGTTGAGAAAATAATTATGTAGATAGATGTTTATGCTTATAACCTAAATTAATATTACAACTTATTCGGGTTGAAAATCAACAAACTTATACTAAATTCGTTTTTAAATATTTCCTTTATTTTAATAAACTAAATTTATAGTTTCAACCAATGACGAATTTTGTACAATTTAGACAACTCACTAATCAAATAGTCAGGGGAAATGTTTCTAAAGTCATGAACTATTTACCAGCACAGTATGAGGATAGCAGCAGAGTATGACTTGGGCTATCATTGTTGAACATTACTATTTGGTAAACCACATTGATTTTTGTTTTTATGTAATCCTAAATTACTTTACTTGTTACTTAGTTGACCTCCCAACAGGCGCTGGGAGGAAGTTGACAAAGTTGATGAGCAGGCCCTCTTGCGGATGGTGTACCTTGCTCTTTTCCATAGCATTCTGAGCTAAGACTGCTGGTGATGTGAGGTCTGCATATGAAGATGTGTCCAAAATGCCAAAGAGGGACAACCTCTAGTGGCTTCCTGGATCATTGTAATCCTCTCTTCCAGTCCATAAGTGTAATGACCATCTACAGTCATTACATAAATTTGTGTGCCATGATTGTAGCGAGCAAATTTTGGAAAGTTCAACTCAAGGAGTGACTTTCATAGTCACAACACTAGAAGTGTTATTCGAGGTCTTATAGATGTGCTATACTGCCGTTTGTCAAAGATCCTTGATGCATTTCCTGCATTGGCCTTGCGGATCCTCTATAAGCTGCCAAAGGATTTGAAGAGGTTATTAGCATTACAGTTTTCTCTGTCTTCAATTTCTGTGGTAAAGTCGTTAATTTCGATGATGAATACCAGCATTCAACTCAAGACTTGAGTGTTGGCTCAGAAGAAAGCCATTTTATTCAATTCAGGAATATTCTTTGGACGACTTTGTAGACCTTGTTCAATCCATTCTGCCATCTCGATAGTTGTAATTTGAAAAGTAATAAATATTATAACTCTTCGAGTCATAATTTTTCATCTTAAGTCCTAACTCCGCCTAATAGAGTATTTTTTCGTCCAGCTACTGTCTAAAGTACTTACTTTACTCAGTGGAACATAATACTAAAGTGTAACTTTTTCGCTCTCGTGCCGAAAAAAGAGAAAAACTCCCTAGAGCGTAAAAGTAACTACATTTAAATAACATGGGAGGCATCTCTATTCTAATAACTTACATTTGAAATATGTTAAAAGGTCTAAGCTCAGATGAGGAAGCATAATAGAGGTGTCTGTCATTGAGTCAAATCAATGCAATACCACAACCAGAAATTTTATCACCACATGATGAACTTTATGTTTGTATGATAGAAATGTATACATATTTTAAAATATTTTATTCTATTCAAAATACCAGCCAACAAATATTTTTCATCTGCAGTTCAAATCTGAAACGCGTGATCTGGAGTCAGCCATTTTTGATGGCCGCCCAGCTGTTAATTTTTACAACTTTTGCCGATAGATAGCGCAATCGGCAGTGCCAATCAGACGAACGGTTTTTAGGTTTTAGATTTTAGGTTATGTTAGAAAACATTGTCACCAATAACGTAAGTTATTAAAATGATTTGATTTGCAGTTTGTATAAAAAATGTAGATGGAAGAAAATTTTGTGTACATCACGAGCGAAATTGTTTTTTGTGCAACTAGTGCGCAAAGTGACAGTTTGCTGCACCGAAAGAAACGTTTACGCCCGAGCCGTAGGCCGGGAATGGTTTGTTGAGTGCAGCAGAGGAACTTTGCGCACGTATTTCACATTTAATTTCTCCTACAGTTACCATTGAATATGAAAAGTGGGTAATTATGGGTAAAATTGCCTGAAATGCATCAAATGTTTTCCTGTGTGATTTTATTATTAATAAATAAAATTGAATAATGTAGTAGTGTTTGAATGAAGGCGGCTGTGTGCTGTGGTGGCTGTCGCTGAACACGATGTCCTTGATATTATTATAACGTGCACCTCACTATAATACAGTCATTGTTACTAACTTCATTTTGATTTTGCTGCACTAATCCTCCATATAACCCACCAACTATTTTGCGTTGCCATGTTGCAAATCTGGAGTGCAGAAAAACATTTTCCCGCCCTAGAGCGGAAAAGTGATTCTTTGCGTTCTGTAATCAGTGCAGGAATGGCCACTGCTGATTTGCAACATGCCAACGCAAAATAGTTGGTGGGTTATATGGAACACCAGTGCACGAAAACAAAAATTAAGTTGGTAACTGCACTGACTGGGCTGCTATAGTGTGGTAGTGCACGTTATAATAATAATAAGGACACCGAGTTCGAGGACAGCCGCCCCTTCATTCAAACACTACTACATTATTCTATTTTATTTATTAATAATAAAATTACACAGAAAAACATTTGATGCATTTCAGGCAATTTTACCCATAATTACTCACTTTTCATATTCGATGGTAACTGTAGGAAAAATTAAATGTGAAATACGTGCGCAAAGTTCCTCTGCTGCACTCAAGAAACCATTCCCCGCCTACGGCTCGGGCGTAAACGTTTCTTTCGGTGCAGCAAACTGTCACTTTGCGCACTAGTTGCACAAATAACTATTTCTCCCTCAGGAAAATTGTTGCCCTCGGCTTCGCCTCGGGCTTCAAACTTTTTCCCACAGGGAGAAAAAGTTGTACTTTTCACTCTAGATATACAAATAACTATTTCATTGTAAGTATAAGTATAATTGTCGTCGTCGGTCACTCCGAGTCTGGGATTGTTGAATCATTGATGTGGGTTGAATCAGACGAGGACTGTTTTCTTCCTATTTATTTTTAGGCTTAGTGTGAGATATGTCGGTTGCTTCATTCAATGCTGTTTGGCGAACAGTATGCAGTTTTCTCTGTCGTCATTTTCTTTGGGGACAGTTGTTAATGTAGATGAGGAATAACAGTGGTCCTAGGATCGAACTCTGGGGTATGCCTTTAAATACTGCTCTAAGCGAGGGTTTATTATTTATCACGTTGTTTTTTTTTTGGTGTTGTACTATTTCTACATAATTGCATTCTACCTGAGAGATAGTCCTCTAACCATTGGTTTTCCCTCTACTTTCAGTTCTTACAATTTATTTATTCAACAATGATACAGGGACAGAATCATGAAATGATTGGAAATGGAAAAAACAGAAAACTAAATATTTAGGTTTCATAATCAATATGTCCTTTGAAAAGTGTCGACAACTTTTTGGAGGCTAATGAACAGTCTAGAGATAGTATTTCGCACCTCCTAGAATTTGTTGTTTTTCTGTTAAAGTTATTTTATTACATTTTTTTCAGTTTGTTTCAGTGAACTATCAACACAGGATCGTCATGTCAGGGACTATGACTGGATTACAGGTTTGTAGATAAAATCCTCTTATCGATTTTTTTACTTTCCTTGCCTTATTACTATAGGTAAGGAAAGTATTGCTTTCCGAAAAAAATAAGGTACCCCAATTACTAAATTTCTATACGTGTCAAGGTCCCCTAGGTCATGTGTGTGTGTGTGTGTGTGTGTGTGTGTGTGTGTGTGTGTGTGTGTATGAGTGTATGTGCGTCTGTGTACACGATATCTCATCTTCCAATCAACGGAATGACTTGAAATTTGGAACTTAACGACCTTACAATATAAGGATGCGACACCAACAATTTCGATCAAATACAATTCAAGATGGCTAAAATGGCAAAAATGTTGTCAAAAACAGGGGTTTTTGCAATTTCCTCGAAAACGGCACCAACGATTTTGATAAAATTTATACCTAAAATAGTCATTGATAAGCTCTATCAACTGCCATATGTCCCATATCTCATAATTCCAGGGGCTCCGCCCCATCTATGCAAAGTTTGATTTTGGATTCCCAATTTTCAGGCTTCAGATACAATTTAAACAAAAAAAAAATCAAGTGAAAAAGATTGAGCATGAAAATCTCTACAATTAAATCTCAGTAACATTTTCACCTAAATTTGAAAATAAGCTCGAAATTCGAGAAAATGTGATTATTCTATTGCAAACTGTTGGCAACTGTTGATTCTATTAAATCATTCACAATGAAGAGATAGCAGACCTTGTGTGTCTCCAGCGTTATTGTTCTGTCACCAGCTGGCTCAGATCTTCGAATAGTAGACTTGAGATGCGCGTGAACACTTGCGTCAGGCGATCAATTTTCATAACTGCAAGGAAAGTTGTGTGAGTGCGCCACACCAGATTTATTTTTTTAATTACAGAGTTCCCATTTCAATATGTGAGACAGCTTCACATAAAATTCTTGTTAATTCATATTAGCAAACACAAATTAGATCTTTTAGGAGCTACCATCAATCACATCTATCCTACTCGACTGATCCTTGCACAAATTGTTGGCTGTGCTGTATTGGCTGCTAGGCGTCCGAGCAGTTGATCCGTTCCCAATATGCAAGTTAATCGACCCGATCTTAGTAACAGAGTTCAAAGCCTTCGAACACAATTCTGACATCAATACCTTTTTTAGCCTGTAAATTGTTATTTTTTCCTCACCTTCACTGTGATCTTGATTCAAAAAAATGTTTTTTTTTCTTTTATCTGGGATTTTCCGGGTGCTGGTTTACAATATTTGTGAATACAACTTCTAAAAATATCATATTTCATTAATATAGCCTTAATAAATATAACTAACCTGTACAATTTACTGTAATTATTTTTTCTAATGACTGTCTTATCCGAACTCTCCCCTACTCACAGACGAATAGTCTTGTAGGGGGTTCCCTAACATATTAATTTTATTGTGTATCATGTAATTTTTGTAAATATTTTGGGCAGCAATCCTACCTTCCTATCTACTAATTCTCTATAAAGTAAATTTTTCCTTTATTGAAAGATCTGGAATAACTTTTTTGTTGTTCTATAGATATACAGTATGCCATATTGCTTTGGAAACGAATCCATTACGGTATCTCTATTACAGTAAGATATCAACTGACTGAAAACTGTTCCGTGATAGTTTATCGCTCAATACTGATCTGTGTTTGCTATGAGAATAAACTAATGAAAAATTGTGTTTTCCCAGCTACTGTTATATGGATGTATTCACTCAATAATAAAAAATATGTTTATTCCTGATCAATATTTATCTGTTGCTCACAGTATTTCATTCTATTATCAACTATGTTTCTACTACAAATTTCATGAATAGAGTTGTTGATTTGAGGTAAAACCTCCAATGATTTTAAATTAAAGTTTATTCGCATTTAGATCACAAATAGAATACAATACAAATAGACACAGAGCAACTGTGTTGTAAATACAGAATATAAATAATGGCGATCAATCACAGGTATAATAAGTATTTCCAATGTGGTAAATGTTTTTTATTCACGTCTCTGTTTTTATTTTTTCAGAAAGCGATCGACATAATAACTAAAGCTACTGAGGAGGATAAGAAGAAGAACTATGAAGAAGCATTACGTCTTTATAAATATGGAGTTGAATATTTTCTACATGCGATCAAATGTAATTTTCAGTTCTATTTCATTCTCTTTCAATTATTAATAATAAAAAATATTGTATAAATAGGCTTTATACAGGTTGCTCTGAAAAAGGTGCCCATAAGTCAGGGTGTGATTCCTCACATAAAAAGAAGAAAAAAGTACTGATTAACATAGATCCGAAAATGCTTGGTTACCGAGTTACATAGGGTGAAAGATTTTGCCTGAATTTCAGTTTCCCTGCTGAAACGAAGCCCTACGGTTATTTGTTGGCTGTAAATTAAGATAAACAATTTAGCATACTTTATATAAAATTAACTGAAATTGAATAAAACAGTTTCCAGACCTATAGCTACAGTAATTTTTTATGTGACGAAATACGCGAAAGTTGGTCCCAAAAACAAGCTCCTTCAAGGTTTGAAGCATATTTACTATGTTAAATGTAAAATATTTCTTATAAAACTTGTAGAAAATTCAATTTTGAAGAGAAAGATGTAAATTAAGTCTATAATAGAGAAACGCAACCTTTAAAAAAAATCGTAATATTATATAATTTGTAGAGCTCAACAGATTTTGTCTATTTTTCATGCGTTTTGTTTGTAATTAAGGATTATTTTTTATAGGATGCGTTTGTCTATTATAGATTTATTTTACATCTTTCTCTTCGAAATTAAATTTTCTACAAGTTATGCAGAAAAATATTTTGTGTTTATTGTACATTTAACATTGTAAATCTGCTTCAAACCTTGAAGGAACTTGCTTTTCGGGACCAACTTTTGCGTTTTTCGTCACAAAAAAATTACTGTAGCTACAAGTCTGGAAACTGTTTTATTCAATTTTTCAGTTCATTTTACATAAAGTACGCTAAATTGTACATCTTAATTTACAGCCAACAAATAACCGTAGGGCTTCGTTTCAGCAGGGAAACTGAAATTCAGACAAAATTTTTCACCCTGTGTAACTCGGTAACCAAGCATTTTCGGATCTATGTTAATCAGTACTTTTTTCTTCTTTTTATGTGAGGAATCACACCCTGACTTATGGGCACCTTTTTTCAGAACATTCTGTATATGTAAACAATTTATCTACTAGTTTTGGTTATTACACCATTAACAATATTGATAATAGTGTAACAACGAAACCAGTATCTCAAAACGATTTAGTAAATTAGCGTTCATGATTATTTTAAGTCGTTTTCATTCAATATAACCTGGATTTTAACAGAATTTATTTTAAAAAATACAAGAATTATTCTCCTGTATCTTTTGTCCAAGTAGACACTTTTTGAAATGTAGTTTTCAAATAATAAATTAGATTCTATTTGGAATAAATGGTTACTTGATAGGGAAATCTTTGTGGCAGTTCTTTACAATTATTCGGCTTCTTATAAGGCTGGGACTAGAGCAAATGAGCTAATACTTGTTCTGAACAAAGATGAATAGACATCTGGATTAAGCCAGTTTTTAATAGCTCTAAAGTCATGAGAACTAACATTGGATTCATATACTATTGGTGACATAATTTATCATGCTTCTCATAAAAGGGTTGTTCCTATGTGTTTTATGCTCCAAAATGCATGCTCTAGTTTTAAGCTCGTTTGGCTGAACCTCAGCCTAATCTGTTGAAATGATTACCAAATTTCAGATGAGACGCATGGAGAGAAGGCTAAAGAATCGATCAGAGCAAAGTGTGACCAATATTTGGACAGAGCTGAACAATTAAAAGCGCATTTAGATAAAGGAAAGAAGAAGAAAGTAAAAGATGGTGATACCAATTCAAAGTAAGCGAATTGGATAATTGTTTCTCTTTTTAATTTAGAAAGAATCTTAGTTTTATTGTACGACATTGATGAAATTATAATGATGTTCAGGTACAATGAATTATTACGTAGCATTTTTATACATTATCACAGCAGCATAGAGCTTTAAGATTTATGGAATGATTTCAATTCAATTAGATTTGCTGTTTCCTAAATTTGACGGCCATAAGATTTTTCCCTTAAAGATTCTCATTATTAATTACAATGTTATGTTGAAATAATCATGATAGTTCTCTATGCGTCTTCAATTTTTTAGGGAAAACTTCAAAATAAATAATTCATTTATTTATGTTGAAAATTGAAAGGGTTAATCAACAATAAGGGCTAATCAATGATAGCAATGGACCTAACGTGATTGTTGAATATGATTAGGATTTGGACGTTGTAAGTATGTATAGTAAGTTATGTTTGCAGGAGCGATGATAAGAAGAGTGATAGTGACAGTGATTCAGAAAAGCCGGAAAAGAAGAAATTGCAGTCTCGACTGGAGGAGGCCATTGTCGTGGAGAAGCCGTGCGTTCAATGGTCAGATGTTGCAGGGCTCGAGGGAGCCAAAGAAGCTCTCAAGGAAGCTGTCATACTTCCAATCAGGTTCCCTCATCTTTTCACTGGCAAGCGAATACCCTGGAAGGGAATTCTACTCTTTGGGGTGAGTAATGAGTATTACATTATCACTATCATAGTCCTGTGACAGAAATTTAGTATCATATCCATATTATGACCATTATAATGTCATGTACCAATTATTTTAATATTAAAATATGTATCGTAGTATGTCACTAACTCTTTCCCCAACCCATATCATTGTCAATAAATACACATATATCTGTAATATAAGTGAAATGCCAACTTTGCCATACAATTATTCATAACATTGTAGTGTTTTTTTAAATTTATTAACGCTGGACACTTTTTGCAGACTATTAACTTGTGGTAGAAGACAGTTTCAACAGTGGTTAATTTAGGCTTAATTCGATTCTCTTGTGTTTTGAAGAGCATCTGTGACTCACCCTGTTTTCCACAACTTGAAGAGTTTCATACGGTCTTTGAATACTTACAGTACTTTGATTTTCCGTAGACCATAAAATTGCAAATTTAATGGTCTAGCAATTATATTTTTAGTTTAATTTGAGCCGAAATTCTATATTTATTTACTCCTGCAATAACAAATCTTATAACAAACAACAGTAAAAATGTGTAAACTTGATATAAAAGTAGAACGTAGTATAACTTATAGCAAAACAAAAGTGTTTTCAAGTCCAAAGTACTTCAGATTTCTTTAAGTTTTTTATAATAAGTCTAATGTTGGTTGTATCTTTTGAATGGAATCACGGTGATCTGGGAAATCCCTTTTTATTGAATGTTATGTTTGTATTACGTATATGTTGCAGCCTCCTGGAACTGGTAAATCATACCTTGCAAAGGCAGTGGCTACTGAAGCGAACAATTCGACGTTCTTCTCAGTGTCGTCCTCAGATCTGGTGTCGAAATGGTTGGGCGAGTCGGAGAAGTTGGTCAAGAACCTGTTCGAGCTAGCCAGACAACATAAGCCTAGTATTATATTCATTGATGAAGTGGACTCCTTGTGCTCTTCGCGTTCAGATAATGAATCTGAGTCGGCCCGTAGAATCAAAACCGAGTTCCTTGTACAAATGCAAGGTATAGTCTAATTTTATATTTTTTTCATATAAGACCAAAGTATAAGGGTGTGTGAAGTGCACACAGAGAGCGGTCAGGCGTTCCGAAATCAGCGTTTTTGTTAAACGGAATTCATGTGAACTGAAATAAATTAGTACGATAGAGAGACTTTTGTCATATTATTTAACTGATATCAGCTCTCTGTCTGTTTTTCTTCACTTGAGAAATTCAACTAGAACACTTGTATTTGACCACCGCCATTTTGACCATAGAAAGAACGTGGACCTTTCGTGAACTCTGAACGACTGGCCGCTTCCTGTGTGCATATATACTCATAGGAATTTCTCTCATGCATATTCCTTATTGGTGTGAAGCCAAATTCCATGAGCTCAAATAGTTTCATGAACTATTCGAATAGTATTTTATGTAGTACAAGTAGTAGTATTATGTTACGAGAGCTGTTTGATAATTATTCGTATGAATCAAAAGATTTCACCGATTGTAGGAATTATTCGTGGAGAATGCCCTGCGTAAACTACTGCCAAACAAGAGCAAGTTTAACATTTTTATGGATTACGCTCATATAAGCTTTTTTCTCGGGTAAAGAGATGAAATGATCAAACAACTATGCCATTAGCTGGATTCGAACCCTCGACCAGGCGCAGCGATGGCAGATTATAAGTGCAACACTTGAGACCTGGCAGCCAAATATGATATGTTTGTGTGGCATGAAAATCTTCGAATGTCTCAGGACTCGCTAAATATCGCTACAGTACTTCAATGAGAAATAAATCAACTGAAACATTGTATGCGTCTAACACGTGTACTGTGTACTCATCATTTCATAAAATACTTGAGATTTCAAATCTGCCTACTGTATTCTAGAGACATTGTTTCTTTATTTTATTCGGACAGAAATGTGCGTCCTATCAAATAACTTGTTGAATAACAATGATTATGCTGTCAATTCCATTTTATGAATGGAAATTAATGAGAAATTTTATTTATTCAAATGCTAATATTGATGAATAATTTATTAAACGAAAATCCAAATTAAATGCTGTAAATCACCCGAAGACTTCTGCTACTGCAAATATTGACAACAGGGTAAACAGCTATTATTAAATGATTCACAGCATTTAATTTGGATTTTCGTTTTATAATAAATTACTATCCACTTTATGAACAAATTTGCAGGACTGCAGATCCGTGTTGAATCCAACACATGTTCTGGTAAATCTTCTGGAAGAACAATCCAGAATATTTGCCAGTACAGCTGAAGATGTGTTGGTTTCAACACAAAACTGCATCCTGTAAATGAGAACATGTATTTGATTTATAAATTGAAATTTACAACAGAATCAGTGATTTGAATTACGGAAAAATTACACATCAATAGGTATTTGACAAATTTTATAAATTACGAGCTCTTTTGCATTTGCAGGTGTTGGTAATGACAATGACGGAATTTTAGTATTGGGGGCGACAAACATTCCTTGGGTTCTCGATGCAGCCATCAGAAGGCGATTCGAGAAGCGAATCTACATTCCCTTGCCCGAAGAACATGCACGTCTGCAAATGTTCAAACTCCATCTTGGCAATACTTTTCATGAGTTGAAAGAAGAAGATCTTAAAACACTAGCTCATAAAACTGAAGGGTGAGTTCAAGTTGTCATTGTAGCTGTGTTGTGAATGATGTGGTGTTTCTCGTCTTCATAATGAATAAAAGAAATCTAGATCTTTTCAATCACAATTTAATCTTTTCATCAAGTTTATCACTAAAATAACGACTTACAGACTATTATATAATTGTAAAAAATACGAAATATTTACTCACTGAAGCCTGCTTTCAAATGACATAGGATTCATTGTCAGCAGTGGCAAAAGCTGTAATTTCCAGTGTCATTTGCTGTTGATGGCTGGTTAGAAGGGTTGCGTTGTATTAAATAATCAAATCATTTTTTTAATTCAATTTTTAAAATTTGATTTCATTTCATTTTTAAAAAATTGACAAAACAGTGCCAGGTTTCTATAATGTTACTATAACTATAGTCCAGTCAATATAGACATAAAAAAGGGGGTGTGCTTGCAATTTATATTGTAGTTCTGATTTTTTAATATATTATTTGGGTACATAAGAGAAGTCCAGAACCAATTTCTTCATGCAAAATTTCCTTGTGCTAGATACAGAGTGGCCCAAAAACCTCGTATTTTCGGCTCATTTTCCAGTTTTCAGCTATTTCTGCCAAATCTCGTAATCGGACAGAAAAATTTGCTCTAACCTTTTTTTAGATTATAAAATTCTGAATAAGATTTTGTAAATTTTCCATTTGTTGTGTATTGGAATATGGGATTGAGTACAATCAAGAATAAATTTTCCATTTTTCGACCGAACTTGACTTATGATGAATGATTTTGACCCGCCTTGACGAGCCGAGAAGAATGAAGTGTAGTTCAATGAAATCTGAGCATTGTGTCAAAAGTTATAAGTGTTTGAAATTTTGATCCTTGAGGTGTCCTTAAGTGCGCCTCTCCACTAGGAAATACTGAAATGAAATGCATCTAACGGGTGATTCTCATAGAACATAATCTCATGAACTTATGTCATTGTGCGAAATATCAATGTGAGGACAATGTAGTTGGTAATGATGGTTAAAGCTGAAAATTAGGTACTTTTCACAATACAAGGAGCATTGTTGTCAGGTGTACCTGGAAATCTATATGAGATAGAGCGCTTTACCTGATCTCAGATTGTAGAGCACAAAAATACTCCCAGAGGGATTTTGAATTATACCTCTAGATGGTAACAATCGGAAGATATTGTTGGTCAAAAACAAAAATTTATTGATTTTTTCTTCAAATTTCACTCATTTTTGAAAAATTATTAACTCAGTACTCATTGGAGATAGAGAGTTCCGAATGATCTCATTTTATTCAGAATTTTATGATCTAAAAAAAGGCGAGAGCAAATTTTTCCGATTACGAGATTTGGCAAAAATAGCTGAAAACTGGAAAATGAGCCGAAAATACGAGGTTTTTGGGCCACCCTGTATCCAGCACAAGGAAATTTTGCTTGAAGAAATTGGTTCTGGACTTCTTGTATGTACCCAAATAATATATTAAAAAATCAGAACTACAATATAAATTGCATGCACCAATGTATTTAGTGACTGGAATACTAGATTAGTGACTAGACTGTGATACTTTAAAGTCAAACCTACATCAAAATTTTATCGACAGCTATTCTATAGCTGACATCAGTATTTTTTGTAACAATAGATTCATTTTCCTTCAAAAACATCATTTTACTATTGATATTTTGATTTGATTTGTAGCTACTCTGGAGCTGATTTCAGTATTTTTTTATTTTAGATGTAGTTCTCTTCAATAAGAATAGTGTAATATTGATGCATTGATTTGATTTGTAACTACTCTGTTACTGGTTTCAGTATTTTTTTTTTTTTTTTTTTTTGAAGTCTTTCTCTTCAATAAGAATAGTTTACAATTGATGCATTGATTTGATTTGTAGCTACTCTATAGCTGGTTTCAGTTTTCTTAATAATATATGCATTTCTCTTCAATAAGAAAAGTGTACAATGATGTATTGATTTGATTTGTAGCTACTCTGGAGCTGACATCAGTATAGTGGTGAGAGATGCACTGATGCAGCCAGTAAGGAAGGTGCAAACTGCCACTCACTTCAGACAAGTGTCGGGTCCTTCTAGAACCGACCCCGATGTGATGGTTTCAGACCTGCTCACACCATGCTCTCCTGGCAGTCCGGGTGCCATTGAAATGACCTGGATGGATGTGCCCGGCGATAAGCTCTATGAGCCTGCTGTTACAATGGTACCTATTCACTATCAACATCCTATGTTCTATCTACTGGTTAAATTTAACACATTACACATGCAATTCTAAAAATATCATTCACGCGTACGATGCGATGCAAAATCAGACTCTTTGATACAATCATTGTACTGAAGAAAGCATGAGGCTCTTCACAGGAATATTTCAGATAGATCCCTCTCGCAACTTTAAACAATTCTTTGGAAGACCTCATGTTTTATTCTACGGAGCGCTACTTTTCTATGTATTGTGTAATAATTTTTTACTAAACATTATATAGGTATTATACAATATATTTTTAGGGATCTCATGGCAATTAATAACAATATTTCATTAAGTATATTTTGAGGATCGTTTTAAGAGAAACGATTCCAGTTGTTAATGCACCGGTTCCCTAGCGTGAACGTGCATACATCAACGTTTAGATTGGCTTAATATTAGTTTGAGCTCTATAAAAACCATTTTTTTATTGTAAATCTGCATTACGTGTGATTCTCAATGATTTTTATTAGTATTGCTGCTGGTATATTCAATATCATTCTAACCCTTAGACTACCAAATAGGGTCTATGAAGCTTGTCCCGTCAAATACCAAATAATCAATTTTACCATTGGGATAATGTCCCAATACAAAAAACACGATAAAATTTAGTAAATAGTTTGCAATTTCAATTTCACATGTTATTATTGACATTATATGAAGTTATTTACTTACTTTCAACTCAAAATGACACTGCAAATCACATTAGAACAGCTTCATTCAGCACAAAACCAGCATCTGACACATGCATGCATGAGAGCATATAACCTCAATTCACAATAATATGGCGATCAGATAGTTCTAAAAAGCTGATGTATTTTACAGAATAGACGATAGACTACCGCTGGGATTCATTGCTATGTAGTTTAGATGATCTATTTACCCACTGGGATTCGATGAACTTCTATTGGGACATATTGTCCCAGTTGTAGTCTGAGGTTGGTCATTTCTGCTGGGACATAATGTCCCGTTGGTAGTCTAAGGGATTCTAATGAATTCGAATTATATTTTGAATTAAAATGTACTATTTTCAAGACATAATGAATAATTATGAAGTTATGTGGCTGGCCAAGTGGCAACTAATCAATTTCAGACATGACTTGTTGTCTTGTTCAGGAAGCCTAACTTGTTCATCGGAAACACGGGAGTAGCCCGAGAAAGATATCCCAGCCAGCCAGGGATCGAACCCGGGGTATCTGGTTTTCAAAGCCTGTGTCTAAACCTCTCAACTTGGGCCAACTCCACTTTCAAATGAATTCAACTCTTTCCTTTTTTTGTAAAATTTTGCTTAGCGCAGATAGAACTTACTGGAAGTTTTTTTTTATTTTTGTAGTTGATGAAAGGAAAAAGATAGATCTTTGAATCACATCGATAGAGGTAATCGACTTGAAATAGGCACTCTTTTCTTGTCATTTATCTATGTCTTTATTTCTCAAACTCTTGTAGTGAATATTGAGTAATATTTTCAACTATTTTCTTTCCAAAATGTTTAATAAGATTGTTTTCTTGCAGACTGACATGTTGAAATCGCTTGCCACATCGAAACCCACAGTGAATGATGATGATATGAAGAAGTTGGATAAGTTCACAGAAGACTTCGGTCAGGAAGGTTGATTTTGGGCCTTGTGAACTTTTTTTTCATCTAATGAATATTAAAGTCCATTTATTTTATAACGCAAATGATTATATATTTTTCTGTTATTGTGTGATACTGGCAGAGACTTCAGTTATTTAAAACTTCCATAAAGTTCTTAAACAAAATCGAACGTAGTTATGACTATTGTATTATAATATGTAAATTATTCATTCATTACACTTATCTGTATTTAAAGCTGCAAATTAGTTATTGCTGGGCAATATTCCATGTCTGTCCATCTAGGTTTATCAATTATTTTTGTAAAATAGAGTATTGTTAAGGCATGGTTTTAAATTCCTTGGATATTTTTTCAAGTACTAATAATATATTACTAATTTTTAACTTCTCTCTATTTAAGACTATCGTTACTGATTAAAATGAAAAATAAATTGTAATGTCATTGTAAAAAATTGATTACAGTTTATTAGAATGTTTCTTTCCATCTTGAATTACTCATTTTCAAATTCAAACATGATGAATTTCAATAGTTTCAATATTGAGTCAACTATCAATTATCAATGCTATTAATTACTTGTTTCTGATTTCAAAGAGCTTTTGCTTTGTATTGTTATTTGCTTATAACGTTCAAGTTATACTTTCAAGATGCTATTGATCACATTTGGTTATGAAATGTATCGAAGGGATATTATGCCAGAGTAAATACTTATTTTTATGGATGAAAATTGATAAATGTTTGTTCCCTCTTCAATCTTGGCCTTTCCTCTTCTTTTTATTCATCTACTGATTGATCATCACTGATGTGTGAGATTTGTAAGAGTTGGTAATCAGTTTAAGAATACTCTTACATTGGTATTTAAAGTATCATTACTAGAATGTCCAACTGGTAATGGATTTCATCAGGTCCTCAATTTCACCCTTTTTAACTTTCTGATAATAATGATTTTCAATGAGCTTAGTGATTTTAATTAATGTAATTTCGATCTGTTGAACAAATTTCAATGTGTATCTGTATTAAATTTTATAGCCTTCTATATTAATTAGTGATGTTATTTCTTGAAAATTGTAAATAGATTGCTGCAATATAAAGTATTTTACCTAGAGGATTCAGTTATATTATTTGCATGTATCATGACATTTTGTATCAATTAATACTATTGTTGTAGCCTATGAGTATTCATTTTTATTTAGAGAGTTTGACATTGTGGAGACTTTGGAAAAATTAGGATCAAAGAAAGACTGGCATTTCGGTTGAAATGACTAGATTCGTTGTTCCATTCAAGCGTAGAAAGTAATAGGCTATAATAATAAGGAAACAGAAGAAAGTAAAAAAAAATCAATCTGTTTATGAGTATTATAAGGTTTAAGCTCGGTTTCTAGGACACGTATTAAATCTAATGAACCCTTGAATCTTTATAAAATCTTAATGCTTGAAAAGTTTAATGTCAATTAAATGCAATAGGTGTCCTAGAAGCTGGGTCTAAACCTTATATTCACAAACAGTTAAAAACAAGCTTTTACTTTTTTCTGTCTCCTTATTATAGCCTATTTTTTCATCTTTCTGCGCTTGAATGGATTAATGGATCTGGTCATTGAAACTGAAGTTTCAGTCTTTCTTTGACCCTACATTTTCCAAAGTTTCCACAATGTTCAACTGTCTAAATAAAATTGATGAAATAACTCTAATCTCATCATTTTTTCCATGGAAAATCAATATTATGGCTACATAATATTCAAATATAGATACAAATTTATCTACAATTTTATCTTAAATACAAATTATTACAATAAATTATTATGTTTTTTGTAGATAGAATTGATTATTAAGTAATAGAAGACCTACAAGATTAAGCTTAATTACATTTAGATTCAAATCAGTTCATTCACTCAACTGGTGAAGGTTTTACTAATTTACTGATGAAGACTTTGTTGTCGAATCTACATAGTGTACACTCGTACATCGTGTGAGCTCTATGATTTTGGAATTGACCTAATAGTAGTTGACATCAATTGATTCTCAACGCAGAATCAAAACTCTTGTATTTTGTTGTTGGTGAAGGTTTTCCTTGAGCAGAGAGCACTGATCAATTGAAAGCTGATTGGTTCGATGATCGCATATCTCCTGAACTGTTTTGTTTAGTCAGTAGCCGTAAGTGCTCACTTCAAAGTCGGACAGATTGGGAACTAGGGAGTGTTTCTTTAGTGGCTGGGCGATATCGAAAGTAAACTTGGTGAGTATTCTGACATATTATTATATTGTAAGTTTCCGGCCTATAATTATACACTGTATACTAATAATAATTTCTTCAAGTAGTAAACGAAACACCTTTATTTAAACCAAAAAATAACACTAGGATTGCCTCAGTACCGTATTTTATCTACCAATGATTTTACATAAGCGTGATTTGTAACAAGTGTCATTTTTGAAATGCTAATCCAAAGAAGATATTTATGATAATTATTAAACATTTCACAATGAAATTATTATTCTTTTCTGAAAGAAGATATTTGGAGTATTTGAATGAATAATTAATAAAAAAAGGCCTTTATTTAACAAAGCTAAGAATAAAAAACAAAAAATCATAAAAAACATTTCATATGCATAATTATTCAAGGAAATAATAAAACAAACTAAGCCATTCAATTGTGGCATAACCGAGAAGGTTGTCTGCCAGGAGTCGGTTATCAATACGGTACCGAACCGTATATTTGTGAAAAATTTTAAAATATTAAGAGAAAAATATACACTAAAAATAAATACATACTGTTAACAAAATCAATAATGCCAACAATCATAAAACAATAAACTCAATAATAAATAATCAAACCTAATTAAAACAAAACATTGGAGTATTTGATATATAACTTCAATTGTAGTTTCACGAACAAATCTAGCCGATATAACAATCAATACAATTCTTGTTTATTGTTGCCCTTGATCAACATGATGTGTATATTGGGACTATTGACATTTTATTGAAGTAGGCTAAGCATTCCCTATTATCTTTGAGATGAAGTGAACTTGTTCATCTAGTTGAATTTGGTAATTTTCAAATGAACTAGTGCTTTCATGAATTTTGACACAATGATCGGATCTCGTCGTACTACAGTTCATTCTTCTCGGCTCGCCAAGGCAGTTCAAAATCATGCAATATGTTCGTAAATTATGATTTGATCGTCGCTAAATAAATTAAGGAATATACGTTCCCCATACGATATTAACGGACACGGCAGTTCTATGATAGGAAACAGTTATTCAAGATGAATTTTAGGCAACTGAGCACTTAGAGGATGGACTTATCCAGCGCCGGACTGACAAGGTCAGCTAATCGGGGGTCGCCGAAGGCCGTGGGCTTCTGGGGGCCCTTGAACTCACAGAAATATAAATGAAGAAATGTTGCATTGGACAACAAATCCTGCTTTAGAGAATTTTAAGGACCCAGGGGCATTATCTATTTATACTCATCTTAAGACTCAGGAGCTCGCGGGAGAGCCAGACAGACAGAAGAAAAATTGAATTTAATTGTGGGCCATCCTTATGTACAATGAATAAATTAATAAATCTATTCAGCAGAATAGAATATTGCATTCAACAGTAAAATAACACATCCTATCCTTCTCAGACGGCCCTGGAACTCGAAAAAAATCCAAACAGCTAGAAAAAATGTTGCATTCAAGAACTTGGGGGCCCAAAGACCAATGAGCCCCTTGGGGGGGGGGTCTATAGCACTAGACAGAGTCATCCTTATATATATATATTATAAAACGTACATGACAAATCCATCCAGCAGCAAAGAATGTTGCACTCAACTATAAAATAATAAATTCTATATAATTGGGTCTCGAGAGCCCTGGACCTCACGTATAGGCCTACAAATAGATGAATGAAAAAATCAAATCAGCTGGAAAAAGTGTTGCAATCAATGACAAATTCCTAGTTGATGAATCTCATAAGCCTTATGGGGACCATAAGACCTAATATATTATAAGGGTCACCCCGTTAGGGAAGGGGGGGTGTGCCTGAAGCCCTGAACTGGTTCATCCTTAGGATATTCATTCATTTTCATTACAGAAATCCAAGAAGAGCCTTTTTCACACAAGTACCCTAACTTAAACAACAATTCAACTTACGGTACCGTGCCGATGTAGGTACATTATTAACCTTCAAATATAACACTGGGGTCCAGCGTACCCCACTGATATTTCTTCTTGTGATATCTCAGTAACAAGTATAGAGAGGATATTTTTGCTTCATGTAAATTCAGTTGGCAGTCCTGTCAATACGTTGCAACGTTAAAAATGACCAGTCGACCCCAGATAGTGAAGCAGTAAACAATTCAATTGTGTTTGGGGTTCATCAGACCCCAGTGTTATATCTACGTTAGTCTTTTTCCAGCGTGCAAAATACCGAAAAACAAAAAATAGGTGCTCAAACTGTGGAAAGCCATTGTGTAAAGAACATAGAGCAATGATTTGCAAGGAGTTTGTTGAAGATAATCCAGGACAAAATTAAATAGTATATGTTTTATGCAATCTCTTTTTGTTTTTTGCGTGTTTTCATATTATGAAATTGACAATAATCAAGAGGTAGTGTAAGGAAAACCAAAGTTATGTGACTTTTTTCCCTAGAATATTAAATTATGACTATTCTCCTTCAAGAAAATGTATGGTTTGATTGATTATTCAGTATTGTATGTTGGAAATGTGGTAATTAGTAATTGAATTTTGAAAATGACAGAAAATTAAATAACAATTTTTTTAAGCTAATTGAAATAAAATTTTTTGTGTTTAAACCTGGTAAAATAGCTCAAATAGAACATTTATATCGATCCTAATGAGTATAATTTTCAAAAAATCAGAAAAAATGAAAAATATTCAATTTAAAGAATGGGGTCCACTGGACCCCACTGTTATATCCATGTAACTTTTTTGAGGTGTTATACATGAAGGTTAAAATATAGGCTACCGTAGTAAAACAAAAGGAAGCAAAAGCATTTACAAAATTAAAATAATAAAATTAATTACATTATTATAAATAAGAATGTGAAATGAAAGCAAAAAGCATTCACACACTTAAAATAATCAAATTAATGATTGAGGCAAACTAACTATTGTACGGTACCGGTACCGTAAGTTAGTTTAATAAATAATAGATCTAACAATTATTGTAAGATTCTAGCAACCAGTTAAAGGTTAATCACTCTTGTATGGATAAACTTGAGTTGATATTTTTTCAAATTAAGGTAAATAAGCCATTTGATACTAATAGTGTTTATTCTTGTATAGGAATCAGGCCTATAATCTCCAAATCTCTGAAGTTGTATTTAAAATTTCCGCTGATCTTCTATTGATTACTCTGTCGATTTAGTTCAAGTTATCGAGAGTCAACTTTTGTGGTCGACATAAATATTCGATAGTTATAAAGAATAAATTAATAACAAAGAACATAACCTTAAATTTAATTGTAAAGTCGTAATTGGCTTAGTAATTTAATTGTTCTTTGTTATTTGAGTTTTGAAGCAATAAATATAAAAATAGTCTGGTGGTATTATCTGATTCTATCACATCAAAAATATATACGCTATGATAGGTTAACGTAAGAATGTGATTTATTTGCCAACTTATTTTAATAACAAGTTTGATATAAAAATTGAAACTCTTGCCTCTTTATTCTGCGGTGTTAGAATCTTTGCAATACAGTATTGAAAATACTGTAGCCTACAGTATTGTATCCAAAAGAGTCACGGTATAGTGCAAAGTGTTTTCATAATATAATTATAAATTATGGTAATCAAGAACTTTCCAAAAACTGCATCTCTAACTACAATACACCAGAGCCATATCAACATTATAATTCCATGGCTAACGTTCCAAACAAAATTTGGATAAAAATGACAACAGCCGTCCTATTTTTCAGGACGATAGGTAAATATGAGTTTATGTTTATAGAGTTTGCAAATTACGTAGGACAGGCTACTGCAATGTTTAATTTTTGAACCTAGCTACAGTATTGTATAGTAAATTGTGTCTTAATATATTTTTAGTTTTTACACCGCTGTCTGAAACCTCACACTACATAAAGTCACAATACTTTAGTCTTTAAGTTATGTCGAATAGGATTATAATTTTACACTAGATATTTTGTGAAATTTCTCCATAGTAAGGTAAAATAAAAAAGATATTGTCTGTTCTACTCAATTTAATTTATACCAAACATAGTTTTAATGCATTTGAGGCATCATCATCATCGTCGTCAGTTTTTAGACAGTTAGCCCCAAATATACTACTGAAGGTGATGCCTTATGTGGAGCTGACATTTTTTTCATTCACCTTAACAGAACCATAATCTTTCTTTTTCTTTGTATGTGCTAAATTATGATCCGGGCTTGGTTTGAAAAAGCTCAAACACGGCGAGTGGAGCCATACATTTGTAGCCCACCCGTGGAACACTGAGTATGCGCCTAGACATTGGAATGACTCGGTCAGTCACGCAAACCACTTCTCTTCCTAAACCCATTCAGTTTTTCTCCTATAAATTACTTATACCATGCCCATGATTTGTATGTTGATGATGGACTTGGAGTGGTATGTGTATAACGAACTCGGCCTTTACTTCATACCGGTCACTTTGCGTTCCAGGGCATAACTTTATAAGCAGAGCTAAGCCCAAAAAAGCGGTCGATGAGTTGAACTTGACAATAATAGTTATTTGTGCAACTAGTGCGCAAAGTGACAGTTTGCTGCACCGAAAGAAACGTTTACGCCCGAGCCGTAGGCGAGGGCGGAATGGTTTGTTGAGTGCAGCAGAGGAACTTTGCGCACGTATTTCACATTAAGTTTTTTCTACAGTTACCATTGAATATGAAAAGTGGGTAATTATGGGTAAAATTGCCTGAAATGCATCAAATGTTTTTCTGTGTAATTTTATTATTGAAAAAACCTTAATTTATTGTCAAATTGAATAAAAATGTTGTCCTTGGTTATAATATCTAATACTAATAATTAGCGCGTTGTGCTTCGTTGCACCTCTGCTCACTATAGCAGCCCAGTCACTGTTACCAACTTCATTTTGAATTTGCTGTACTGTTGCTCCATATAACCTACTAAGTAGTTTGCGTTGCCATGTTGCAAATCTGGAGTGCAGAAAAATTTTTCCCGCACTAGAGCGGAAAAGTGATTCTTTGCGTTCTGTAATCAGTGCAGCAATGGCCACTTTTCAAGGTAACTGTAGGAAAAGAAAATAGAGCTTGACTATGTTGTGTAAACTCTCTGAAGCCCATAAAGTTACACAGTCCACTATTCATACCAGATAGATAGTGTCACGAATCAAATGTAAGCGATAGGCTGTCTGTATAGGCCTAGGCTAGTAGCGGAGGTACCTCTTTCTCAAAAAACGGGCTCATCCTCCATACTTACTTCATACTTCTCTCCTTAGTGATGACCAGATATCTGGATTAACTGTGTCAGAAAGTGGACCTGAATTGCTCTTTGTCGTAGGGTAATTATATAAACTATGTCAATAATATATACTTATTTACGTTTGTAAATTTAGTCAAACATTTAAAAATAGTAATCTTTTAACTTTATCAAGATGATCTTGCCTGTAGGCATCACATTTATCACTCGATGTTCAGCTGATGTTTCTAAAGGCCTCAAAGTATTCCTCCACTGAGTAGAATACAGACTCTATTAACTAGTTCTTGATTTTGTTCTGAAGCTCCTATCGTCTTAAGTTCTATACACTGTCATGTAAGGCGTTATAAATCCTCAGGGCTAGTATTGGGAAACAATCCTTCTTCTTACTCAGCCTGCAGAAAGGGATGTCTATTTTCGCTTTTCCTCTGGTGTTGTAGGAATGTCTGTCTTCTCTTCTTGTGAACAAGTGAAAACTATCCCTTGCGTGCAACAGGGAGAGCAAGATATATTGATTGTATAACGTGAGTATTCCCAGCTTGATGAAGATGAGTCGGCAGAAGTCCAAGTAGCCCGCCAAATCCAGGATCCTTAGAGCTTTCTTCTGGAGCAGTTCATCTTGAAAGCCTGGAGCATGTCCCCACAACTGAAGTCCACAGATCATATAGCTATGAAACATAGCAAAATACATCTTTACCAGATGCTTCCTGGAGATCAAACGTCTGGCTTCAAAAGTCTTAGAAGGTACATCACATCACTCTAAGTAGTTTCAGACAGATGTTATCAATGTGGTTACTCCAGTCAAGTTTAGCATCCAGTGTAAAACCCAGTCCCTCTACCTCCAAAGGTAGAGGACACTTTACCAGTGTCAAATCATCTGCCTCCGAAAATTAGTATAGTGGCCTGTTGTTATGTCCCTTCTCCACTTTGCTGAGTAATTTTCCACGTGATGCATTTCTCAATTGACTCGGCTAATAGGCATATAGTCACTTAGGCTGGCCACTAACGGTAGAACATGGATGATACACGTGTCGTCTTAAATGGTTGCGTTATCACAGCGAAAGTCTTGGAGTAAAAGTTTTTGAGGCTACGTTTTTGTATCTCCAATTTTTTGATTCGCTGCTCTATTTGAGATTAAATTGTTTTTTATCATTGAAATTTGTAATTTTCCAGTGGTTTATTTATTGTTATTGGTTGCTTATTTTATATTAGAAGCCTCTTGCTCGTTTTGAACATGTATATTTGCATGATAAACATGCATGGCATGCATGCCAGCCTAATAGATGTTTGACCAACTTTTATCAAAAAATTGATTCCCTATTAGACCCGTGTTAAGATATTCATTTATTTAACTTCTAAAAACAATGAGAGTTGTTTTTATCTATGTGAATAAATATACATACATGTGGCTGTGTAAATATTTGTTTCTCTTCAAGATATTTGAAAGAATAAGACGTTGATACAATCAAATTATTTTCAAGATATTTGTTAGTATATATCTATGTATCTATCAGGCTACTATCCACGCGACGCACCATATACTTATGATCATGCATAGGACTGAAATTCACACCGCCAATTGACTTCTGAAACGCCACACAGACCAATCACCACTCACCAATCACTTTTCCTTGACATTCAACAATGGATGATTACCGATATGTTAGGCAGTGACGGTTTTACTAATCTGCTGCGGCCGTTACCCCATTTGAAACAAGTGCTAATGACTGTTCTCATACTTCCACGATTTGTCGCCAAAACTTGTTGGCTGATACCGACCGACATCGTTGAAGCACGGAGTAAAGAACACTTACATTTTATTAATTACAAATTATTTTTAATTTTGGTTTCCTTATTCCGTGGTTGAAGCCTATTATCATTATAATATGAGAGTAGAAAGTCTTTGATATCCATATCCATTCCAATTGTAATTTGCTACTACAACAAAAATAGTACCGGCCGACACCTTTGGTGAGTGTAAAAGCTGTTCCATGTGACACCATGCTATTCCGACCCCCACGACACCGGGCTTGAATCGGGACGATATCGTGTTGGCGAAAAATCGGTAAGTGTGATACAGCCTTTGGCTCAAAAAATCTGAAATGTATCGTTATGCTTCAGGCGGCAGTGTGGATATGGAATTTTGTTTCATTTTATACGGGTGTTTCCTGTCGAGAACTGAAGCTTTATTTTTCCTATCTCGCATTCTTGTTTGAGACAGAACTCAAGCACAGTGTTATCCCTCCCAGTAAAAATATTTGATATTTTTAAATTTTATTAACTTTGTGAAAACCGTCTGGTTCTTTCAATACGGGTGTAACTACACCCGCATCTATTCATACGCTTTGAAAATCGCTTCCTGGTGCTTCAAAATAATCTTACATCTGGAGTCGTCAGCACCTGTCCAGGATAGGAGAATAGAATAGTAGATCTATGGAACCTTTTTTTTGGTTCAGAGATAAGGTTTATTTGATCGGTTCAGAGATAAGGAGGGAAACCCTATAAATGGTACTTTCTCCCATCTCATCAGACTCACTCATTTCTCCGTGGTTGGAGGAGTTGGAGGACGTTTATTATATTAACCTTCTAAATCTCATCAAATTTTATCGATTCAGAGATGAAGGGAAAACCCCTATAAACAGTACTTTCTCCCCATCTCATCAGACTCACTCATCTTTCCCTGGTTAAAGGACGTTTATTATATGTTAACCTTCTGTTAGTTTGGAACTCAAAATGTGTCACATCATAATTAATGTAAGCGTGACTTTGATCTACTAGTTGTTCAGATTAATGGTAAACTTGGACTATGAACTTAGGGTCATTAAGGGCAATTCCGCCATTCTCATATTCTTTTTTTTTGAGTTTGAAACTGTCAATCCAATGAAACCAAAACTGAGTTTGAGCGTCAATTTTTCTATCTAAACCAACAAAATCAGTTTCAAAACTAATTTAAAATCATCTGACTAGATCCAAATGCTGCTCAACCCTAGTTACAGTTTTTTGATGAAATATGGCTTAGGGAAGTGTAACGCTGAACTAGGTTTACTTGTTGCTAAGGACGCATTTATTATAATGTGTTAAATTTCAGGTTTGAACCAACAGCCATTCAAACTGAGATGATGCATATAGCACTTATAAATTATTCATTTATTCAATAGAATAATTCTTCTTTTCATAGAAACCTACTACCACAGACAATTTCAACTTTGTACCAATACAGTAATATTTTATTAAAATTAAATGTGAGGGTTTTCTCAAATACTTTAAATTATAAATCGATTTGAATTAAAATGCAAGCTGAAGAATGATCCATTACTGGATCACTAATATTTCAATTTAATATTCAATATTTTAATTTAAGTCTGTCAAAAGGAATTTTTCCAAAAGCTATGAAAGAGACATGTGTTAGACCATTACATAAAGTAGGCGACAAAACAAATGCCAACAATTACAGGCCTATTTCACTTATAAGCAATATTTCTAAGATTTTGGAAAAACTGGTAAAGAAACGTCTTGTGAATTACATGGAAAAAACAACTTATTATCTAGGAATCAATTTGGATTTCGTGAGGGGAGGAGTACAGAAGATGCGGTATTAGAATTGTCAAATTTTGTCACAGATAAGCTAGAAAATAACAAAAATGTGCAGCAGTGTTCCTGGACCTAGCAAAAGCTTTTGACACTGTTAATCACAGTTTGCTGCTGAAGAAATTAGAAGCCATGGGAATTAGAGGAGTTCCTCTAGAATGGTTTAGATCATACCTCTGTGACCGGCGTCAGAAAGTCAAAGTTGAAGAACATCTCAGTTCAGAGGAAACGATGAAGTTTGGGATTCCCCAAGGAACAGTTCTTGGGCCAATTCTGTATTTGGCATATGCAAATGAGCTATGTTCAATTAAAATAAGAGGAAGAGTAATAGCTTTTGCTGATGATACGTGTATACTATTTGAAGGAAACACCTGGGAGGAAGTTTTTAATCTGGCACAGGAAGAATTGATGAAAGTCGATAAATGGTTAAGAGAAAATTTGCTTACAGTAAATGCAACAAAAACGAAATTTTTAGCCTTTTCTCTGACAGAACGGACGAGACCACCGGATTATTCAATAATCCTGCATCACTGTGGAAGCACCAACAACCCGTGTGATTGCCCTTCAATTCAACAAGTCAATGAAATAAAATATTTAGGAACAATAGTGGACAACAAATTCAAATGGGACAAGCACATTAATCTATCAATCACCCGGATCAGGAAGCTTCTCTACAAATTCTATCAACTCCGTAAAATCCTCAACTATGAGACATTAAAAACTGTTTATTTTTCTTTAGTGCAATCAATTTTAAGATACGTCATAATTATCTGGGGAGCTACGAATTTTATACATGTTGAACCTCTCTATAAACTTCAAAAACGAATACTAAAAATAATAGGCTTCAAGGAGAATCAATTCCCCACGAACATTCTTTTCAAGGACAGTAAAGTACTGAGTGTAAGACAACTCTACATCCAGGCTATCATCACGCGAATGAGGAGAAACAACGAACACATAAGACTGGCAGATCATAACCATCAAACAAGGCAGAGAAACACGCATTCAATAGTACCAAGGATGAACACTACATTTGGGAAAGAAACTACATATATTTGGGACCAAAAATTTATAATTCAATACCAAGTTACATTAGGGAAGAATTCAATAGACACAGGTTCAAGAAGAGTTTATTTTCCTGGTTGGTTGATATTGGAGTGGAAAATTGTGAAAATTTAGTTAGACTGTAAATATTGAAACTATTTATTCTTCATTCTTCTCTTTACTGTTTTTCATTTTTCTAAAAATAACCTTTCTTATTATTATCCTTAATAGAACATTAATATTTATCTACTAATTTCATAATTTTGTTTGTATTATAAATTTTTACTAATTTTATTATAAAAAACTTTAATCCCATATCAGTGGATGAAGTTTGTAAATAGTAATTATAACACGCAATAAGCAACTAATTACTTATACCCCAACACATATAATATATAGTGGGGTGTATATTTATTCATTGAAATTGAAATTTTGATTAATTTCGTTCTTGAAGAGGGTCTCCAACATATTCAATATGGAACCGAACGTCACTTTTGTTTATTTCAATTCGTTTTATTATTTGCCATAGGTTATACAACAGTAAGAATTGACAACAATCATGTACATTAAAAACATAAAAATTTAAAAAATCATATACCGGGTAACAACTACGACGTAATAACTTTTTAACATAGTCAAAATGAAATATAAAACTAATAAACATGTCAGCATAATTATGTACAGCACAATCCTATACAAAACAGCAATCAATAAAATCTAAAAAAGTGAACATTTGATAAGTATTATTCTCTAACTGTAACTGAACACTTCCTCATCGCTAGAAGGACCAACCCCTCAAGCAGTAAATGCCTATATATTCTTATTAAAGCAATGCTGAAAGGTTAAATTGATTCTCTCTATAGACAGTTATGCTCTATGCTCTGAGCCTGCCCCACAATATAATAGATTGTGGTGAATGTGGATCCTAACGCTCATTTTAGTGTAACCCTTCTCACGATATTCATCTTGATAATTTATTCATTGGAGTTGTCAGGTGAGTTTTTAATGGTCTGTTGAACCCCAGCCCTCCACCACGTTTTACTTTCGAAAGAATACGGCGTTGATTATCTTCTTTGTGCTTTAGAACGAATACTAATATTGCCTACCGTGACCTTCGCTACCTACAACAGATTGAGTGAGGTGGATAGATCTTTTAAAGTGAGGAGGATAGCACATAAAATATAATTTTAAAAATGAAAAAGATGTAGGTGAAAAAAATCCGGGAGAGACACGAGAGAAAAGGGTTGGTAGAAAAAATGAAATGTTCTGAACCAGGAAAAATATTATACAGCAGTGAGAGTGAGTGGATGATCTTGTGAGAGAACTGAATAGAAGAGCTCGTGTGTGAAGCAAGGTCAGCTATTTCCTTTTCAGGCTGAGAACAGAAATAAAAAATGAGTTTACATTTTTACATTAACGCTATCTACCAGCATTTGTTTGAACAACTTTGGAAAATCAGCTGGCTTAGAGGGCCGATCTTTTGGATTTAAATGCAGCTTTGAATCAGTAGTAGGGTGCCAGGCTGCCAGCTAGGCAATAGAGAAAGAGAGACTGATTCAGTTCTGAGGTTCAGCCTGAACGTGCAGTAATAGCGGAGTGTTTAAGCATGCCCGCGATTAGGTGATTATTATTGCTGACAAGTTCTCGAGTAACTGATAGATAGTAATAATAATGTGCTCTTTGTGTGGAAAAGTGAATGCTTCATTTTACTTGAATAATTATTCTTAATTATTACTCTTCACGTTGCTCTTGAATATCCATTATTGTCTTTTCAAAGAGTAGAGCATGGTTCCGAGTAGAAGTAGGATACCTATTATGTTGTATGCAAAAAACGTCTTGTGCTATGTGCGGTTCTTTTTACGAGTACAATATGGATTGACAGATTCGGCAAAGCTTCAAGTTTGTGTGTAGGCTCAAAAGTAGGTTGAAAGTATGTTCTTTTCAGTGTCGTGAACTTGGACTAGATTGTTGACATGAGTTCTAGATATTCACCCATGGATTTGGTGAGTTGGCCCGATTAAAAAGTTCTTTACTGCTTCTATTAATTTGAAATAAAATAATTAAAATTCCAAAATTCATCAAACATATTTTTCAATTACATAAATGGAAGATTACCAGTACCGGTACGTTACCAGTTTCTTATAAGTTTTTGAATGAAGTCGAATTTTATAACTTAATGAAAAATGTAATGTTTTACAATCAATACCGGTATGGTTAGTTTGTTAATAAATATTTCGAAAATGTCATCATTATTGTCCTCTCTCCACAAAGTCTGTATACCTAGTATCTTAATACATTCACTGGATTCATTTCTTCTATCGATTAGTTTTTGTTCCTGTGTGTGGAACTAAGCATGAATGGTTTGCTTAACGGAATTCCAAGTTTAAAATTAATTATGAAGTTGTCCAATTAATTTCAATTAAATAGAGATTTCACAATATCATTATCCGTTTTTAATTTGTTTTCTGGGAAGGTTCAACTCCATTGTCTCAACACTCAAATTCAAATCATCATCCCCTCATAAAAAATCAGAAACATTATAAAAATTCAGTTGTCAATAATCAGTACAGCATACAATTTTGTTTAATTTCCAAACAACAATTGTTTATACCTGTATTTGCTATTAATCAATAATCAATAATCAATAATTATTGTTTAAAAAAATATTAGCGCAAAATTTCTCAATGTGAATCTCGAAATCTAAGTTTATGAAAAAAAACTATGGTTATCGAACTTATCTTATAATTCGTTGTTGATATTATCTTGATGAATTTATGTAGTTTACAAAAAAAAATTTCTACCTCAGTAATTTTTAGCCAGTCCAATTATGTTGTGTTTAATGACTTGAGTAGAATCTGATGTAAATGTAAAGCAGGTCACTCAAATTGAACATCCAGCATTTTTGTTCAAAATCCATTTTGCTATTAATAGATTGACGATCGATTCTCAGATGGGGTCTGTCAAGTCTGAGACATGTGGTCATTAGAATGCGGCTGTCATTGTAAACAAGGAGGATGGGATCTCTTTTTACATTATTTTTTTCAGGAAGATTTCTACCTTCAGAAAGCTTATGCATTTGTCTGTCTGCCTGCCTGCTTCTTATAAAAAATATAGAAATCTTCTGCTCTTCCCATTCTTTTAGAATAAATTAATTATTGTTACCTGAAATATCAAAAAACTTGGTTTAGATCGAGAATGTTTATATGCTGTATATATGCTTTTTAATGATTATTGCAATGTAATAAATATCCAGCCAATTGATTTTGCTATAAGGAAGAACATCTCAGAAATTTAGTTTTAGTGAGAAGATTATCTATTTCCAACTTGGTGTTATTCACCAGTATTTTTTGAAATTAGTGTGATTTTTATTACATCGTATTTCAAAACTAATTAAACTTAACGAATTTAAAATAATAAATTACATATCTTATTATTTTTTTGTAATGAGCTCTTCAATAGGAGTCCTTCAATTCCTGGGGAAAATGTCAACTTTTTTAAACACATCACTCCTCCTGTAGAAGGAGTAATAATAAGTTTAGTAAAAACAAAATCTAGACAAATGCCAAAGTGCGTGATTAAACAATTACCGATGCCATTAACGTTTGATTCTATCTCATATGAAAAACTGGTTTATTCAAGAATGTTGCTGTTATTAACTCCATGATTTAAATGCTGTGTTTATCAACAATATTAGTTACAGAGGGGATAATAGATAAATTTACTTGATGAATTTTAATGAAAATGCAACATTCTCGATGATTTCAATTTTAGATGACTACAAATTAGTATATGTACGTCTCAATTGATAATGTGATGATATGCTGATGGATCACTGTGATAGAATATGCTAGCAATTCTTCTGCAGGAACTGAATCATCAATTATCAAAATAAAGGTCATTCTGATTTAAAATTTAGAGAGACAAAATGTTCTTTTTATTTTTGCTATCCATTAATCATAGAATAGCATTGACAATGAAACACTTCATTATCAATGCGGGCTTTTAAGATATCGTACGCAGTAATAAAATCCTCAGCAGACTGATTTATTGATGTACGGGTTATATCATTCTCCTCTTACATCAATCGGTTATATCATTGTTCTATTAGTAATGAACGCAAATGCTCAGCGTTCTATTAGTAATTCTATAGTTACCAAGTAGCGTAAAAATTATTTGAAAACTTATTTTCAAAAATTTCTAGTGGAAGACTCTGAGTTTTGTTTGCTAGTATTCCATACTAAGCACACTCCCGAAATGTTAGTTTTCTGTTGCACCTTCATGTCTTGTGTGCGCCAATACAGGAATAAATTGTAGGTAGCCTACTCTGAAAGAGATCATATTTGGCAAATTTTGAATGTAATTCATCATTTTCATTCATAATATTCCATATGATAATTTTTATCACATATCACCTATCAATAAAGAGCATCCTTCAATATTCAGTACAAGTTCACTCGTATGAATTTTGTTTGAAATATGTGGAAAAATATAGCCTATTGTTATTATGTTTGTTCCTGTCCATAATGTGAATGAACCACATTGGGTAGTCACAGATAGACAACTAAATATTGTATTGACTATTTTATTGTTTAATATAATGACTATTGAAATTTATGTGAAAATATTGTATTTTATAATACAGTAGTCAGATCCAATTAAAACTGTCAGCATTCCCTTGAAAATAACACCAATGCATCCCATCTAATAAATACTGACAGTTTCATTACCACCTCATCATAATATCGTATTTTAATTAATACTCTAAAAACCGGTAAAAAACAAAAGTACATGAACGGTTACTTTCAAAAGATCGGTAATTTGTTGCAAACCATTAGCGTTTTAAAAGTGGTACATTGAATGAGTTATTTTATCTATTAAACATAATTTCGTGACGTGTGAAGTGGTCTACTAATTTCCTTTGCGTGTTTACAGCATAATTTAACTCGCTCTACACGTCATACACGTCATTTTTATCAGCAATAGTATTTTTTCTTGTTTAAAATTTATAGATTTCTCATGGATCCATAATTTGTTAGTTAAAAAAAAATTATACGCAGATCTTCCATATTATCCTTGATTTGGAATACAGTGAAATAATATCGATGTAGCCTATTTCATTTTTATTTGCCGGTCACTGTACAATCAAATCAAGAGCATAATTCGATCGATTGATTTCGCTGATGAAAGCATTTCATACCTTATTTGGACATGGTGTTTTACAAATTTGGAGATAGATGTTTTTGGTGAGAATTCTGTTGTTTTCTCCCAATTTTTGTAATCTATTGTAATGTATTTATAATAAATACTCAATAATACCGTAATTTCGTAAACTTTTCGGAAAATATTATTGTAGTGATTGTATTGTTACAGTGTAAATTGATTAGGTACTCTGGTCTGAAACGTATTTCAAGGAAATCCTCCCACTAAACATAAATACAATCTCACACTTGTGCAACTGTATTGAATAACAGCAGCTCGTCACGTAATCTCGTGATAATGTTCAAAATGAATTGAGAAGTTCAAATCACGAGGTCTGATCTCTTGCAATTACATTTTTGAATAGAATATTTTGTTAACTACTTTTATACTGTTTCCTTATTTTATTGCAAACTAACAGCGTTCATTTTTTACAGATCCATAGAAGACCCCACTCGAAAGGCTGTGAGAAAGATCACATGCTGGAAAAAATCAACTTATGTAAGTACATTGATCGCATTGATTTAAAACTATTTCAAACAAAATAATACACTTGTAATTATTTCCATCATTTTTATGATGTTTGAAGCTTCGTGGCAGTTTCCTCCTATTTACTAATTACCTTATTACAGTTATTTATTTTCAACTTACGGGATGGCGAAGTATTACTCAATTCAAAAGTCAATCGTCTCAATTCGAAATACTGACATGTAATTCACTCTGGAGCAACTTACTGCCCTTTTTTACAAATAGGTACTAGTATAAGAACAAGTTTATCAACTAGGCTCTTTTATAAGTCTCACATTCACTTAAATATACTGGCTATAAGCCTACTACGTTATTGTCTTAGGCTAAGTACCGGTACACACCAAATAGTCAAGACAAGACACGTTTAGTCACAATACATCACATAGTTTCCTATAGAAGACTTGTCTAATTGCAATGACTAATCGGTGTGTGTTGCTTCAGAAGCAACTATGTGAAGTATTGTGACTAATCGTGAATAGTCTTGTCTTGACTGGTGTGTGTCCACCATTAATCTTCAATTAGTCTGTTAATGAAATGATTTATTCTCTTAAACAAGAATTTTGTAAAACAATTCATAATAAAATTTATTAAATGAGTTGGTTTTTTATTGATAATAGTGATATAATTATATAGTATCATCGCCCGAAATTGCTAAAAATGGTAGAGAGCACACTCTATAGTGAGGTCCACGTTATAATGGCATTATTTGATTAACATTGGTGTTGCTATCCTTATCCATCATTCGACAAAGCAGGTAGCGCAATCCTTTTCTACCTCTGCATCTTTGTCAGGTAATTTTTCAATAATGTAGAAATATGGTTAATTGACAAAATATTCAATCTCAATCATGAAAATGTATTATCAAATCAATATTTATTATTAAACGAAAATATCTCAGTATTTTCCATCCATATTATCAAATCATTAGAAAATATATTTTCTTGATGAATGAAATATAATTGTTTATTTTAAATAAGAGTGAACAGTTGATATTACATCAGATATAGGCCTACTGGTATCAGCTATCCTCTATAGAAGGCAGTGGCAAGGCAGAAAATCGACAACGCTGTTCCCCTATCTTCCTCCACTGTCATTATAACATGGACCATACTAAAGATAACATTTTATTCCATCGTCTTTTGTCTAGGGCTCAGTTGTACAAAAGCCAGTTAATTTTAATCTTGACTAAATGCTACAAGAATCAATCAGAGAAGCCTTCTTTTCCAAAAACATTTCTCATAATCATAAACATTCTCATTTAATCATAATTAGAATTGAACAGGCTTTTATGCAACCGGACCTAGGAGGCGAAAACATCCATGCATTTAAATAAACAGCTGATAATATACATAGCATTTATAGAGTTTTCCATTGCATTATTAATCTGGACTGATAAAATGAATGTCAACAAAAATTTGTAATCATAACTTTCTTTGAGGAAAATGACACAATCTTCTTGGTTTATTATAAAATATTTCTTCCTAGGTAGATAGTTATTTAAGTAGATGAGTTTGTACAGAAAGTAGGCTTATATTCTAGTTGTATCGTACAGATGATTTTTGTCTGCTTGTAGTAGGCACATGTTTTAATAGCATTATTGGTTTCTGATCATTGTACACATTTTCCCTTATCGCTGAGAAAAATTATAATTGAAAAATAAAAAACGTCTCTTATTCTCTTTCAACACCAGAGGTCAAGCAATTTAATGCTTCAAGTGAAATTAAAGAGATAGTTTGATAAAATGTGTCATATTCCAAGTGTTGATGGTTTCTGAATCGTCTCTAATCAACCCTACCTTATTAGAGGCTGCTTCACTGGTTGCTAGACGTAAGTAGTGTTATTTTTAAATTTCATTTCTCTGTTTTACATTATCCACTTTGATGGTACTTGGAGTATGATTTAAAGAGAATCGTTTCATAGTTTGGCTTATTTCATTAGTAAAGTAGCTCATACTACAACAGAAAACTCAAAAACTGGTAGAACAAATTTTATTACAGTAGCCTATATTATACATTTATTTACATTACATTTCTTTATTAATTTTCAACTATTTTTTAACAACAGTCCATTAATTATAATTCCGATTGAACCTTTTTTTATTATGAAACAGTCTAAAAAGTATTTAAAATCAACAAACCTTATTTTCAGGCCCGGCCCCAGGGGTGGGCGGACCGGGCGGCCGCTCAGGGCGCCAGATTATTGGGGGCGGCAAATTTTAAGGAAAGGAAATTTTTTAAATACAAATAAATAATAAATTTATAATATTCAATGTGAATAGTAAAATTTTATAAGAAGCTTTTCCAAACTCAAGCTAATATATCTAAGATCAACAATGTCCCAGGAATTTCTGAGTGGTCTAGCGAACATAAAATAGCTCAGTCCCTAGATCTTGAAGAACTGGAGAAGGAATTTTTCTATGCAAAGGTCAGACGAGTTCTACTTAATTGAACACGTGTGTTGAACAAACTCGTGTTGTAGCAATATTGTATTTTTAATTACTTATCAAGTTAAATAGGCCTAATACTCTCTTGCAGTCTCTTGATTTGAAACTACCGTCTTAATAATGTTTTCTTATTGTGTATTGTATCTGTTCCGGAAATAAAAATAGTTTAATCAGATATTTTGTGTTACTGTTCTAGTCCAGTCAACGAAAGATAATAGAGGGAAAAGTTTGGAACACAATTTTCAACTCCACAGCTCTTACAAGGATAGTATGAGGATTAACATATTAAAAGTCCTCATCCCTATCCCATGTGCTAAAGGGGTGGGGGTGGTTTAACAGTATATTTTTTCGCATATATCTCGAAAACTACGCATCTTATAAACATTTGTAGTCTGTACGAAATTGAAGCTCACAAAATTACTAACAAGTTTTGTCCTCTACATTTTTTCCATATCTCTTATAGTTTCTGAGATATACGCTCGCTCTTGAAGATGAGACATTTTTTGAAAAACACTTCTACCTCAAATTTTCTCATATTTCGGCCTTATAATTTTTGAACGATTGAGGAAAAAAATCCGTGCTGATTATAAGCTGATGGAGTATCAAATTATCTTCAATTTGATGTATATTTTCACTATTTTACGCATTTCCCTACGACTGTTGCAGCAGTCTTTAGAACACAATTTTAGACTTTGCAGCTTTGTTGACACTAGTTTGGAGGTGAGTGTATCAAAAATCCCAACCCCTAAATCATGTGCTGAGGGGATGAGGGTGGTTTGAAAGTTGTATTTCCCACTTATTACTTACATGCTTATATCTTGGAAACAATGAGTTCAATTGACATAATCAACTACATAAAAATGAAGCTTAATAAATTACCTAAAAGTTTTGTTCAGTAGAGGTTTCCGATAAATCTGATACTTTTTGAGATATATGTTCTAAAGTGATTCATTTCCGAAAACCCAGTTTTTCTTCCATTTTTCACACTTTTCGCTCGAACTAAACGCAGGAGGTGTTTCTGAACTTCCTACCAAACAAGACATCAAAACTAATGGAAGAAAAACTGGGTTTTAGAAAATGCATCATTTTAGAACATATATCATTTTCGAAATTTTCACAAGATGTAGGGTTTGGGATTTTTGATATGCTTACCTCCAAACTAGTGTCAAAAAGCTGCAAAGTCTAAAATTGTGTTCCAAACATTGCCTCCAAATTTCATTGTCAACTGTTGTTGATCTATTGTTGCTGAAAAGGAAATTCCACTCTCAACACTAAAACTGCTGCAACAGTCGTAGGGAAATGCGTAAAATAGTGAAAATATACATCAAATTGAAGATAATTTGATGCTCCATAAGCTCATAATCGGCACGGATTTTTTTCATCAATCGTTCAAAAATTATAAGGCCGAAAAGATGAAAAAAATTGAGGCAGAAGTTTTTTTTTCAAAAAATGTCTCACCTTCAAGAGCGAGCGGATATCTCAGAAACTATAAGAGATATGGAAGAATATTGTAGAGGACCAAACTGTTGGTAATTTTGTGAGCTTCAATTTTGTACAGAGTGCAAATGTTCATAAGATGCAGTTTCCGAGATATATGCGAAAAATCAAAAAATGGTACTTTCAAACCACCCCCACCCCTTTAGCACATGGGATAGGGATGAGGACTTTTGATATGTTAATCCTCTTACTATCCTTAAAAGAGCTGTGGAGTTGAAAATTGTGTTCCAAATTTTTCCCACTATACCTTCACTTAGCATTCGTTGCCTGTACTTATTCCCCAATATTTATATTTGTCAAATATCTGTTTAAATGCCTTTTTTAACTTGAACAGCTGATAACCTTCGATCAAATTGTCAAGTAAACAAATAGATGGGATACCATACCTGGTGGTGGGGGGGGGTGGCGTTTGTCGATTTCGCCCAGGGCGGCAAAGTCCCTAGGGCCGTGCCTGCTTATTTTACAGAGGAAATTGGATCTATCTACTTTTTAATAATATATTAGGAGGATTTCCAATGTTTGAGTGAAGTTGTGAAAACATAGGCTTATTGATGCAAATTGTAAAAACACTATAGGTTTATAATACGTTATTTATCTAATTACAGTATTCAAAGGATCAAAATATCATGGGTACCTCAGAGTAAACGATTAACTATGTCAAATCAATAATTTTTGTGGAATCAGTAGGTATTTCATTATTTGCCAGGTAATAAACAATATAATCTCTTACGTAAGTTAACCAAATGATCTTTAGCTGTGGCTTGGGGATAGTCATAACTCCATAGTAAATTCTATTGAAATAAGATTGTAGATTACATAGTAGTTCTTTAGGAATACAAAGGGTTCTTCTCCTATTCTTAGTTGAACTTAGTTCAAGTTAAAAGAAAATTATTTTATAATTGGTGTTAAATTTTCGATCGTCATGTCCGAAAAAATTAATTTTTTACCTTCAACAAATTGTCCCCGTCTAATTTTAATTTTATTTCAGGTCTCACCAATGAATCAGAAAAGAAGGAATGCAAACCAGATGAAGACGAGAATGAGAAAGAAGAAGAGGAAGAGCACTTCATACCTTCAAAGCAATCAAGTTTGCTGAATGGCCGGCCGATCCCTGAGAGCGATGTCGAGCCAACTCGCAATGTCCAACTGCAAAGAGAGCTGGGGCTCTTCAGTGCTGTCAGCCTTATACTCAGTGTAATGATAGGTAACTAACTATCCCACTACTAATCATTATTCAATCATGTACTTGAGGTGAATCACAACTGTTCGTCATTCAACCTTACTATCCTTGAATATTCGATATGGTCCACCAAGTGAGTTACATCATAAAAGATAGCAAAAGAATTGCCGGCCAGGATAGCTAAGTTGACTAAGGTGTTGCATCCTTCAGTCTGTTATCCTACCTGGTCGCGGGTTTGAATCCTATCGAATAGGCATGGACGTTTGATCATCTCATTAATCACCCTCCACTTCCCATTAACTACGCACAAGCAAAAAGCTCATGTAGGCATCATCCGCAATAAAAAAAGAAGATATGCCATGGTATAGGGCGTTTATGTTCCAAATTTTACTGTTAACTCAAGCCGTTAGTCCTAGTAGTTTGTTTTCGTTGAAGTTATGTGACGTTGGTAGTCTTTATCCTTTCATTCATTCTCACCCAGCCAAAACAATAGGCTAATAATAAAAAGTATTTGACATTAAGTTTGAGCTAACTATAATCAGCTTGAAATTCACAACATAAACGACCTTTACGATAGGATATCTTCTCATGGTATCTTTTCTCAATGGTTACTTGAAGTTATCCGTACATAATTAATCATTTATTCATTATAAATATTTACAAGATATCTTCATTATTCAGTTCGTTTAAAAACATATATTGTGTTATTAACATCGAAAAGGGATGTTATCCCAAGGGATTTTTTATGTACTTCATATGAGTTTGAACAGTCAAAACAGCTGTGGTTTTCTGTAAAGTTTTTAGCTCAAAATTTTCTAGTTTCATTCAAAATTTAGACTTTTTGAATAATCATCAAGCTACTATTCTAGATTTTTTGATTCTAGACTCTAAATTTTTTCGTTTATCTGAGTATTGAAGAGCGTTAATTGTACTTTGAAAAGTGAAAGTGACATAACCAACATTTTGATTTGGACAGTATAGTATAAATTGGAAATGGGACAGTTTTGGGCATAAGCCTGTTGTGCCTTTCCTCATGTTAAGTATTTGTACACAATGTGATAAATAAATAAATAAATATTTGACTTGGTCGTTAGAAAGCACTCTACTGTAAACTGCACTTGATGCCGGTCCAGATGCTCATATACTTTTCATTCAATTTAATGCTGCGACTAAATTATAAATTGCATGAAAATGGAGATAGGATTTCAATATAGAAAATCGAATGAATATTGTGATTGTAATTTTACGCGATTTTAGTTTTGATTTATAGCAACAATAATTGAAAACGGACGATAAGTTCTTGGTCCGGTCTTTAAAACACCAGAAATTGAAGTACGTAGTTTGACCTACCTGCCTCATACAGTGTGGTTACACTTATGTAGTTCCGATATATACAAAACCTAATAAACCCACTACATGACAACATTTGAATGGGATAGATACTGTCGATTCCCAGTTACACAAATAATGTGGTTCTGTTAAAATATTCAACGTAAAATGGAAAAGTTCCACGATACTTTGAAATCAAGAGTAAATAATACCATAGAAATAGGATATGAGATTGTAGCGATGTTAATTCTATTTTGGCCTAAAACTCTCCAACAATGCATCGTGAAAATGAATGCTCACCGTAGATTTGTAGAGCTTTGTTTTCTCTTCAATTTGATGTATTATTTCACTATTTAATGTTTTCCTTCTATTGTTATAGCAGATTCAATGTGGGGGGTGAAATTTTCAACTCTGCAACAAATGTCAACTTAGCAGTTCCACACCTTCAATAGACGGGCTAGAGATGCGTATTTTGCTTTTTTTACCTCCCAACTAGTCTTTATAAGGCTGCAGAGTCTAAAGTTGTGTACCAGATGCTCCAGACTCAAATTTCATTGGCAAGTGATCTATTGTTACAAAATTAAAATTTCACCCCCCACATTGAATCTGCTATAAAAATAGAAGGAAAACATTAAATAGTGAAATAATACATCAAATTGAAGAGAAAACAAAGCTCTACAAATCTACGGTGAGCATTCATTTTCACGATGCAATGTTGGAGAGTTTTAGGCCCTGAAACATCAAAAAATAGGATTGAAAGCTGTTATTTCAACAATTTTACTCATTTAAGAGCGTATATCTCGAAAACTGTTGAAGATATCATAAATCACCACGGAACAAATATTGTAGAAAATTTATCAAGCTTCATTTCTAAATAGTTAGTCTTGTCGGTTGAACGCATTTTTCTCAAGATATGAGCGTGTAAGCAAAACATTGAAAAATGCAACTTTTAAACCACCCTCATCCCTTTAGCACAAGGGGTAGGGTTGGGGACTTTTGATATGTTCACCCTTCAACTGGTCCCAATAAAGCTGCGAAGTCAAAAATTGTGTTCAAAACATTCTCTCCAAATTCCATTGTCAATATTGGTCTTTTTTGCATAACTGAAGATCTCACACTCAACACTGAAGCTGCTGCAACAGTCGTGGGGATGTGCGTAAACTTGTGAAATTATACATAAAATTGAAGAGAATTTGATGCTCTATAAGCTCATTATCAGCATAGATTTTTCCCATCGATATTCAAAAAGTTCTAAGAGCAAAAATAGCAAAAAATTAAAGGAAAATGTGTTTTTCAAAAATGTCACATTTTTTAGAGCAGATATCTTGAAAAGTAAAACAGATATAAAAAAAGTTGTTGAATCAATATTGTAGGAAATTATGTAAGCTTTTATTTATCATAGAATAGTCATGTCTGTAAAATGCATAATTTTCGAGTTATATGCGAGAAACCAAAAAATGGTACTTTTCAACCACCCCCACCCCCTTATCACACAGGTGGTAGGGGTGGGGAATTTTGATATGTTTACCTCCTCATTACCCTGAATAGAACTGCGGGGTCAAAAATTGTCTTCCAAATTTTTCAATTTTTATTTTTTTATTTAAAAATATTCAAAACATTCTGAATGGATACATATCAACTTTTAGAAGCGTATCTGATCCGATAGATGTAAATCCAAGTATACCAATCATCATTGTTTCTTATTCTGCCAAAATATATTAACTGGTAAAAGAGTATAATACATAATCGTCTCCCTCATCTGCTAGTTGTTATAAAAGCTAAAGCTAACTCGTTTTTCACATTTGCTACATTTTTCTGAGCCAAATATGATGCAAATAAAATCTGTTTTTTATTCACTAACTGCATGTTTATTGCACTTACTCAGACTTGATGGAGACTTGCTAGTTATCTTATCAACAACACATTCATTGAAAAACATTCTTGCTCCGTATTAACGCCTTTAAATGGTAAACAATAACATTGTTTGCTCATTCTTATTTAAAGTTGAATGTTATCAATATTTTTTGAAGTTCATTGCTATTGAATGTCAGTATGTCAGGACTGTAATCTGTGAAAGATCACACACTTTGTTTAGCACACAAAACTTTGATTTCACAATGATTTTTCTCAAATATTATGACATGAACTAGGAATTATGTAATATTCAAATAACATGAGCGCTACAAAGAGCGCTCCAAAATCGTCAAAAATACTTGTAATCCTTCAAATTCAACAAACTTGGACAGAAACTTTTGATTTTATAAAGACATTTTCGATAAACGATCGGTAGAATGAGGAAGTTTTCCTTTTGAATAAAGTATTACACGAATATTGAAAATTAAAACATTACCAACAGAAATATGTCGTTTCCATCTACAGCGCAAAGCGTCTCTTTGTTTCTAAATACACTTGTTAAACAACGCAACTTTTTATCCGACTTTTCAATGCTCTATCAACTTTGAGTAATAATTTAAGCAAAGGTTTTGATAAACTAGGTAGTCAATTTTATTCAATAAAAAGACAAAAAAATGCTACTGACTTTTTTACAACTAGAGCTATCACAATTTATTTTGTTCAGACTCCGTACTTCCACCTTTCCCAAAAATGCCGTTAGATCTCGTCACCTGTATGTTACCTTCATAGCTTCTAAAGTTCTTATCAAATTTAAATTCTACTATTATTATTTCTAGTATCCTTTTTATATTTTTATATAAACAGAACGAAACATAAGTTTCAAGAACTTATGCCATTTTCTATTTATTAGTTGTATTTATATAGCCAATGTAAAAAGAGTACTATCAATTTTCTGTAACAATTAAACATCCAAGAAGCCCTATTAGAATATTTTATAAAATTTAACTAATAAAACCCACAATGATAGGAACACTAATCTTGTCTTGACGCAAATCGCATCAAAGATTAAGAAAAGTTCGTAAAATGAATACTCGTTTGGATTTTCGTTGATGGGAAATATTCCTTACAGGAATGTCCCACCTTTCCTGGTGTATATTTTAGTCGTCAGTGGGACTCACGACTTTCATATCACAGCCGGGAACGACAGCTGTTCTTTTAATATTTGAGTTTTCAAAATGTATCATGATTTGTTTTGCAGGTGCTCTCTCGTTTTCTGAACTAAGTACAGTAGTTCCTAGATCGGGAGCCGAGTACTCGTACTTCAGAGTAGCATTCAGCAAGCTGCACCCGTTCCTGGGGCCTCTGCCGTGCTTCCTCTATGCCTGGGTGGTTGTGCTCATACTTCGGCCGGCCGAAATCGCCATCATCATTCTCACATTCACCGAGTATGTCTACTCGCCGGTTGTCACGCTCAGTGGATTCAAAATCACGCCACCCTACCAGATGCTATTGAAGAAACTGCTCTCCCTTCTAACACTGGGTAAGCTCACTAATTCTAACACCGTGGGGGGGGGGGAATTTCACCAATAGTGGTTGAATCTAACCTGTAAAATTACCTACTAAATACATAAGATGGAAGATTTTATTCGAAATTGCAGTTAAGCAACTACTGGATTTTTTTAGTTCGATTCAACTTAGCTCTATTGATATAGCTTTCATTGGATATTTGTAATACTTATGAAACATAGAAAATCTAATTGCTCATTTTAATGAAGAGTGCATCAGAGAAACTTACCTTTTTGGAAAGTCCATAGAAGAAATAGTTATTTGTATATCTAGAGTGAAAAGTATGACTTTTTCTCCCTGAGGGAAAAAGTTTGAAGCCCGAGGCGAAGCCGAGGGCAACAATTTTCCTGAGGGAGAAAAAGTATTTTTCGCTCGTGATGTACACAATATTTTTCCTCCATCTACATTTTTTTATAGAAACTGCAAATTAAATCATTCTAATAACTTACGTATTGGTGACAATGTTTCCTAACAACATAACCTAAAAACTAAAACCTAAAAACCGGTCGTCTGATAGGCACTGCTGATTGCGCTATCTATCGGCCAAAGTTGTAACTATCATATCAGCTGAGTTACCAAAAATGGCTGACTCCAGATCACGCGGTTCAGATTTGAATTGCAGAATGCAGATCAAAAATATTTTATGACTGGTTGAATGTTATCGTAGTACTAATTTGAAATTCTATAGAATTGAATTTGAATTCAGTATTAAAAATAAATCCTGGTAGAGTTGATATTTATGTCAGCAATACTACTCTATAATAATATTAAGAGCAATTAAATTAATAAGTTTTTAAAGTTAATTTTTTAGTTCGAGGAAAATTTGAAAATCGAGGGAATATAGAGATATAAAAATTTCAAGAGATACATGGAGGGTTACTCAGTAACCCAGCATGAATCTGCGATTGTTTTTGTCCCCTAAAAAGCTGAATTGAATAGTGTTTGGCTTCTCCCATACAAACTTATGAGCTATTGAGGGTTGAAAGTGCCTTATCATAAAGTCTCTCCAACAAATAATCATTTTGAAGACTGAATAAATAGATCAATAATTGAAGTGAGTATTCTTAGGTAGCAGAGAACTGGTACAATACTTAAAGTACTTTTTTATATTAGGTCTTTCCTAGATTTTTTCCAATTGAATCAATTCATGATAATCCAATACTGTTTTAATGAAGTAAAATAACGGAAAACTTATTGGTTTCATGATAAATAATTAGTTTATACAATTTTGAACTTAATATTAATGATGGCACTCTTGTTTCAGGAACGATATCTTACATAAACTTCTCCAGTGTCAAGTTGTTTGTTAAACTACAAAACATATTCTCGTCATTCAAGATCGTCGCTTGCTTCGTTGTAATATTGGGTGGCGTGTACAGTCTATCCGCTGGTGAGAGCAATATGTTTTACATACTTGAAGTTTTTATTTAAAATGCTTCGAAAAACTTTCAAATCGTTGAATAGTCTCGCTAGCCCAATAAATATAGTTTTTATCAATATATAAATATATATATCTATCAATATTATATTTATCATTTATTATAGATATCATTTTAATATTAATGGGGTTGGCATGTAATAATACTGGAGTTCTCTATCTTATGAGGGAACCTTCAATTTCATTCATTCTTCATCAAATATGGCAAGTCCTCGTTCACGTGAATAATCAATTTCCGAATTGGTTGAAAAATATCCTAACCTAATACCTAATACGCGGGTTTCTACAGCCTTCCCGGCCGTTTCCCGCACTCAACACGCCATCTGCCTCTATCTCTCCATACGTCTTGTTGGATGCCCCGGCTCTCCATGGCCTCTTCTATGTTTTGCTGCCAAACCGTTCGTGGTCGTCCTCGTTTCCTCCTCTCAGCCGGAATCCACTCATATACCTTCCTTGGTATGCGACTGGGGCTCATTCTTCTGAGATGTCCGTACCACTGCAGTTGTTTTTCCTCCACCTCATCCACCACTGACCTGTCCAATTTCATTTTCCCCCTTATAATCTCATTTCTCACCCTATCTCTCGAGGTCAGCTAGCAACATCTTCTCCAGTAATTCATCTCCATAGCCAATAATCTTTGAAAAATATAATATTGAAATTAGAAAATGCTTAATGGGATAACTTCAACAGAATTATTTTGATTTATTGCCAGTGGATAAATACAGTATATAATTTATCATTATTCTGATTTCTACCATATTGACAATAAGCTTTCATTAAATTTAGCATAATAAATTAGTTACATTTATGAGTGCGTCTTTCAGATTTGAATTTCATAAGTAGGCAACTTTAGTTACTCCAAAATTTGCACTATTTGTGAAATTATCTTGCCTTATTCTTGAACCAATTTCAAAATCATCTTGTATTTCAGCCATTTCAATCATCATTATATCCATTTTCTCATAGAATTTCATAATCGTCTATTATTTTCCATAGTTCGTTTTTGTTCCAAGGTTTTGAAACCTTTCAAACAAAGCGAATTTCATACGGTTATAATTAATTTGAATATTTTGTAATATGATTTTAGGAAATGTCAGTAACCTGAATACAGGGTTTGAAGGCTCTAAAACTTCTTTGAGAGATGTTGTATTGGCACTCTACAGTGGGCTTTGGGCATATGATGGGTGGTGAGTGTTCCATCTTATAAAATTCATTTATTTGGCCTGAAAGCCAACTTTGTTGGCTTGGTTATATATCTCTCTCTACAGACTATGTCGTGGTCTTTTCTCTCTAGCGGTGTCCCATCTGATTAGCTTTTATATATACTATTATATATACTATATTTAGCTATTCAACTCCAAAAATATTATTACAGAACTTAAGAAACAAAGAAAATATAATTATAATTTTCTCAGGATTCAGTAACTTCAGCTTACACGATCTTTGCACTATCGAAAAGTAATACATGACAAAAAAAGATTTTGATTGGTATTCAGATAATATTCCACATTTAATCATTAAACCGGTTGTCTCATTTGGAAAACTTTGTTTGATGAATCATTGTGATTCATAACTCTATAGCTTATTCAAAGAGCAAGATTAAATTCAAGGATCTGTTAAATAAACTTATTTTGTAAATTACTTCATGTTTGCCAAATACATATTTATTTCTATACATTATTATTTAGATAAGTGTTTTTGTGTAGGTCCTCGGTTACTGTTGTTGCGGAGGAAATCAAAAACCCAGAAAAGTAAGTTCAAATTCCATATATAATTTTAATGGGTTCTATATTTTGCACTGCCGGTGCACGAATGCCGATTAAATTAATCTTTGTTTAACCGTAGGTATGGGACTTCAACAGGCAATGCATCAAACTCTTGTGAAGCTCTGTTATATTACGTCATTTTACACGCTTCAAAAACTCAATTCTTATTCTGTGTGCAATCGTTCTTAGATCTCACTAATTACAGAAAGAGTATAATATCTATTTTATTTTTTTACAATATATAATATTAATATGACAAAATGTTTATGTGACGATTCAAGGCTAATTACATATAAAAACCCTTGAATTTCAATAAACGTTTATTTTTATGGAATAAATATTGAATAGAAAAATCAAAATTATTGAAACATTCTGATTGAACTATAAGGTAAATCAATCTAGTCCAACTTTCATCTTATCTTCCAATATAATTTAATATTTTCTTAAAATATTTGTTTTAATCCACAAACAAAACATTGGTGTTATCCAATCATAGAATTGAACTAGCATTGTCTCAATGATTACTCCACACTTATTTGGATCATGATTGGTTTTCAAATATTTTTACAATTACATAATTGAGGGCATTGAGTACCTATTGCTTCATTTGTTAAATTGTATTCACACTTGATATAATTTTGAATCTATCAAATGATCATATGAATAATTCATCTCAATTGTTCAATTGAATTCACACGTAATATAATTTTGAATCTATCAAATAATGACCAAATGAATAACTTATTATCTTATGTGGATGAATATCTACAAATAAAAGTTTTCATTATTATTATATGTTTTTGTTACAGAAATATATTTCGAAGTATTCTGATCGGTGTACCGCTGGTTACAATTCTCTACTTCTTCATGAATGTCTCGTACATGTCAGTATTAACTATTCCGGAGATGACGGCTGCCCCTGCCGTTGCTGAGGTCAGTTCTCCCTATTCATATCTATAGTTTTTTGTGAAAAATGTAACATAATAAACCTGTTGAGGGCTGTATTCTGAAAACAAATATTTCTGATTCGTATAAAATATAATCTTGGTCCACACCAAGCTGTGATTTGAACAATTTTCATTTAAAGATTCCAATCAAGAATATTAGGACCAAATCCATAGTTACTCACTATACATAATAAAAATGGATGACTTCAGTGACATTATGACAGTATAAATTATATGACAGTAAGCTACTGATGGCCCCCTGTGGGTTGGGGGAGCTTTGAGTCGAACATCGGACTCAAGAATTTGTTGAAAACCAGATTACACCCACAGTATCCCTGTTTGTCGTAGGAGGCGACTAAAGGGGATCCCCTTTCCAAAGTCTTTCTTCCAAACCCCTTTTTCTGCCTCTTAATATGCTTTGGAACTTTTCATTTCTAGAATGGCACTTTTCCATTGACTTAGCTGTGTGCAAGTCTTTCTTTCTTTTTCTATCTGTCGGCCTTCCTTGGCCAACATATTCTTACTTCTTCTTAGGCCAACCCAAGGTGTGATGTGGACCGTGCTGATGGGTGGTGCTTTTATATGGTGTCTCTAACGGTGCCTGCAGGATATCTGGCGCCTTCCAGTAGTGTTTAGCCTTGCCTGGACATGCGGGGCTCTGTCTGGGTCGACTCCACTTCCCTAGCCATCAGGGCAGGTTCCTCAATCTGAAATGAGTGCTTCAGGAACATAGGAGGTTCCGTTGTACTCTTATATAGAGGCTATTAACATTGAGAAGGCTTCTACTGATCACGACATGGATGACGTAAACTCAATCACGCCATCCCAACTGGAGAGGGAGGATGAGCTTCTCCAAAAAAGCAAGAATCCGCAGGAATGCCTGAGGATGCAATAGAGCAACCGAGCAATTTGCGTGTGGAGAGACCAAACCTCACCAGTGCTCAAAGAAGGGCGGCCATTCAGGCAAAACTTCTTGAGAGGTGAAGCTTTTGACCCTGCAAAGTTTCGGAGGGGCAAAAAGAAAACCCCCAAGAGACCTGAGATGGGTGAAACTCCAGACTCAAATGTGGGTCAAGAGTCGAGGGTGGCCAGTCGCCAGGCGACCTGGAGGTAATTCGGCGACCTCTCCCTCAGCGAAAGGACCTACAAAAAAGACCAGGAGTAGAACCCACGTAGGTCACGAGGACCAATCATACTGGATTGCGAGAGACTAGGGTCAAGGAGAAGGGCTCTGTCTGGCTGCAAGCAACCAGCTGATGAATAGGATATTGCAAAGGACACAGGTATTGCTTTGCCAAACTAACGTACTTGGCGCACACAATAAGCTCCAGTTGACGTGTCAGCTTTTTTGAACCTTTGGATCCTTGAATCCGTCCCTTCAAACATAACATAACATATGACCTCAATGATTTTACATTTTCCATTTATGATGAGTGTAGTAAAATGCCGATATAAATATTATTTTTTTAACCTTAGATCATATTCTCATCCCTAATACCATTTGTAAATCAATATTATCTCAAGTCCCTCTTTTAAAGCTGTTATTTTAAAAAAGGTAGGTTGTTGCAGTTGAAAATTATTTCAACGCTTCTGAGATATTTCGTTGTTTGCAGGCATTTGGAGAGAAAGTTATGGGAAGTCTCTCGATAATCATTCCTATTGGAGTGGCCTTATCTACCTTCAGTTGCAGTCTTAGTGTTCAGTTCGGTGTTTCCAGGTCAGTTCAATAATATCCTTATTTCGTTGTAATGTTTGAAGTTAATGTCCTTCTATAGTGATACAAACACACAAATTCCTCAATTCCTAATTTCAACTTTTTATGTGACAACATTCATTTTATCTACTAGAGTATCACATTGCAATGTATACATTGCAATGTACACAATGTATACATTGCAATGTACATAAATCTTCCTTATTTATCCAAGGAATGAAATTAATGTTGAATTTCAGACTTTGCTATGCTGCTGGAAGAGAAGGTCACATGATTGAGGCTTTCTCGTATATCCATGTGAGAAAGTGTACTCCGGCACCCGCTGTGGCTCTACAGGTAACAACAAAAATAATCTATAGCGCGAGCAAACCTTAGATTCCAGCACGAGGATTTATGGCCATTGTTATTTCTTAGGAGAATGAAAGAACGCGGATGCCTCTTTTATGCTTATTCTATCTAAATTACTTTGTTTTCTTTTCCACTCTTTCTCGCGCATTATTAGCTCACTGGCTTCCTGGCTTGTGTGAAATCTGACAGCACTGTACTCCATAAGAACAATTCTGCAATCTAAGGTTTGCACAGCCTCTAGTATAAGTATTAGAATTTATGTTTAAGTCAATGCTGAATCTCCTTGAAACTTGATTAGACTTCATGAAACTTCTTCTTTGAATGTGATTGAGAGATGAAACATTGAGTTTTTGAGAGCATTTCTGAATATACGAATACGTTTTCGATTTAGGCCTACCTCTACAATCAGGATTTTCAATTTAAACCAAATCGAAGAAATATAATGAGTAATGACCAAGAAAACAACGATTTTGTGCATTTTTCTTCTGATTATAATATTTATATTTTAAGGTGGTATTTAAACATTAATAGCTCAAAAATTCAATTATTTGAATCACAACACTTATACCATATTTCTAAGCTACTAACTTTATGAAATAACATAAGAAAATCTATTCCTTATTGAAATAATTTGAATAAAAACGTATTCTGTTTGTATTTTCATTAGTGAGTTATTAATTAATTAATATCATTCGGAATACTGTAATTCAATTGGAGGGTATAAGGTTCTGTGCAGCTTGAAACGCTGTGCTCCTCTCTTCTTACAAGGATAATGATTATATTGTGAAGCTGAATCTTGAAACAAATATTTATTTGATCACACTATCTAAAATAAAAAATCGCCATCCCTAACATTTGCCATACTTTTTCTAATAAAAACATTTTTTTCAGGGTCTTCTAACTACCATATTCATTCTGGCTGGCGATATCTCAACGTTGATAGAATTTGCCAGCTTCCTTATATGGATCTTCTATGGACTGACAATGGTAGCGCTTATTGTTCTCCGTTACAAAAAGCCTCTAGCCAATCGTCCTTATAAGGTAATTATTATAAATGTCACTTCTATATTATTAAACTATACTTGCTTTCCCTGTCTTGAGAAAATGCAATGAATGGATGATTCTTAACATTAATAATATAATTTTATCAATAATTGATTTCAAACTCTATATCAAATTTTACGTTTGATAAAGCTGAAAAAACGCTGATTTTTGGCGTATCTTTAGCATAATTTTCAAGTCCTCTTACAACAACACCTTATACAACATTGTACAGCTCAACTAAACCTGTGTATTGAGTTTTAACATTCTCTCTCAATTAGTTCTGAAAAACGTAGAAAAAAACCGCTGGGGAACGCTAGGAATGCAATAAAAATGTTTATCTTGAGAGTACCATTGGCTTGATTCTGTATTCCTCTCTAGACAAAATTTCTAGACCCTAGCTGAACTTCTGTACCAAATTTGAACATTTCCTCTTAATTAGTTCTTGAAAAATGTGAGAAAACGCAGAAAAAAAACGCTCAAAAACCGCCGATTTTTTTACGGAATATAGGCGTTTTTGAAAAACCCTCCCAATATAACATTTTTCTCAGCTGAGCTGAGATTTACAATCTCAACGTTATGTGGGAATAAAAAAACTAGATGAATGAGCTTCAAATGAATACTCTAAATTAACGTGAAATACGATATTCCAATACTTTCCAACATGTTTTGTTACAATATCTCTCAAATAAATTTGTACTAATTGTATACATTATTTTTTCAGGTGCCAATCATTATTCCAATTTCACTGGCAATTCTTTCTGTTATCTTGGCATCTGTGCCTATAGTATTCAACCCTCAGATTCAATACATCTGTGCGCTGATCTTCATAGCTTTGGGACTATGTGTCTACTATCCTTTCGTCTATTTAAAGTACAGATTGCCATTTATGGGTAAGTATAAAATTGAATGGTTCTGTAATTTTAATTTGAGATTAGAAAAGTAATGATTTTTTTGTAAAGTAGTTTATTATTTCTTTAATATTGTTGTTATTCAAGCCATATTTAACCTTATCAATATTACGGTCTTCTACTACCATGCTTAGAACCATAGCCACCTCTAACAAAGGCCATGCACATAATTTCATGTAATTGACAACACTGTAAACGTAAATTTAGAATCAGTTGTCAGCTTTGCAGTCTTTGCGATGATTCACTCAATTCATTTCAAACTGAACTTCTACACGCTTTTCAGCAATTCATTAATGTATTCTTTTATTTTCGAGCTTACTTTTTTCTTAATAGAACTCTTTCCTTTTTGGTAATTCATATTAGCAAATAAATAATTAACAGTCCCAATAATAATTTTAAATAAAATTATGTAATATAATATTTTTTCAATTAAAATTTTATTAACAGACCCAAAAAATATTATTCAGTATTATAACTTTGTAATATAGATAAATTCACTTATCTGATCCATCTTCCATGTTATTTCTTCTTGTTAGTGTATACTAAAAAGTCTTGTTACTATTGAAAGTCTTATTTATACTCATTACTTTGCTGCTGATAAAGCAATCTGTTATACAGGGTGTTTCAGAAGTAGTGTCGAGAATTTTAGGGTATTGTACCTGGATGCTAGGAGACTACAAATGTCATATTTGAAGTGTCCAAAACTCAGCGGTTATCCTTATAGCTGCCATTTTGTTTTTTTCACTTAAAAATTTTTATCTCAAGAACGAAATGTTGTATTGATCTGAAATTTGGCATGAATATTTATGCTATAAAGACTCAACTATAAAAAATAAAAAAAAAATTTTTCGTTGAAATTTTTCAAAATGGCGGCCATTTTAAATTTTTGATGGCGAATATCTCGAAAACCGTCCATTTTACAGAAAATTTACAAGAGACAAAAAAGTTAGCAATTTTTTTCACGATTCCAATGATACCTAATTTATTAAGATTGGTCGAAGAATAACAGAGAAATTAATTTTTTTCGTACTGCATGCATGACCACTTTTCACCATTTAAAGATCAATATTAATTTTTTTTATAATTTCATGAAAACCGTTCTTATTACAGAAATATACAAGAATAACTTTCCTCCAAATTTTATTTTACATTGAAAAATATTAATTTCACTCAAATCGGTTCACTGATACTAATGCAGCAATTGCTCAAAATGCCGTCCTTCAACTTGATTACACAGTCTGCACCTTTCAATCATGGACCGTCGAACTGCTATAAAAGCATTTTCATCAACTTGAATGGCACCTGCTGCAGCAACCACTCTTGCCACAAGGTCTTCTTCGTTTTCTACTGGCGTGCTGTAAACAAGGTCTTTCATATGGCCCCAGAAAAAAAAATCTAAAGGGTTGAGGTCAGGTGAACGTGCGGGCCACGGTACTGGTCCACCCCGCCCAATCCACCGCTGACGATAGGTCATGTTCAGAAAGTCCGTAACAACATTTCCGAAATGAGCAGGGGCACCATCATGTTGAAACCAAATATTATATCTGTTTGCAAGAGGCACATCTTCCAAAAGTTCTGGTAGTATGTCTCTTAAAAAAGTAATGTACGTGGGAGAATTCAGACGATTAGGAAGAATGTATGGTCCAATCACGCGATTACCTAAGATACCCGCCCAAACATTCAGCAAAAATCTATGCTGATAACCACGCACTTTGACCTCATGATACGCCACGCCTCATGATGGGCCACGGTACTGGTCCACCCCGCCCAATCCACCGCTGACGATAGGTCATGTTCAGAAAGTCCGTAACAACATTTCCGAAATGAGCAGGGGCACCATCATGTTGAAACCAAATATTATATCTGTTTGCAAGAGGCACATCTTCCAAAAGTTCTGGTAGTATGTCTCTTAAAAAAGTAATGTACGTGGGAGAATTCAGACGATTAGGAAGAATGTATGGTCCAATCACACGATTATCTAAGATACCCGCCCAAACATTCAGCGAAAATCTATGCTGATAACCACGCACTTTGACCTCATGAGGATTGTCTAAGGCCCAGACGTGACTGTTGCGAGAGTTGAAGATTCCTTCTCTTGTAAAGCTGGACTCATCGGTAAATAACACATTTTCTAGAAAATTTGGTTGGATAATGTCTTGCTGAAGAAACCAACGGGCACAGTTTACTCTTGGCTCATAGTCGCGTTCAACCAATGAGTGAACTTTTTGAAAGCGGAAGGGGTGAAGTCTTTCCTTGTTTAGTACACGCCACACAGAAGAAGCACTTGAATTGATTTGCTTTGCAACTGCTCTCGTACTCGTTCTAGGATTGAAATCGAATTTCTGCAATACTTCCTCTTCAAAAGCAACATTTTGAACTGCTCGAGGCCTACCAGCAATTACCCTGTTCCGTTCAAATGAACCAACTTCTCTCAGCCGATTGTGAGTTCTTGTGAACACCTTGTCGGAAGGGAGACGGCGGTTTGGAAATGCAGCTGCATACATTCTTCTTGCTTCGGTCGCATTGCCAAGAGCTGCTCCATACATGAAGTGAATATCGGTGTACTCCAGCGAACTAAATTCCATTACAATAATTAAATATTTGTGTAGAAGCAACGTAAGAAAATATTGAAACTGGAAATTTAAGATAGAAATAAGACCTAGGAAACGTGAGACTAAGAAATAGGAAGCACTACATCTGGTTCTTTACTTTTAATGAAACAACAATACTTTTACAAGACAAACATTATCATCTGAAAACCATTGTAAAATCATCTGTTTGCCCATATGGAGCCATACCGAGTTTCAAAGCTTCATCTTAAATACATCTGGAATTAAACAATTAATATTGATCTTTAAATGGTGAAAAGTGGTCATGCATGCAGTACGAAAAAAATTAATTTCTCTGTTATTCTTCGACCAATCTTAATAAATTAGGTATCATTGGAATCGTGAAAAAATTTGCTAACTTTTTGTCTCTTGTAATTTTCTGTAAAATGGACGGTTTTCGAGATATTCGCCATCAAAAATTTAAAATGGCCGCCATTTTGAAAAATTTCAACGAAAAATTTTTTTTTATTTTTTATAGTTGAGTCTTTATAGCATAAATATTCATGCCAAATTTCAGATCAATACAACATTTCGTTCTTGAGATAAAAATTTTTAAGTGAAAAAAACAAAATGGCAGCTATAAGGATAACCGCTGAGTTTTGGACTCTTCAAATATGACATTTGTAGTCTCCTAGCATCCAGGTACAATACCCTAAAATTCTCGACACTACTTCTGAAACACCCTGTATTTCATTTCTTCTTATTGATTCTTAATTTCTTAATGCATATAATAGGAATATATAGGAATATATTGTTCGAGATTCCCTTTGCTAGAACAAACCATCATTACAACTCATTTCTTTATAAAACCTTACGACTGTTTAATAGCTTGAATGAACACATTGATCATTTTTCTAACTCATTCAATGAATATAAGAAACAAGTGAATATAAGAAACAATGAATATAAGTTCACAGTGTGAACTGAATCTATCATAAGACGCTCGTTTTTGAGATGAATTGTTTTGTAAACTCTGGCTGGAACTCTCCTAGTTTAAGACTTTTCTTTTTCTGTTTACTTAGCTTTTTGTTTTTTTCTTTTAGTTATTATTTCCTTACCTGTAATCTTTAAATCGTTTTTTTTCAATTGTATTTTCTCTAAAACCTTTGGAAAGGATTGTTTTACTTTCTCTCTTTCCACATTTTTCTTTATAATAATGAAATTAATTTGATTATTCTGAGTAAATGCTTTTTGCTTTCTTTCCACATTTTCATTATATGAATGTAAGTAACTAATTTGATTATTTCAACAACTGTGTAAATGCTTTTTGCTTTCTTTTCTTTATTTACTATATTTCATAATGTATATAAGTTGAATTGTTGTTGCATTTAATTGTGTAAATAAGGCTCTTTATGGATCTCTGTGAGCCTTTGTATGTAAAGAAAATGAATAAATAAAATAAAAAATAAAATATTAGTAACAGTCTTATTATTTATTCAACAATAATAAAAACACGTAATCATGAAATAATTGACATTGAAAGAACATGCTTATAAACCTTTCTATTCCATTTCCAATTTTTATTTATTCTCAAAGCACTGGTTTTTTGCAGGTAAACTGATCCGTTCCATGTTATTTCTTCTTATTGAACCATTATTTCTCATTTGAACTAATATTATTGATAGTCTTATACATTCTCAACTCTTTGCTCTGTTTCAGATAAATTCACCTATCTGATCCAAGTGATGCTGGAGGTAGTACCGCCGCCCAGTAAACCAGACGACACGACGCCGTCCCAGACAACAATGACGCCTCAGCCGAGCGTAATCACAGCCAATGGCAGCGCGGCTAACGTCAGTGCTACAGCAAATAGCAGCGCAGCTAACGTCAGTGCTACAGCAAATGGCAGCGCAGCTAACGTCAGTGCTACAGCCAATGGCAACCTAGCCAACGGTGCTGCATTCCATGGCCTCACACCAATGCCCATCAGCGTCCATTCCATTTCCTCGACCAATGGAATGGCAACGGCACTACCAGCCAATGGAGTCATTGTCACCAGCTCATCGAACGCAATAATTCAACCTCCTGTAGCCTCACAACAATCACTAATAGTTGATCACTATACATAGTGTCTATCCTCACGCTAGAATACTTTCTTGGTGTAATTGAGATGTCAATCATTAACATGATTAAGGGATAGGCAGGAGCAGACAGGATTACAGAACGCAATTGAATGATGAACTGCTCAAAACAATATTACCGTACTGTAAATAAAATGAATCCTTGATCATTGTTGGTTATATTAACCAAATTGAACTTGGAGCAGAGAGCGTAATCACAACCACAGAAAACTGGTTAATATCTTGTGATTTCTTTAGTTCTCATCTATATGAATACAGAGACAGGTCATGTATATAAGAAGGCACCGGTCAAGATATTGTACATTAATTTATGTGATTATTGAACCACGTAATGATTGCTCATGATTTTATTGTTTTAATCAATAAAATATCCTTATGAAACTCTAATTACAATGCAACTTCATATTAAGTGTACTTGTAGAATTTATACTATTCTGTAATAAGTAATGTAAGCATGATTGAAGTTAGATTTATAATAATCAAGATTTTTTATTATACAGTATGTATTAAATACATAGATTTGTTAGAGATTCCTTCCTTTCTAGTGTCTATCATGGGGTAAATATACTAATTTCCTGTTCATTTTCAGGAATTTGATTTTTCAATTCGCTTCAAAAGTGATTTTTGACTAGATTCTGATATCATAGTTCATTTTTCAAATAAATAATTATTCAAGCAAATACTCAAGCTTTATCGGGATTCAACCATCGTTTTTATATAATACAACTTATTCTTTACCCATCCAAGATTTAGTTCAGTGGATAAAATCTAAAATAAGTATTTTATTACTTAAAAAAGTATAACTTTTAAAAAAGTATAAAAACTCATTTTATAAAAATCTAAATTGTTTTTAAAACTTTAAAAAAATGCTATTGTGTTCGGTTGTTGATTGACTTTCGCTTTTTTAAAGGTAACTGTAAACCTTACAGTTTTTAAGGCAGCTCACATTCCATAGTTTTTGAGAAGTTGTTTCTGGAATAGAAATGCTCAATAGATTTCAGATTATAAATGTTTCAACGTCTAAAGATATTCAATTTATAAATGATATCTACGTTTTATTATAAAGTAATACTAACTTAAATTCTATTGAAGAAGCATTTCTTACTATTCAAGTTTATGGTCAAAATCCCACTCGACTAAGAATATAAGAACGATTGTCTGGTTCTGATGAGTTCAAGAACCTCATTATTTTGTTCACATTGTTTTATGTATAATATAGCATTTATTCTTATAACTATAAATTGTACTCTGTGGATGCATTGTTGTCTTTTCAGTGATCCTACAACCGTTAAATAATAATCTCAAATTAAAGTTCAGTAACTCAGTAATTTATAATAAGTTCAGTACCGTAATTGACAGCCAATAATTCTGACAAAAATATTGTAAAGCACAACATTGAATATAAACTGTGAAAGAGCTAATTATTCTAGACATATACTTGTTGAATTTAATAAGCATGTAAGCAATTTAAAAAGAGAACACAAACCCATAATTATTATCAGTTATTGACCGAGCGAAGTGAGGTCTAAGATTCCAGTCGACGGTTTGGCATTTCTCCTAGGGCCGGTTTCCGAGCTCGGGGGTTTAGCTAAGTTCTAGACTTTAACTAGCTTTAAACTCTGGAGTCGGAAAATTGGCTTTCCGAGTCAGAGCGTTAACGTAGTTAACTTAAATAGACTCTGGAGTTTAGAGATCACATTAGACCCTGGAGTTCATAATTTTGCTTTCTGAGTGAAGGGCTTATAAGTCCAGGACTTGAATTAGATTCTCGCTTCTTTCCGAGTCGAGGATTTATCAAAAATCGTTAAGTCCAGAACTTGAAACAGCGTAATTTTAAACCCTCGACTGTGGTAGGGTTTAAATTTAAGTTCTAGACTTAACTGAGCAAACACAATTCAGTTATTGTTTTGGAGTAGATGAAAAGCCAAATAGATGTCATGGAATACCTAAATTATTTGGATAAGTCCATCTAAATTCATAATTTATAGTTTGCAAGTTTATTTTGCAATAAAACTGTATCAGAATTATGAGTAAAAATTTAACTTTATTTTACGAATGTCACATAACCTAAAAATGTTCAGGAAAAATAATACAAGGATTGTCTTGGAATTTATACTCCAATCTGAATGTTATTAATTAATGTCATATCCAACATATTAATAATAATTGACCGAGCGAAGTGAGGTCTAAGATTCAAGTCGCCGGTTTGGCATTTCTCTTAACCCTTTCTATCCCACTGTTGTTCCTGAACAACATGACTTTCTATGATGTCTATTGGATCAGTGATTGAATGAATCTGCCATCTACTGGCCTTGTTTGAAAGCTACATTAGTCTAGTTTAGTATTATACCACTAGAGAGCACTCAAATGCAGTCTAATTTCTGAAAAAGCAGCTGTCATATCCAATTGTACCAACACTTCAATGTGACAATTTTCTTCGGTTTTTATATTTTTTTATAAAATTCTAAAGAATTGAAAATAAGAATAAAAAATATCTATATAATTGTTTATTATTTCATGATGAAATATCAGTCATAGGAATAGAAACTTGAACAAAAATATCATTTATATTCAAAATTTTATGTCTGTTGTTTTAGAACAACATTGGGCCGTTAGAGGAGTCACATGTGAGGAGACTTTGAGGTTATGTTATTGTGTTTCTCTCAGTTTTCAAACGCGTTCGTGGAGATATTGTTTATTGAATTATTGTGGATGATTGTTTTTCGTTATAATGTACAAAATCTTGGATAATGAAGATTTAGACAAACTCATGAATCTTCCTGAAGATGAGTTGAATAGTTTTTTAGAAATCAAGATACCAGACAGTAATATTATTGCTGATCCTCTACAAGAGAATGAACAGGTAAGATTCTCTCCAATTTATTTTCAAAAGTCTGTTTTACCTGTGCAATCTAAATCATTACCTGAGTCAGCAGTCTCAGGACTCATTGGTATGAAAGCAAATAGCCTAAAGCTATAGCTACACTATATGTAGTTGTACACTATAGTACATTATACATTACATTATAGTAGTGTACACTATATGTAGCTGGGGAGCTATATGAAATTTGAGCTACATATAGCTCTGCTATAAGGAGATCTATGCAAATTTCATGTAGCAGAGCTAGTGGAATAAACCACTAAGTTATTCACTGCTTAGTTATCTCAACCAGATGCCAAAGAAGAATGTAGTTCTTGCAGCAGCCACTGCTTTCGGCGAAGCTACTGTGATGCTTTCAGCACAGAGAAGAGAGAAAAGATATTGGATAATTTTGTAAATTTTGGATAGCTCATTTTCTGCTATATAGCTGAGAAAATAGGCTCAACTGCTATATAGCATATCTCCAAAGTCACTCTTTGAACTTGTAGCAGAGCTTTATAGCTGAGCTACATGTAGCTCTGCTACATAGTGTAACCTAGCTTCATAATTCCCTTTTTCTCCAGACACTGGAAGAAATATTGGGCACGAACATGGGTATTTTGCAAAACAAGGACGTTGCAAGCTGTGTAAGACTGGGTACACCAAGGTGTATTGCACAAAATGTGGAGTACGTCTTTGCTCAGTCCCAAACAGAATGTGCTTCAATGATTACCATAGATAAAATAAAAAAATCCAATAGGCTACAAGGAACAACTTGTTCTACAAAAATAGTAAATATGATAAAGTAGTAGATGTAAGTAGATGAAGTAAAGTAGTAAATTTATAATATGATAAACCCCAATTTCCAGTTTTTAGTTTGTTTCATATTATGTAAGTATGTATCAGTTAGATATGAACATAATGAATAAGTTAGTAACCAAAATATAGTTTTAAAAAAGTAGGAAATTTATGATATTTAGAACCTTATTTTCAGTTTCAATTTCACGTTTTTATATTATGTAAATATGTATCAGTGATGAATATAATAAATAAGTTAGTCACCAAAATCTGGTTCTGTGTATCACATTTTTGAGAATCCATTTTACTACTCTTGAGAATTTTATTATATGACTTTCATTGTTATAATGTTGAAATCAAGAAAAAATTATTGATTAGGGAATGATTCCATAATGAAATCATTCACCTTTCCTTGAATAAAGCATGATGAAAGTACCATTGATTTTTCTAATGCAAAACCAAAATTTTTTACTATACGTATTTGAAATGACCCAAATGTCCCAATGTTGTTTTAAAACAACAAACCCCTAGGGGCCCCTGGAGGGTGAGAAAAATTTGGGGAAAATTATTTTCCCATTTTTAAGAGTGTTTTGAAACATAAAAACACCAGAATAATTTTTTCATCTTGTTTTTTCATAAATTGGGATAGAAAGGGTTCTCTTAATGTTTGAATGTTCAAATGTTTATATGTTGAGCATTTACGGCGAAACGCGGTAATAGATTTTCATGAAATTCAAATTCAAATTTTATTGTTTTTTCATTTTTCATTACAATCAAATTTGATAAATCCATACAATTATAAAACTAGCTGCAAATAATAATCAGTGGATATAATGAACAACAAAAAAATTTATATTTAACAAAAAACCAAACCACCGTGATGCTGATTATCAGTTGGATGATACTGACGTATGATGTATGACGTTGGATGATATAGCTTCAACTGGATGATGGAGATGATCAAATTTGAAGCTTCATGGAATAAAATTTATTGCAAACAATAATGTTTTACTACTCACAAAAAAGCAAGAAGCTTTCGTACGTGAGTAGGAGTTGAAAAAAAAACACATTCACACACACAATCACACACAAGTATGTTTTTCAATCATAGACATATTTAATTTTCAATGAGTATAGATATTAGTATTATATATACCATATCACTAGTATAATTTAATTAGTATGATTTAATTAATTGGAGCCTAAAACATCATAAGAATAATTTGAAAAAAAAAGAAATTTTGTATTTAAAAAGTAGGAAGTACAACAAAGAGGAAAATCACAAGGTTTTTTCAAAGAGAAAAGGAATTGCAAAAGCTTATACATTCATTCAAATTAGAAATCATCAGCCCACCACTCTAAAAAGGTTTTCTAACTCTATTGGTGACTGAAGCCATAGCCAAATTTTCAATTTATTGTAGAATTTCCTGTAATATCTCTCACTTCTAATTTCATTTGGTAGAAGATTAAAAAACTTGGGTTCGAGAAATAGAAACTTTCTATTGGGACTTTCAACATCAGTTGCATTGATTGACGTGTCACCCGATGATCATCTTCATTAATGGGTCTAGCTGAAAGTCCTATACTACCACTCATTCTGTAAAACAAGGATAACACCTTCAGCACATAGATGTATCTGAAAGGGAGGATTCCCAACAGTTGGAAAATTGGAAAGGTATGAGTCCTTCTATTCACACCATGAATAATTCTTACCACTGATTTCTGCAGTGTGATTAGGCTTTTAAAATGAGATAGGAAAGTAGACGCATAACAAGAGATTCCATATTCCAGTCGACAATTGAAAAATGCAAAATACATGACACGTAAAATACTCACTGGAAAGAATTGCTTCAATTGATGGAATCTTCTTAGCAAATATAATAGGTACATCTTGATTTTCTGTATATGTAGATTCCAAGTCAGCCCATAATCAAGAGTTAGACCCAAATACTTGACTAAATCCAACTGCTTGATGACATCACAGCTACAATTTGGATGATTACAGCCAATCTTATGATACTTGATTGGCTCAGTAAAATGAAATGGAGCTGATAATGAAAAATTAATATAACAGGTTTTAGTAGCATTGAGTGCTAATTTATTACAATCAAACCAGCAACGTAGATCTATTAGGTCCAGCTGGATCATTTCCTGTAGTTCAATTTCACTTTTGGCAGAATATGCCAATGCCGTGTCGTCAGCAAACGATGTTAAGGATCCATTGAATGTGTTGGAGAACAAATCATTGATATATGCTAAGAATAGAATTGGACCCAAAACCGAACCCTGAGGCACACCATACTCAATTGTTGCCAAGTCACTAGTACAACTACCAATTGACACATACTGCTTCCGGCATGACAGGTAAGACTTCATCCACATGTTGGACACTCCACGAATACCTGACATATATAATTTTTCTAACAGAATACTATGTTGCACTGTATCGAAAGCTTTTTTAATATCAAGAAATAAACCTGAGGTCCTTGATCTATGAGGCTGATTCATTCCATAATAGATGTCTGACATGAATTTATTTAAGGCTTGTTCTGTACTAAGTTTTTCTTGAAATCCGAACTGTACCTTATGAATAAAATTTATTTTATTGAAAAATCTCATTATTCTCCTTTTGAAGAGTTTCTCCAAGAGCTTGGAAAAAACTGAAAGCAGCGAAATGGGCCTGTAATTCGATATCTCAGTCTTTATTCCATTTTTAAAAATAGGTATAACTTTAGCCACTTTGAGTTCTGAGGGAAATTTACCTTCTTGAAAACTGGCATTGAAAATATCGCATAAGACTGGTACTATAGATTTGGATAATTTTTTAATTAGGCTTGAATTTACATTATCAGGTCCTGGTGACTTACCATTTTTCATCATATTTATTTCAGTTAAGAGTTCATGATACGTGATGGGTTTTAAAAAAAAGGAATCACATGAATTAGTGTTCTTGAATCTACTGTTATAATATTCTGTAGTCAGCTCATCCGGATTATGAATGGAAGATATAATGTGACCAGGTATATTAATAAAATAGTCATTGAATTTATCTGCCAAAGCCTTTTCATCCTCGATAAGATCATCATTTTCACACTTTAAACTAATAGATTTATTTTTTATAGAAGATTGACCGCAGTGATTGTTTATGATTTCCCATTGTTTTTTAACAGGAAAGGTCTTTAAATTGGCGAAAAATTTATATTTTTGCTGTTTTATTAATTTATTGATAAGATTTTTTTTGGAAAGGAAATTTAGTCTAAGTTGATCATTATGTGGATTATTTTTGTGTATTTTATAAAGTCTATCACGATGCCGAATTTCTACACAAATATTTTCAGTCATCCATGGTTTCAAGTGTTTACCACCACTATTAATATGTTTTGAATTTTGACGTTTCACAGTGCATTGTTTGATATAAGCCAGTAATGCATTAATAAACAAAGAGTACTTACCATCAACATCAGTACATGCAAATAAATTGCTCCAATCATGCTCCAAGAGTAATTTATATAATTTTTTAATATCGAGGGTCTCTCTAATAGATGAAGCAGGATTTTTCACGTTACTTGACCTTGATAGTGAAACAGAGACGGCTCTATGGTCTGAAACGTGTGACTCTATAATTGCACTCTGAATACTATTTTTACTAAATTTAGATTTATAAAAAATATGGTCAATACAGGTTGAACTTGAAGTAGATACTCGAGTATCGATATCTATAAGTGACTGATAACCTTTAGAGTTCAACAATTCCAGGTATTCAAAAATACTCTGATTATTTTAATCATTTATATTTATGTTCATGTCTCCTATAATTATTGTGTCGTTATTAACCCTTCCCATGTCCAGAAACCGGCCAAAGCTATCCAAAAAAACATTTACACTAACAGAATGCCATCTGTAGAGACTTAACAGACTTAAATTGTAATTGGAAATTTTAAGATGCAATAAGACAGAATCAGCACCCTCTATCCTCAAATCTTCTCGTGAACATGTAATCTCCCTTCCAGACAAGACAAAGATCGCTATTCCTGATGCTCTATTTCCATCACTTTCAGTAACATAACCTTCATAACCATGGATATTAAAGGGGAATTTATCCTGAAACGGCTGGAACCAAGTTTCAGTCAGAACTACAACATCTGGCTTGTATTTCCAACAGCTTATGTAAGCTAGGAAAGAGTCAAAATTTTTGTTCAAGCTTCTAATATTCTGATGCAAAACAGTAATATTCCCCCTGTCCGTCAGAAAGCAAGAGTTTACCTCTGAGATTTCCTCCACATATTTACACGCTTCAACCATAATCCAGAAATAGGTTAAAAAGTTTATTACATGGGCTTATATACATAAGAATAATTAGTGATACTTTTATGGTTTGATGGACATTCACTCTAGCAACATTCATACTGTAATAATCTAAGGAAAAAAAGTAAAAAATTTCATAAGTACACATACCAGAACAAGACGAATCATAAATGAGAACCAACCATTTTAATTCACATAAACACATGACAAAATAAAGTAATTAAAATTAATGAAAAATGAGTGAGGATATTCATCATAAATGATATGGTTAACAGTGAGTGAAAAAAAGACGAAAACCAATTCCATGATTCGAGAAAAAAAATCAACATATTTCTCCTATAATAATCACAATCCTGAGAATAATTCCAATTACCAAAAATTTGATGAAAAATGCATGAACTGATTGGATTAAAATTATAGAAAAAAGTTATGAAGAATGCATGAAGTGAATGATAAAATCATGTGGAATAGAATATTCTTATCCAATTAATCATCAAAATGGAAAAAAAAAATTTAAATTTCATTCATTAGGGTTTTCCAATAATGTTCTCATCAAATTAATTATCGCAAGTTAGAAATAAAGAGTCTGTTTGAGTTTTTCAAGAGAATGAAGTCAGCACTATTATTACTCATTGTACAGTATTATTATCATTATTAAAATAAACGAAAAATAATTAATTCAATATAATTAGAAAAAAATTGAGAGAAATAATAGTCTGATCATTATTTTTCCTCTAAAAAAAAAATGCCAACTTCACATAACAGAGTCAAAATCACTTATAGGTACTTTGTATAATGGCACTTTTAGTAGTATAATCTTTTTTCACAAAAACATTGCCATTTTTGAACCAAACGTATTTTAAAAGTTTTTCTTTTTGTAGCTGTTTCCCTTTTTGAAAAAGTTCTCTGTTCAATGGAGACATACTTTCGTTGATATAAAGATTATTTGTATTACCACCCCAACCTAGGTCACTCATTGTCACATTCCCTTTCAAATTCTTTGTAGTCATAAACAATTGTTTGTCCAAGTTCTTGTTGAATTTCACAATAATATGTGGAGGAAATGATTTCGCTGTGTCATTTTTCGAGAGTCTATGACAGTTATCTATCATCTCCTTTTTGAAGTTAAATCCTATGTGCTGGGAGATTTTTTGTAGGATATTGAAAATATCTTCACCGTTTTCACATGGTATACCAGCAATATTTATACAATTTTTACGAGTATATTGTTGCATGGATGCTAGTTCCTTGTTTACTTTTGATAGTTGGCTCTTCAAAGTAGTTATTAGAAATTTGACAGGTATGTCCCTTTTTTAATTGTGCGTTGACGTATATACAAGTTTTTTTTGAAATTTTGCATTTCAAGAATAATATATAAAAGGAAAAAGAAGCCTCCTTCCTACGCCAATATTAGAGTAAAAATCAGACTATATAATTATTCGTCATAAATCAGCTGGCAAGTGATTACACAGATGTGTGGAGAAGCCAGTCTATTGCTGTATTTCCATAAGGTCTATAGTTTCAATCAGGTACTTTTGGATGAGAATACTGCGTGAGGTCTACTGTTCACAGAACTACTAGTACTAGTATTTAGTGATAATTCAAATCTTAACCACTGCTCGTGGTATTGCAACTCGCAACAAGTTGGATAGAAGACAAAATTACGTCAATTTGAGTTTTACCGCTAGAAATTAGTTTATGTTTGTGACACCAGGTGCTAACACATACAAATGGCTAAAAAATTGATGGTCTCAAGTATTGAAAAATTCGAATATGAGATTTTTGTCGATCAAAATATTTCTCTAGAATTATTATTATCTCCAATATAGTAGGTCATTATTACATATTAAAAAGTTATTATTACATAGTAGGAAAGTTTTGCCAGTGCCTTCTAGACAAAACTAACCAGAGTTTTTAACCAAAAATTTATTGGTTAGCTCGTCTACCCATTTTCTAGTTTTTTCAAATTCTCATGCTTCTACTGTTTTCCATGGCATGTCTGTCTTGTGTTTATGCTTTTGGTATTTAATGTAAATAATGTTGAAATTTTAAAAAATTGCTAAGAGAAAGGTAAGTTTAGATCATGTTGTGTGAATAGTCATTCTTATGCCGGTACCTAATCTGTAGTTTCTATAATTTTTTTGTTTGTTAGTAACTTTGTGCGATGTTATTAGATGTGTAATAAAAATCTGAAGATGATATTGTTTTACTTTTGTTCCAATCTAACTGATTCATATAAGTTACAAATAATTTCCAACTTACAAACAATTTTTTACTTTTATACCGTCACCGCCAGACAGTCAATTCGTTAGATGACTGTGTAAACAGTGAACAATTTCCTGCACAAAATTTTTAAATAGGTTGTATGTCTTGATAAAAGTGAAAAATTGTTCACAAAGATATAAGCTTAGCATAATTGAGATAAATGACCTAAAGTTTAATTAGATACCGGTACTTCTAAACTAACGTCTCTTACTTTTTTCAAAACTGAATTCAAACATTCACACTTATGTAGGCTATAACAAAATAACTTCAAAATGTATGTAAAATCTAGTTTATAACATAAACTTGAGCGTATTATGCTTTGTAGCCAAGGCCTGACTAACGTTCTCAATATTGCAATTTCCTATTATTTAGTGATTATTTTGATCTTTATTGTCCAGAATTTTGTAGTATAAATCGTTAAATTATATCTATTTTTTTTCTCAGAGTCAAACTTCTCATCATGGCAAATGAATCAGGAGGTGAACAAGATCAGCTAATGGATGAAGATAAGGTTAATTTCTTTATTTTAACTTACTTACTCACTTGAATATATGATGTCTTTGCTAAAAACTGGGATTTCCAGATAGATAGATGATAGACATGTCTAAAATTATATCTCATAGATCTACATTTAAAATAAACTTCATGACTATCAATGTTGAAGATGTGCTAGATTTCCAAAAGAGGCTTTTTACTCAACTCCCTTAGTGAGTTGTGTGACCTTTCAAGTAGTTTGTTCTTCACAATTGTGTAGAACCTGGCGATCTTGCCTTTTGTATCTCCGTAGATAGGATATTATAGAATATTATAGCCTGTTATGGTAAGCGTTTGAAAATCCCTGCGAGGTAATAATGATAATTTCTCTGGTCGAGGGTACAACACGACCAGAAGAGTTTATTCAAAATATAGACATGATTACAAAAAGCATATAAGCTACAATTATTTACAAAGTATTAATACAATTGGTTGATTATTTGATGATCTAAGAAAATGTGGCCCCCACTATATATGAATATGTGTCGGGATGCCACTAATTTGGCTATTGTTTGAGATTTTATGCCAAAAGTAAAAAATTCTAATAAAGATACATCTTGCGAGTCATTAGAAGTTCATGAAAACCACTTTTATATACACAAATTTAAAAAAGAAAATTAATAACCTAATATGTAGAAATTGTATAAAAATTTAACATGAAAAACGTCTATGATACTCATGCGATGTGGTAGCGTATCTGTGGTAAAGGTATTTTCAATGTGGCAGCGAATATTGTTACCATGTATATCACATCTTTATAGCAGTTTCTAAGTCAATTTTTATTCATTCACATCACCGAGCGCAGTACATGTTGTCTGTACACTGTGAAAATTCCAAGACTTGAAGAGTGGCCATCAGTGATTCTTGAAGCCTGAGAAGGACTCTGTCCTCAAGTGTTTTTTCTGTAGGAGTAGCATTTCATGTACGGCCATTGCAGTAATAAGCCTTATGTTATGGCTCACTCTGAAATAGTGAGTGGTAGGTCATGATGAGGCTACTGTGGTCAACCAGGAGTCTCAATTTTCTGAGCAGATTTAATACTCTTAACAGTTCACTGCACATCTGCTGTACATGGTATACCCAGCTCAACCTCTTGTCTATTCAGAAACCCAGCAGCCTCACTGGTTCATCTGCAGATGTATGCCATATCAGTATTTTATTAAGCTAATCAATCAGTTATTCTCTCTAATACAGCTAAAACTGAGTTTATCAATTCAATTTTTATCAAATTTTGCTATTCGATGATTAATTTAGTTATTTGAGCTTTACTCATTTAACACTTTGAAATTAAGATACTATCAAAATCAAGAATGTAGAATCCGATAATCAAATTAAACATTATTACCTAATTATACTATTATAGCCAATCAGCTCTACCACATGGTAAATAATATGTAGAGTATGATCATAAGTATGGGAGTGTTAGGATAATTTGCGTGCAATAGAACGACTCTTCTATAGCCTTTGTGTATTGCAACTATCAAAAGTAATTGAATTATTTTAATTATAATTGAATCTGCAGGAAACCCATGTAAAGCTGCCTGGGACCTCATAAACCAGATCTCCAAGATTGTTCGAGACCTAAATGTAAAGCTACACCGGATGAATTCAACAGCTTTTTTATTGGTGAGGTGGAAAAGATAGTTGCTTCCATGAATGATGTGAGATACATGCTCCTGGTTACAATAACAACCGAGTGAAGTTAGAACGGTGGAAGGAGGTCAGACCTGCGGATGTTGTTCGTGTTATTCGCGGCTTCAAGAACTCCCACAGTCCTGACGTCCATGGAGTTACAGTTGGTGTGCTGAAGTGTGTTGCGGATGGGATTGCTCTTCCCCTGTCTCATGCTCAATGTCTGTATGCGACATGGCTGTTTTCCTGATGTCCTGAAGTTATCCCGCACGATTCCAGTCTTCAAAAAGGGTGACCCTGAGTCTATGAACAACTATAGACCTATATCAATCATTCCTGTATTGGGTAAGGTGTTTGAGCCCTAATGAAGGAGCAACTTGTGTTCCACTTCGAGAGGAATAATCTTTTTTCTGACGCACAGCATGGCTTTAGAAGTGGAAGGTCTACGTTTACAGCTGTCTCAGAGATGATTGATTTTATTGTTAAAGCCTTTGAGGAGAGAGATCTTGTTCACCTGGTCCTTGCTGATCTGAGTAAGGCATTTGATTGCGTGCCTCATGGAATTCTTCTTGAGAAGCTTGCTGGGTATGGACTGGGTGGTGAGGTGCTTGTGACCCTCAGATCCTACTTGACTGGAAGGAAGCAGATCATATCCATTGGAGGTGCTCTCTCACAGCCTATGCAGGTGGATCATGGTGTGCCACAGGGATCGGTGATGGCCCACTACTCTTCCTGGTCATGATCAATGATCTTGGGCTTCTTGGACCGGTGCTGATTTTGCGGATGACACCACAATTTACTCTAGGGGACGGACGGTTGAACAAGCTGGCTTGCAGGCTCAGCAAGTTTTTGATGATGCCAAGCAGTGGTTTGAGAGAAACAGACTCTGCTTGAATGAGGGGAAGACTCAGCAACTGGTTTGTGGACTTCGCAGCCTTGCTGACTCTGCCCATAAATCAGTGGTGAAACTCCTGGGATTTGTCATTGACTCAAAATTGACATGGGCTGGCCATATTGATGGAGTTTGCACCAGGCTGGCACGAGTAATCTACTTGCTGCGTAGACTCAGAGCCCTTCTCAGCAGGAAAGATATGGTGATGGTATACTTTGCCCTTTTCCATTCCCATCTGCTGTATGGACTTCTGCTGTGGGGGCATGCAGCGGGCTGCAGGAGTGTGCTGATGCTCCAGAAGAAAGCACTTCGAGTGATCACCTCAGCAGGGCATCATGAGCACTGTAGGCCTATCTTCATTGACCTGGGCATCCTTACGGTCTTCAACCAGTACATACTGTTGAGTCTGTTGCATGTTAAGGACACCGAGGGCAGTCATGTGCTGAGGGCTGATCGTCATGTGCACGCTACAAGGAGGAGACTTGATATTGACATACCTCGCTGCAGAACCAACAAGAGAAAAGACTCCTTCCCAATATTTGTACTGCGCCTATACAATGACCTGCCTGCTGGTGTGAAGAACCTGCATGGTATTGCTTTTAAAAACCGAGTTGAGATCTGGCTGAAGAGGAACCCATTCTACTCAGTCAATGAGTATTTTAATGCTCACAAGGACAATATAGTTTGACCTGTCATCTTACCATTCGACGCCATCTATCCAGTTCCCTGGTCATGGATGCAGAAGGAGGAATTAAGGAATTAAGATAGATGATAGACATGTCTAAAATTCTATCTCATAGACCTACATTTAAAACAAACTTTATGACTATCAATGTTGAAGATGTGCTAGATTTCCAAAAGAGGCTTTTTACTCAACTCCCTTAGTGAGTTATGTGACCTTTCAAGTAGTTTGTTCTTCACAATTGTGTAGAACCTGGCGATCTTGCCTTTTGTATCTCCGTAGATAGGATATTATAGAATATTATAGCCTGTGTTGGTAAGCGTTTGAAAATCCCTGCGAGGTAATAATAATAATTTCTCTGGTCGAGGGTACAACACGACCAGAAGAGTTTATTCAAAATATAGACATGATTACAAAAAGCATATAAGCTACAATTATTTACAAAGTATTAATATAATTGGTTGATTATTTGCTGATCTAAGAAAATGTGGCCCCCACTATATATGACTGTGTCGGGATCCCACTAATTTTGCCATTGTTTAAGATTTTATGCCAAAAGTAAAAAAAATCTAATGAAGATACATCTTGCGAGTCATTAGAAGTTCATGAAAACCACATTTATATACACAAATTTAAAAAAGAAAATTAATAACCTAAGATGTAGAAATTTTGTAAAAATTTAACATGATAAACATTTATGATACTCATGCGATGTGGTAGCGTATTTGTGGTAAAGGTATTTTCAATGTGGCAGCGAATATTGTTTCCATGTATATCACATCTTTATACAGTTTCTAAGTCAATTTTTATTCATTCACATCAGCGAGCGCATTACATATTGTCTGTACACTGTGAAAATTCCAAGACTTGAAGAGTGGCCATCAGTGATTCTTGAAGCCTGAGAAGGACTCGTCCTCAAGTGTTTTTTTCTGTAGGAGCAGCACTTCATGTACGGCCATTGCAGTAATAAGCCTTATGTTATGGCTCACTCTGAAAAAGTGAGTGGTAGGTCATGATGAGGCTACTGTGGTCAACCAGGAGTCTCAAGTTTTCTGAGCAGATTTAATACTCTTAAAAGTTCACTGCACATCTGCTGTACATGGTATACCCAGCTCAACCTCTTGTCTATTCAGAAACCCAGCAGCCTCACTGGTTCTTCTGCAGCTGTAAGCCATGTCAGTATTTTATTAAGCTAATCAATCAGTTATTCTCTCTAAAACAGCTAAAACTGAGTTTATCAATTCAATTTTTATCAAATTTTGCTATTCAATGAATAATTTAGTTATTTGAGCTTTACTCATTTAACACTTTGAAATTAAGATACTATCAAAATCAAGAATGTAGAATCTGATAATCAAATTATACATTATTACCTAATTTATACTGTTATAGCCAATCAGCTCTACCACATGGTAAATATGTTGAGTAAGCTCATAAGTATGGGAGTGTTAGGATAATTTGCGTGCAATAGAACGACTCTTCTATAGCCTTTGTGTATTGCAACTATCAAAAGTAATTGAATTATTTTAATTATAATTACAGAGAATCACTAGTACTCTTATCATATTTTATATCAAACACGACTAGCTTCGGCGATAATGCCTTTATCAAGTGTCCTTTCAAAATTATTTTAATATCGGCGATAATTAAGTGAATTTTCAGGAATCATTTTTAATAGGACATCTGATAATGGCATTAGCCTATCATCACCGAAACTAGTCTATTTTGAACTGGTAAAAAAGTAAACATCAGGAACTGATAGTGATTTCTTAGCGTGCTCTGACTACTATTATTATAAATATTCAAACTGTACAATCACCAATCAACATAGAAAAATGAAGTTTAGTAGTTCAAATTGGGAGTGAAAATGAAGTTTAATATTAAATATTGCAGCTTGAACTAATGAGTTACATTGAGACCGTTGAGCAGCGTCTGAAGAAGAGAACAGAGTTGTATAGTCACAACCACAATGCGGCGAAACTAAGACCGAGTTCTGCTGATTTGGTTAAACTGGAATCGAGCTTAAAGAAGAACTCAGCGTTCGTTAGAAAACTTGTGAGTTGAACTCTCTTTAGTGTGGCAATATATTAAGTATATGTTGAAACTTAGCTAAACAATATGTTCTTTGTTTGTATGTGGAAAATTTTATCAAAGTACAGGAGTAGAACAACTCTGTGTTTGCAATCGATGAATGAACAAACATTATTATTTTATCAGATACTTATATTATAGAATGTTATTTATTTTTGTCCAATTATCCAAACATCAACTATTTTTCATATTTTAGAGCATTCTGTTCGAACATTACATTCACTTCAAAGTGTTATTTCAAAAGAGAGTTTTTTTTGTAAATTAATAGTTCTGTCAAGATCTTGTAAACATCTAAAAAATGTTTTTGTTTATTTGAAGGATGGTCGGAATTCATTGCTAAGGTTTGGAATACGATATTTCATAACAATCATTGATTGATGTCAGCCTTTTGTTTTTTTATTACGTTTGAACACATAAGTCAAATATCATTGAAAGGAAAGATTCTCCGTATTGCAACAACGGAGAACAAGTACGTCTTGAATTGTCAATTGATAATATTTCAATAGCTAATTAAATAAATTAATAATTAATTTGAACTGTTTCTATCATTTAATGAAGCCTACTTGGTAATTTTTCTGATCCTGGGACGAAATTGCTTGGTGAACTTGCAAACGAGAATTTAATTTTCTGAATGAATTTAAATCTTTCTTTTTCCAGAGAAATTTTACCGCCGACCAACTGGATAGTCTGAAAAGAGATTTGGCAACACTGAATATGACAAAATATTTGAGCGAAGTGGCAGCCGCTCTAGTGGAAGTCAAACTGAAAATATCCGACGTCTCAGCTGTGGTTTCATTATGCAGTGAATTCCATACCATCTATTCTGAGTTTGCTACTACTCTGTTCGAGTATTGGAAAAAGACGCTGACTTTCAAAAAAGATGAACAGGTCAGTTTGATTGTCTGAAAGTAAGATATCAATTTTATTTTATATATCATCATTTTTCATAGCCTAGTCTTCAACTGGCTATAAGCTCAAATCATAGCAATGAAAATAATCTGATAAAAGGATCTGATAAGTATAATCTAAGTTATGATTAGACTCATTAATTTTTGAATCTATGCTCTGGAGCTTTCCAGTAGGCCTACATATCTGACAATATTTTTACATCTTGTGAGTACGGACCTTCCATTATGAAGCTGTTACTTATAAAATATTGTCACGATGTATATCGTAACTAGAGAAAGGAATTGAATTTAGGGCTCATTTATTCGACGCTCGGCTATCTTTCATAGAATCTGAGGGGTCAACGTTCAAGCCAGCCACTGGCCTACCGCTCAGCGATGCTGCGCATCCTCTCTCCCCTCCCTCTCGGTCACTGAGGGAGGCTCGAGAAAGGCCAGCAAGAGGCAGTCGAGTTCGGAGAGCCAAGTCGAGCGGTCGAGAGAGGTGAGAAGGAAGCAGCGAGCAGCTAGCAACGTCACAGTACACCAGTACTAAGTGAACTCCGATTCCTTCAGCGACCGGGAGTTGTGTCGAGGCTAAAGTCGATTAGCCTCTCACACAGTGAACTCCACTGCTCTACACTCGTTTGGGCGAGTGTTGAACGACATTTAACCTGTTTGGACGACGGGTTGCCAGTTTCGACCAACGACAACACGTCAGGTTTGGTCGAAACTGACTCCCCATTGGTAGGCCACCAGTGGGACATCGAGGCGAGAAAGGACATCTGGGAAGGTGTGGAAAAGCCTTTCCCGCAACTCCGCGGCCGATCCGGACCCCAGGAGGACAGCTGGTGCCCGGCCAGTAGGACTTAGGAAAGTCCAGAGTGCTGGCCGCCGCAGCGCACTAGTCCAGTGCGGGATCGCAAGAGGACGTCTGGGAAGGCCAGGAAAAGCCTTTCCCGCAACTCCGCGGCCGATCCGGACCCCAGGAGGACAGCTGGGGCCCGGCCAGTAGGACTTAGGAAAGTCCAGAGTGCTGGCCGCCGCAGCGCACTAGTCCAGTGCGGGATCGCAAGAGGACGTCTGGGAAGGCCAGGAAAAGCCTTTCCCGCAACTCCGCGGCCGATCCGGACCCCAGGAGGACAGCTGGTGCCCGGCCAGTAGGACTTAGGAAAGTCCAGAGTGCTGGCCGCCGCAGCGCACTAGTCCAGTGCGGGATCGCAAGAGGACGTCTGGAAGGCCAGGAAAAGCCTTTCCCGCAACTCCGCGGCCGATCCGGACCCCAGGAGGACAGCTGGTGCCCGGCCAGTAGGACTTAGGAAAGTCCAGAGTGCTGGCCGCCGCAGCGCACTAGTCCAGTGCGGGATCGCAAGAGGACGTCTGGGAAGGCCAGGAAAAGCCTTTCCGCAACTCCGCGGCCGATCCGGACCCCAGGAGGACAGCTGGTGCCGGCCAGTAGGACTTAGGAAAGTCCAGAGTGCTGGCCGCCGCAGCGCACTAGTCCAGTGCGGGATCGCAAGAGGACGTCTGGGAAGGCCAGGAAAAGCCTTTCCCGCAACTCCGCGGCCGATCCGGACCCCAGGAGGACAGCTGGTGCCCGGCAAGTAGGACTTAGGAAAGTCCAGAGCGCGGGCCGCCGCAGCGCACTAAACCAGTGCGGAACGGAAGAGGACCTCTGGGAAGGCCAGGGAAAGCCTTTACCAGAGCTCCGCAACCAACCCGGACCCCGGGAAGACACCCGGTGCCCGAGGACTAAGACTTAGTCCCGACACGAAGCCCTTTCTCACGACTAACACTGCAAGGTTCCTGTTCCCTTCTTCCCGCGACCAACCCTGTTTGGCAGTGCGAAAGCACGGCCCCTCTTTCTAAAAGAGGGAAACATTTCTCCAAAGCACTCAAAACCCTGTTTCAACCCCCAACCCGAGCGAGGGTGGTTGACGGACGCCCCACCAAGACTCCGTCCCCTGCCGCGGCCCTCCCCAGTCGCCGACTGAGTTTAGCCGGCCCAGAGCGACACTGGGAACTCTGATAGAGATAGGTGTGGGCAAAAATCTACTCAGAAGATTGGCACACGAACGTGGGGCCCAAGGCAGGAGGAGAAAAACAGCAATGAGTGCAGAGGAGAAATGTAGTCGCGCCGGGGAAGTCCAGGAGGCGCGAGAGGATAGCAGCGATCCAGGAGTGTCCTGGATTTACAAACTCCACCGGAATCAAATCAAATCAAAATCATTTATTTGCCAATTATAAAGATAACAATAATGAATAAATAAATACTTCAAACTTATACAGAATAAAAATAAAATTTTAACTTAAAATTAATGGCGTTGCCAGCAAAACCTAAGTTTGTGTGCTAGCAACGAGTACCAAAAGATTTCATTAATTTAACATAAACATAAAAGATGATTAAACATTTTATTTGAATGGTAGTAATAATAAATAAATAACTTAAATAATAATAATAATTGTGGTAATATAATATCTGAAAAAATAGAACTTAGTGAAAATAATATCAAAGAAAAAAGTTTTTTTTTTAATAAAGTAGATTCTAACTGTACATGAGGCGAAAAACATTGTTACTTCTGATCCATCTCTCTATATTTTTAATGGCTGATTTATTAAATCTATCTGAGATTAATTGGTCTGGCAAAATATTCATCAATCTATTACTCATGTATATGAACTGCCTGCGGCATACTGTTAAATTTGTTCTAGGAATGCGGTAATGAGATGATGAACGGAATTATACGACGGAATGTTAGTTTCAAAGAGATTTTTATACTTATGAACGGCTAGAATTAAGTTTTTCACGTAAAGTTGTCTCACTGTTAAAACTGGGAACTCTGCAAAAAGGCTATGGCTGGGATATCGTCTTGGTCTTCCAAGTGCAGCTTTCAAAATATATCTTTGAATTACGGAGATTTTATTAAAATGGATGTCCAATGCTCCACCCCATACCCTAATACCATATTGCAATATGGACTGGGCATATGCTGAATAAGCCATCTTATTATAGTTGGGTCATTGAGCTCATTCAATCTATGGAATTTGTGAATTATGTGTTTTATTTTCTTACACATGTTATTTATATGTGCATTCCATTTAAGATGAGAGTCTACAAAGACTCCTAGATATTTAGTTTCTTTCACGTTTTTTAATGAGTGACAATCACAATCTCCATCACCAGTCCGCAATCTTTCCCGTTCAAGACAGATTGAAGAGTGTATTCTGATACCAGTATTCAGAATATCTCTGGGGAGAGAGCTCACTGCTGGTGAGAATACCATATATACACTCTTATTGGCATTCAGTGTAAGAATGTGTTGGTCAAGCCATGATTTAACACGTGTGAGACCAGACTCTGCCAAGCGCTTAGCTTCATCCCAGCTTGAACCAGTAAAGACCAATGCCGTGTCATCAGCAAAAGAGATCGAATGACAACCAGCTATATCAAGTCTCAATAGGTCATTAATATAGAGGAGAAATAGAATTGGTGACAGAACCGTTCCCTGTGGAAGGCCGAACTCAGTTAAAGTTAGTTTACTGGTTTTTCCATCTATAGTCAGAATTTGTGATCTGTCTTTCAAATAATTCTCAAAAAATTCAAAACTGTGCCACGAAAACCTATACCCTCCAACTTTCTCAAGAGAAAGATGTGAGGAATAGTATCAAAGGCCTTGGCTAAGTCCAAATAGACAGCCAAGGTCCTTCTGTTCATCTGAAAATTATTGTCACAATCCTCACCAGCTCTGATATTGCATCCTCAGTGCATTTTCCTCTTGAAAACCAAATTGATTTTCTGCTATTAAATTATGCCTTTGAAGATATTTCATCATACGTACCTTCATCAATTTTTCAAAAATCTTAGACAGGTTACTTATTAAACTAATAGGGCGATAATTTTCAGGAGCTTGTCTCTCACCTGATTTAAATAGTGGAATTATATTTGCAACCTTAAAGTGTGAAGGAAAATGACCTGTTTCGAAACATTTGTTAAACAAAATTGATAAAGGCTGAGATATGTATTCTGATATATTTTTCAAACAAACATTGCTTATATTATCAATACCAGGAGATGAATTAGTTTTTAATGTATTTATCATGGCAGCAACTTCATCGGAATTTGTAGGGAAAATGAAAAACGAATCTCGAAAATGTTGAGTATGTGGAACTAAAGTTGGTACTGGGTGACTTGAGTTCAAACTATTATTCAGATTTTCTGCATAACTTCTACCTACTTGCGAGAAATAATTATTTAATATTATAGGGTCGATGTCAGGAGCTTTTCTATTTCGTTTTATATCTAAAATTTCCTCTATACAGAGCCACGTCTTTTTGTTGTTCCCTTTACAAGTTGACATTTTATTTTAAAGTAGTCTAGTTTAGCTTTCTTAATTAATGTGTTAAGTAGATTTCTATAGTTTTTGTATCTAGCTTTCAGTGTAGCATTAAATGGTTGGATTTTTAGTTTTTTATGTAGTTTGTCCCTCTCTCTTATGGATTTTATTAGCCCTGAAGTTATCCATTTTTTTAATGGTCTATTTTTATTTGTCATTTTAATTTGTTCGGTCGCAGAATCTATGTGGTCCATCAGTTTATTAAAGAAAGCATTTATTTTGTCATCCAAATCAAGATTAGCCTCATTAAAAGTAGTTTCATTCTTCCAACTTTCCTGTCTCAACTTGTCCGTAAGGTTCTTATAGTTTATCCGTTTAATAATATTCTCCTTTACATCAATATAGACTGGGTTTGAATTTCCTATGTGTAGTGTAGTACAGAAGTGGTCAGTAATACAGGTCCTTTGAACAGAGCTTATTATGTTTTCATATTTAAAATTAGCATTTTTGTAAAAAATGTGGTCTATGCATGTACCTGTATTGTGTGTTACTCTAGTAGGTATATTAATAAGAGATCTCAGGCCATACATTTGCATTAGACCGCTATATTCATTTGCCAAACTACTGTTACGTAAGATATCAATGTTTATATCTCCTATTAAAACCGCATTCTCATTCTTATCAATATTTCTCAGAATAATATCTAACTCGTTAAAGAAAACTTCAATATTAGCAGAGGGTGATCTGTACACGGCAATCAACGATACGAAGCAGTCGAATGCTTGTAATCTAATCGAGACGATATCAGCCTCCGAGCTCTCACAATTGACACAGTCAAACTTTATGCCATCCCTCACAAACAAACACAGACCGTTACTTTTGTTCAGCTGGCCTGGCTTATCAATAACCGAGTAACCGTCTATTCCGTAATCAAAAGATCTGTTTTCAGTCATCCACGTCTCGGTTAATACTATTAAATCGTACTTAATCTTGCAGTTTTGTACAGTGTAAATGAATTCATCGAAATTTTTACTAATACTGCGGATATTCATGTGTAATATATTTAGGAAATTTGTATTGCCCATCTCATGCCCATCCACATAAACCACTGGATCAAAACCGAAGATATCATCACTTTCAATGCATTAAAACATTCCAATTCAATCACCTCATCAAAATTATACTCATGATTCATTAATATATATATGTTAAAAAACAAAACAAAAAAAAAAAAAAACAAATGGAAAAATGTTAGAGACAGAAAAAATTGTAAATATATAGAACAAAACAAAATCAAATAACCAGTTCACTGCGCATCGAGAAATATTAATTCAGAATTACGGTTTCTCATAATTATTATTATTCACTTATTATATTCGTCCAAATCCTCATCACACATAATTCTTCTTGTTCGCGAATTTTCAGTTTGTTTTACGAAGATCTTGCAATCACGAACCCAGACAAACGCGAGTTTCTTCTTCATTCTCAGGTCCTTAGCTCTACCCAGTAAACGTTTGAAGAATGGAGATAAATGTTCATTGACGTACACCGTTGCGGTAGGTAGTTTACTGCATATATCGCTGGATTTAATGACTCTCTTCTTTCGCGAAGCTGTGATCCACTCAATCTTCTTAGATCTTGAAGTAAATTTTGCGACAATTGAAGAAGACCCTTTAGCATTGGGAACTCTATGAACGATGGATAAGTCCTCCTTCTTGAAGCTCACATTTATCGTTTTAGCTACCGATTCCATGATGAGCGGCAAATTCTCTTCTTTAGTTTCGGGAATCCCAACTATTTCCAAGTTATCCAGTCTAGTGTACTGTTGGAGACTGTGAATTTCCTTTTCCAGACGGTAAATATGTGATTTATTGTCCGTGTTTTGTAACTCTAGGTCGGCACATTTTTGTTTCAAAACATTATTTTCGTTAGTGAGCGTGTTAATATGTGTCTTAATATCATCGGTTTTAGTATTTAAGTTTTCTAATTTTGAGTTGAGTTCATCTAGCCTTGCCGTGAGTTCAGTTCTTAAACTTGTTAGTAAATCAGAGAATTGTTTTATATTAATGTCCGACTGACCCAAAGAACTACTCCTTTCTGGCAAACAGTAATCACACTTCCATGTAGCTCTGGCTTGTTGATTCCTCTTTTTGAATTTCTCGATGTTTTCCAGTCTTGTGCATGCTGGGTGAAAAGCCCATTTACACTCACTACACTCAATCGATGGTTCATTCTCGGTAAAAGAAATCTTACATTTGAAACACTGAGCCATGACGGAACTTAGTTGAAAAGTTTGCGTAAATTTAGAAGAAAAGTTTTCACTTTGAGCTATCGCGCGCAGCGGCAAAGGTCACTGATTAGACAGATACAATCGACACAACCGTTCTCATCGAGTGCTGAACTGATAATGAAGCAGTGGATCTAGCAGCATCAGCAGGGCTACCTACAACAGGTACCATGGCAGAGCTCAGGAGAGCTCTTGTCGAAAACCACCGGAGGACAATGGTGGAGGCCGCCGGTCTAAACAGGATCGGTGGCGGAGCTGGCACAGGTCAGGAAGAGGAAGGAGCTGCAGCTTTGTGGCCACCAGTCGCGGAGGCCACTGCATGTTCCAGACTGGAAGAAATACCAAGGAGACGTCTCCAGAGTTTGATGGAGACTCCAGCAACTCCTGGGTATACAGAGTGCACGATCAGGGCTTGATTGATCTAATACTCGACTCAGTGCTGACAGATAGCACAAGTACGAGCCTGAGGAGGGCTCTACTGGAGCAACGACAGCGGATTGTTGCGATGCTCCCCGTTCTGGATAATGGGGAGGAGGCGCTTCGTCGAGGAGCGCGAAGGCCAACACCAGTTAGCGAGGAGGCAGAGCCTGCGCTGGTGAGGCCGGAGATGCCGGAGAGGCATGATAACATGCCTAGGCATGGTTGAGGTCACCTACCAGTCCAGCGGTGCCTGCTACATCCTGTATGGACCGGGTGCCGTGTGTGACAAGGTTCGAGGGTGGCGGCTCTCATATGATGGGAGTGGAGATGCTCCAAGTTTTATGGAGCGGCTCGAGGAGCTGCAACAAGCATATGGCTTGTCTGGCAGACAGTTATTTCCAGCGCTACCTGAAATGTTAGCGGGGAAATGTTCCTTATGGATGAGGAATAGGAGAGAACAGTGGAGACACTGGGACGATTTCCTGAGAGACTTTCGGTCTCGTTACTATCCACCTACTTATGTGGAGGATCTTGAGAATGAAATTCTCGACAGGCGGCAGAAAGAAGGCGAGCTCATAGACGACTATGTTGAGGAGCTGCTAACGCTGATGAGGAGAAGAGGTGGTTTTTCAGAGAGTAGCCAGGTACAGAGATTGTACAAAAATCTTTTACCACGGTACAAGCTCTACATCAGGGAGGCTGAAGTGTACACCACCGACGTCTTGCTACACTTAGCGAGGCAATATGAACGAATTAAATTCGAGGAGAAGAGTGCTCAACAGAGACAACGAGCTGTGAAGCAGGAGGAGGTGAGGAAGCAGACCAAGCCTCGACAGGAGACGACTACGACACAGCGCCGGAGTGAACAGCCTACAGAAGGACCCTTGTGTTGGCAGTGCAAGAAGGCGGGACACTGGAGATCAGAGTGTCCGGAGGTTTCACTCTGCTCAAAGTGCGGGAAGCCACGACCCAATTGTTCCTGTGAGAGAGAGCAGAAGAAGACCTCTGATAAAACAGCTGTGGTTAAAACAAGACTTCAAATCCAGCTAGAGCCGAAGCTCCAGGATGACAGCCGTCTCTTCACTACGGTGGAAATAGGAGACAGACAGTATAGTGCTCTTCTCGACACCGGAGCAGAGTCCAACTATATTAGCTCTAAAGCTTTTAATAGTTGGAAGCAGTGGAACGAGAGCCTGTGCAGCGCGGCGCTGCTATGGCTAATGGAGCGGCTGCACGTCTGCGAGGTGGTGTTATAATCAACCTGAAAATCGGCAGAATATCCCTATCAACAACACTCACAATAATGGATGGGCTTTGTCCAGATATTCTGCTTGGTATGGAGTTTCTCCGTGAGCACCGGGTGAAAATGGACCCCTATTCCCGGTCAGTGGAATGGGATCCTCATCTCGTCAAAGAGCACATTGGAGATGATATTTCCACTCCAAAAGTGGGAAAAGGAACTGTCAACTCGAGGCTGGCTACTGTTAAAACCCAGCCTGACATAGGGAGGTCAAGGAAGCCACCTGGAATTATTCCTGTGAAGAAGCAGGAGAAAAAGAAATTTCCTCAAGTTCAGAAACACGTAGGAGCCGTGTGGAAGACTGGAAAAGAGGAATTTCTTTCTCAGAAAATTTCTCCAGCCCGTGGAAAGTTCATTTGCTGGTACTGTAAACGAGCTGGGCACTGGAGGTTCAGCTGTCCGGAAAAGCGGTACCGGAGGCGGAAGAAGGAGGATAATTTTCAGCAAGGAGCTGGAGATAATCGTCAAGTAGTGCAGTCTAGAAGACTGCCGGTGCTGGAAACTACACAGGAAGTAGTTTCTGATATCGGAGACGAGAATTATAATGCCAACCGGTGTTATAATTGGAAAAAGAGGACGATGAAGGTGAACTCTGGACAGCTAGTCTACAGGAAGGAGTGTCACCTGTCCTCGGGTGCTAATCAGCTTGCCGCGAAGTTAGCACAGGAATTTTCTGGCCCATATGAGGTCGAGGAAATGTTGAGTGCCGGTAAGAGATTTACTGTGCACGAGAAGGGCACCAAGCTCCAGCCACACCTGCCCGAAGATGAGGAAGAGGATGGTGATGGAGCAGTTGCAGAAAAGGTGGACGGAATTCGAGCGGATGGACAGCAGGAGGCCGAGCGAGTCTATAGAGGGTCGCTGCCTATCCGGAGGATGGGATACCTGAGAGGTGTCACGCGCCGCCAATAAGGAGGTAAGAGGCGAGAAGGGGTGAATATCATAAGAGTTCAATCATATCACAGCTTTAGAGCTATTTTTTGATTCATAAATTATCCCATTTAAAATGAGGAAATTAAATTTTGTTGTCAAAGACAAATTTGATAGAAATTGAAGAAAGTTAATTCAGAATTAATAGCATGAATTTATTAGCCGATTTTTGAAAATTAATAGCATTAGCACGATTCCGAAAATAATAGAAATATTAAAGGCTGACATATTATTGTTATTGAAAGAAATTGGTCAATAGTTTTTTAAAAGGAAACAGCATATTCCGTTTAATTTTTCTCATAAAATAGAGTACTATTTAAACTAAATGGCAACTCAACCATTACAGTTTAATTAATATAATCAGTCATAAAGCACTGGCTGGATTAAATGGAAAAAAATTATTATTGACAAATCAATACGTTTCTTTTGATCTGAAGGCAATCCCAATAATTTCAGTTTGAAATTTATGTACAATATTATGATGTGACCAAGCAAGGATAATCAAGAAAGTTTTCTACAGTCTATGACTAGTTAATAACAGCTAAAATCGATTCCAACTAGACTAAATTTTCTTAATCGGTATATTACCAATATTGTTGTAACCAGGTACAGGTTAAAAAAAACAAAACTTGCAGTAGCTTGTTTTCTATTTGCCATAAATAGTTGATGGCAAAATGAGTGGATAGAGAATATTAGAAAATATTATAGATCAGTATAATATGATCTGACTAATATTTTAACCATGAGGTAATGGTTATAATAATTGAAATCATTTAATGAAGCTGGTGGTAATTGCTTTAATCCGTGTAAAGTGTTACGATGCAGTTAATTAACAGACGTTATTATACTGTGGGATGAAAGTGAATTACGTTGCAATTAATTATTCATGTGGAATGAATAAATTGCGTTTGATTGTGAGTCGAGATGTACTACAATCGGGGGTTTTTAGCTTCAGATTATGATTAACATTTTCTAATATTTCACTTGAAAATGAAGTCGGAGGACTTACTATAAATTGGAATAAAATAATTATTATTTCAATTGAAATTAATTCTATGTTGGATCGAAAAGTTGTTTGTGCTGTGCTGTGAAGATAAGATAAACGTTATCTCAACTGGCTAACTGCTATCGCCAAGCTTCTAGTCTGTAGAAGAGAATTACTTCTCCTTTTCAATAACAATTTATAAAATAGAATTCATGTGAATTCTAGTTTTTCCAGATATTCTAGGGTTATTGAGTCAGTCTGTGTTAGATCGTGCTCTTGTTAGTTTTGGAATTAGATCACGTCTCGAGAGTGAATCTAATTTTTACTCAGCCTACCATCATGAGTTTATTGACGGTGCATTAATTCATTCAATTATTACTATTTGTGCTGATTGTTGTGATTATTTTTCGGAAAATCAATATTTACTGAGTGTGAATTAATTAACAGCTGTTATGTCATTATACACACCTTGTGTGAGTAATTACTTTGAAAAAGTAAATTAAGATTTATTTCGGGGTGAAATAAGTCTTGAAGTGAGAAAGAGAGATTGAGCAATAAATGTTCACGGGTTGTGAATTAATTAGCAGATGTTATCTGTTATAATAAACACACTGTCATTTGTATCCAATGGATAGTTACTTTGCATAAGTAAATAATGTGATTGATTTCATTATTGAAATGAACAGTGAGAAGTGGAATATTGAGTTGAAATTTATATTTTCGATTTTATTATTGTGATATAGTGAGAAGGCTGTGATCCTCATAACAGATCGAAAATGAATTATTATTTCGACCACATTTAATTGTGATATAAAATCGAAATATGTGGTGTAACATCACAACTAGTGGCTTCATGTCAACCATATAATTCAGTATTCCTCATCATATTACCATCTCTCATATTTTATTGTGAACAATAAGTTGCTGATACACTGAACTAACGGAGAGTATCCATCACTCTGACACTTGGTAATTTTCCTGAACTCCAATTCGCCTCTATCAACTTCTGCCTCCTGTGAAGTGGTACATTGTTGTGTATCACGTTTCTTCTTGAGGATGGGGACTGCAACTTGAGTCTACTTCCTCGACGAGCTCCTGGAATTATTGGAGCTGTATCTCAGCTGACTATTGCTGAGGCCACGACGAGTTCCTGGTCGTGTTGGAGGTTCATTCCAGCTGTCTGATGCTGGAAGTTTTTAGGCAGTGTGAAAACACGGCCATGCAGGGCGAAAGCCCGGCACATGCAGTGCGCAAGCACGGCGAAGCAAGGCAGTGTGAAAACACGGCCATGCAGGGCAAAAGCCCGGCACATGCAGTGCGCAAGCACGGCGAAGCAAGGCAGTGTGAAAACACGGCCATGCAGGGCGAAAGCCCGGCACATGCAGTGCGCAAGCACGGCGAAGCAAGGCAGTGTGAAAACACGGCCATGCAGGGCGAAAGCCCGGCACATGCAGTGCGCAAGCACGGCGAAGCAAGGCAGTGTGAAAACACGGCCATGCAGGGCGAAAGCCCGGCACATGCAGGGCGAAAGCCCGGCACATGCAGTGCGCAAGCACGGCGAAGCAAGGCAGTGTGAAAACATGGCCATGCAGGGCGAAAGCCCGGCACATGCAGTGCGCAAGCACGGCGAAGCAAGGCAGTGTGAAAACACGGCCATGCAGGGCGAAAGCCGGCACATGCAGTGCGCAAGCACGGCGAAGCAAGGCAGTGTGAAAACACGGCCATGCAGGGCGAAAGCCCGGCACATGCAGTGCGCAAGCACGGCGAAGCAAGGCAGTGTGAAAACACGGCCATGCAGGGCGAAAGCCCGGCACATGCAGTGCGCAAGCACGGCGAAGCAAGGCAGTGTGAAAACACGGCCATGCAGGGCGAAAGCCGGCACATGCAGTGCGCAAGCACGGCGAAGCAAGGCAGTGTGAAAACACGGCCATGCAGGGCGAAAGCCGGCACATGCAGTGCGCAAGCACGGCGAAGCAAGGCAGTGTGAAAACACGGCCATGCAGGGCGAAAGCCCGGCACATGCAGTGCGCAAGCACGGCGAAGCAAGGCAGTGTGAAAACACGGCCATGCAGGGCGAAAGCCCGGCACATGCAGTGCGCAAGCACGGCGTTTCCCTGGCAATGTTATTTGGGTTCCCAGAACCTGTCTGAGGTGTTGTTCATCTCGTTTTTTTTGTGTTACCCGCCCCTCCTGGCAGTGCGAGAGCACCGCGACTCTCATCTGCAGTGCGGAAGCACGGCGTCCTCGGCAGTGTGGAAACACGGCAACTCTGCAGTGCGGGAGCACGGCGTCCTTTTCGCGATGCGAAAGCATAGCGTTCCTGGCAGTGCGGAAGCACGGCGCCCCGGGCAGTGCGAAAGCACGGCGTTCCTTTTGCAGTGCGCAAGCACCGCGTCCTTATTTTTGCAGTGCGAGAGCACGGCGACTCATTGCAGTGCGGAAGCACGGCGTTTCCCTTGCAATGTTATTTAGGTTCTCAGAACCTGTCTGAGGTGTTGTTCATCTCGTTTTTTGTGTTACCCGCCCCTCCTGGCAGTGCGAGAGCACCGCGACTCTCATCTGCAGTGCGGAAGCACGGCGTCCTCGGCAGTGTGGAAACACGGCAACTCTGCAGTGCGGGAGCACGGCGTCCTTTTCGCGATGCGAAAGCATAGCGTTCCTGGCAGTGCGGAAGCACGGCGCCCCGGGCAGTGCGAAAGCACGGCGTTCCTTTTGCAGTGCGCAAGCACCGCGTCCTTATTTTTGCAGTGCGAGAGCACGGCGACTCATTGCAGTGCGGAAGCACGGCGTTTCCCTTGCAATGTTATTTAGGTTCTCAGAACCTGTCTGAGGTGTTGTTCACCTTGTTTTTTTTTTTTTTTTGTGTTACCCGCCCTTCCTGGCAGTGCGAAAGCACCGCGACTCTCATCTGCAGTGCGGAAGCACGGCGTCCCCGGCAGTGTGGAAACACGGCAACTCTGCAGTGCGGGAGCACGGCGTCCTTTTTCGCGATGCGAAAGCATAGCGTTCCTGGCAGTGCGGAAGCACGGCGCCCCGGGCAGTGCGAAAGCACGGCATTCCTTTGGCAGTGCGAAAGCACCGCGTCCTTATTTTTGCAGTGCGAAAGCACGGCGCTTCTTGCAGTGCGAAAGCACGGCGTCCCCCATCGCAGTGCGCAAGCACGGCATGCAGGGCAAAAGCCCGGCCCGCAGGGCGAAAGCCCGGCAAAGGTAGTGCGCGAGCTTGACCAAGGCAGTGTGGGAACACTGCAGCCAGATTGCGAGCTCGTCCGAACGTCGTGCGCAAGCATGACACATCGGTCAGTGAGTGTCTGGATTGTCATTACGCGGACGCACACCTTCGCGGTGTGGGAACACCGCGGCAGTGTGAAAACACGGCACGCAGTGCGCAAGCACGGCCTGCAGGGCGAAAGCCCGGCGATTTGTTTCTGTGTTTGTGTGTTTCTGTGTTTTTGTGTTCCTGTGTTTTTTGTGTGTTTTGTGTACCCTGTGTTGTCCCTCCTGGCAGTGCGAGAGCACCGCGACTCTTACCTGCAGTGCGACAGCACGGCGTCCTTTTGCAGTGTGAAAACACGGCGACTTGGCAGTGCGAAAGCATGGCGTCCATTTATGTACAGTGCGAAGCACGACACTTCCCGGCAGTGTCCTGCAAGTGTGACACGGCGCTCCCCGGCAGTGCGAAAGCACGGCGCTCTCACCTGCAGTGCGGAAGCACGGCGTCCTGGGCAGTGCGGAAGCACGGCGACTCGGCAGTGCGAAAGCACCGCGTCCTTATTTTTGCAGTGCGAGAGCACGGCGACTCTTTGCAGTGCGGAAGCACGGCGTTTCTTGCAGTGCGAAAGCACGGCGTCCCCCATCGCAGTGCGGAAGCACGGCGGCCTCTTGCAGTGTGCAAACACGGCGTCCCCCCATTGCAGTGCGGAAGCACGGCGGTCCTTTGCAGTGCGAAAGCACGGCGCTTCTTGCAGTGCGGAAGCACGGCGTCCCCCATCGCAGTGCGGAAGCACGGCGGCCTCTTGCAGTGTGCAAACACGGCGTCCCCCATTGCAGTGCGGAAGCACGGCGGTCCTTTGCAGTGCGAAAGCACGGCGCTTCTTGCAGTGCGAAGCACGGCGTCCCCCATCGCAGTGCGGAAGCACGGCGGCCTCTTGCAGTGTGCAAACACGGCGTCCCCCATTGCAGTGCGGAAGCACGGCGGTCCTTTGCAGTGCGAAAGCACGGCGCTTCTTGCAGTGCGGAAGCACGGCGTCCCCCATCGCAGTGCGGAAGCATGGCGGCCTCTTGCAGTGTGCAAACACGGCGTCCCCCATTGCAGTGCGGAAGCACGGCGGTCCTTTGCAGTGCGAAAGCACGGCGTTTCTTGCAGTGCGAAAGCACGGCGTCCCCCATCGCAGTGCGGAAGCACGGCGGCCTCTTGCAGTGTGCAAACACGGCGTCCCCCATTGCAGTGCGGAAGCACGGCGGTCCTTTGCAGTGCGAAAGCACGGCGTTTCTTGCAGTGCGAAAGCACGGCGTCCCCCATCGCAGTGTGGAAGCACGGCGGTCTCTTGCAGTGTGCGAACACGGCGTCTCAACGCAGTGCGGAAGCACGGCGCAGATCTTCAAGATCTTCTCTGAAGCTAGGCCTAGGATCTGGCCGGGTAGCTTGCTCATTTCTTCGGATGGTGCCGACGCATCACCACCGGTTGGCGAGGAACCAACCTGGCGCCCAGTTTATGTTCGGTCTATGTTGACCGGCGGAGAGGCGGCAGAATGTACTCAGGCATTTGGGACATTCTGTCTGCCGTTTACCCCTTCCATCCTCACCCCCCCCTCTCCTCCCCCTCTCTTTTCCCCCCCTTCCCTTAGTAGGAACAGTGTGTCACAATGTATATCGTAACTAGAGAAAGGAATTGAATTTAGGGCTCATTTATTCGACGCTCGGCTATCTTTCATAGAATCTGAGGGGTCAACGTTCAAGCCAGCCACTGGCCTACCGCTCAGCGATGCTGCGCATCCTCTCTCCCCTCCCTCTCGGTCACTGAGGGAGGCTCGAGAAAGGCCAGCAAGACGCAGTCGAGTTTGGAGAGCCAAGTCGAGCGGTCGAGAGAGGTGAGAAGGAAGCAGCGAGCAGCTAGCAACGTCACAGTACACCAGTACTAAGTGAACTCCGATTCCTTCAGCGACCGGGAGTTGTGTCGAGGCTAAAGTCGATTAGCCTCTCACACAGTGAACTCCACTGCTCTACACTCGTTTGGGCGAGTGTTGAATGACATTTAACCTGTTTGGACGATGGGTTGCCAGTTTCGACCAACGACAACACGTCAGGTTTGGTCGAAACCTGACTCCCCATTGGTAGGCCACCAGTGGGACATCGAGGCGAGAAAGGACATCTGGGAAGGTGTGGAAAAGCCTTTCCCGCAACTCCGCGGCCGATCCGGACCCCAGGAGGACAGCTGGTGCCCGGCCAGTAGGACTTAGGAAAGTCCAGAGTGCTGGCCGCCGCAGCGCACTAGTCCAGTGCGGGATCGCAAGAGGACGTCTGGGAAGGCCAGGAAAAGCCTTTCCCGCAACTCCGCGGCCGATCCGGACCCCAGGAGACAGCTGGTGCCCGGCCAGTAGGACTTAGGAAAGTCCAGAGTGCTGGCCGCCGCAGCGCACTAGTCCAGTGCGGGATCGCAAGAGGACGTCTGGGAAGCCAGGAAAAGCCTTTCCCGCAACTCCGCGGCCGATCCGGACCCCAGGAGGACAGCTGGTGCCCGGCCAGTAGGACTTAGGAAGTCCAGAGTGCTGGCCGCCGCAGCGCACTAGTCCAGTGCGGGATCGCAAGAGGACGTCTGGAAGGCCAGGAAAAGCCTTTCCCGCAACTCCGCGCCGATCCGGACCCCAGGAGGACAGCTGGTGCCCGGCCAGTAGGACTTAGGAAAGTCCAGAGTGCTGGCCGCCGCAGCGCACTATCCAGTGCGGGATCGCAAGAGGACGTCTGGGAAGGCCAGGAAAAGCCTTTCCCGCAACTCCGCGGCCGATCCGGACCCCAGGAGGACAGCTGGTGCCCGGCCAGTAGGACTTAGGAAAGTCCAGAGTGCTGGCCGCCGCAGCGCACTAGTCCAGTGCGGGATCGCAAGAGGACGTCTGGGAAGGCCAGGAAAAGCCTTTCCCGCAACTCCGCGGCCGATCCGGACCCCAGGAGGACAGCTGGTGCCCGGCCAGTAGGACTTAGGAAAGTCCAGAGTGCTGGCCGCCGCAGCGCACTAGTCCAGTGCGGGATCGCAAGAGGACGTCTGGAAGGCCAGGAAAAGCCTTTCCCGCAACTCCGCGGCCGATCCGGACCCCAGGAGGACAGCTGGTGCCCGCCAGTAGGACTTAGGAAAGTCCAGAGTGCTGGCCGCCGCAGCGCACTAGTCCAGTGCGGGATCGCAAGAGGACGTCTGGGAAGGCCAGGAAAAGCCTTTCCCGCAACTCCGCGGCCGATCCGGACCCCAGGAGACAGCTGGTGCCCGGCAAGTAGGACTTAGGAAAGTCCAGAGCGCGGGCCGCCGCAGCGCACTAAACCAGTGCGGAACCGGAAGAGGACCTCTGGGAAGGCCAGGGAAAGCCTTTACCAGAGCTCCGCAACCAACCCGGACCCCGGGAAGACACCGGTGCCCGAGGACTAAGACTTAGTCCCGACACGAAGCCCTTTCTCACGACTAACACTGCAAGGTTCCTGTTCCCTTCTTCCCGCGACCAACCCTGTTTGGCAGTGCGAAAGCACGGCCCCTCTTTCCTAAAAGAGGGAAACATTTCTCCAAAGCACTCAAAACCCTGTTTCAACCCCCAACCCGAGCGAGGGTGGTTGACGGACGCCCCACCAAGACTCCCGTCCCCTGCCGCGGCCCTCCCCAGTCGCCGACTGAGTTTAGCCGGCCCAGAGCGACACTGGGAACTCTGATAGAGATAGGTGTGGGCAAAAATCTACTCAGAATATAAAAACTTATGAAAATATATTTTTTGTCTTGCAGATTGCAAACCCCAGCAAATTGAGAGTGGATCTTCGGGTTTTCGCCGATTTAATGGCGTATGGAATATTTTCGCAACGAGCTTCTTTTCCGTTGTTGATTTCAACATTGAACTTTCTCACAATGTCTGATAGGGAACATTTCCGTCATATCAGTATCATCATCAGCTTCTGTAAGCACTGCGGAGAAGATTTGATCGGTATGTGAATCATTTTACAACTTTATTTCAATTGAACTCACTTTCAATTGATATCACCTTAAAGGCTAGATTGCATTTGTTTGATATTTTTGTCTTAGGTTGTTAGAAACTAAACATAGGCTGAATCATGACATTATCTGCCATGAAATAATTCAAGATAATACTAACAATTAGCTTTATAAAGTAGGCCTACAATTTGTGTCACTTCTTAGCTCACTAATTGAGAGATTCTAAACTCATTTACAGGTTTTATTCCCGAAAAAATACAACACCTGTCAAAGTGTTATGCGATTGAAGTGCCTCATAGTAATATCCTCTCATCGGACAAACAAGAAAACATAAGGATTATTCTGAAAGATTACTACTCTGCCTTCATTGGACATCTTATCAAGGTAATTAAAGGAGTTTTTATGTACCAACTACCCTTTCTCAATCGAAGTAGGTGGTATACATGACTTGGCACTGTATTTACAAACGATTACGAAATTATAAATATGGTAATGAAACGATATGTATGTATGAAACAACGAAACGTATGAAACAACGAACACAACATAAACTTATAACATGAATTGATAGCAAATTGAATCAATTTTCAATTTGCAGGTGATTTAGGGTTCTATTCTACAAAATTCATGTCTTGGTTTCACCAAGCTGGTTTTACCAAGTTTATCAAGCCAGGTTCAGGTACGATTTGCAAGTGTGAACTGGAATTATCGATAGTACCGTATAGGTAACTATTGCCATAGAAGTCATACTATGTTCTAGTGCACGCGTTGTGAAGCGTACCTGATTTGACAATGTTCAAACGCCTTGACCGGGTTTGGTGAAACCGGACATCAGTTATTGATATTGAACTGCGTACAGACTTGTGCGCCACAAACTTTCATCACAGTTCATCAGCTGATTATATTTTTTATTTGTACAGAAACAGGAAGCTACAGATTTAACAAGCGTAGCATCAGCTGATGAAAAGTGAAATGCGCGTTTTCGTGGGTGCACCTTCAAACGTAGAAAACTGTGGAAAAATTGGCTAGTTGACTTCCAAAACTTGAATTTTCACAATTTATTTGTTTCATACAATTCACTTTTTGAACCTCTACTTATTGATTTAGTATGAAATAATTCAACTGTAAGACATTGAATAACTTCATTTATCATTACATGAACAGTAAACATCACAAAGTAACATATTTGTTTGATTTGTAATTGTATTAATAAATTAATGAATAAACGTAACATCTTAGATGCCACAATGTCACAGACTGTTCTCAATCTATGACATGTGCTCAGAAAGAAGAAGTTCAATATTGAAAATTCATCTCCTAATTTTAAGTGTTCGAATCGTTTCTCAATTCAACATTTACTGTCATGTCATCTCTATCTTTAACAGCTATACAAGAGTATGAAATCGTTGGAATTGCAAAATAAGAAAATTCTCGCGATGAAGGGTGAAATCCAAGAGAATCGTGCTAACAGAACCAAAGAGCTCCAAAAAAATCTTCTATCAACGCTTGCTACTGCTCAAACGTTTGCTCAGTTGATTGGAGAGCAACTTCCCAGCCTACCTGCGGATAGTAAGTTATATAATTTGTTGAAAAAAATAGATGAAATTCTTGCAAATGAAACGCAGACGCCATAAGTAAGTTATGAATTTGAAATCCTGTGTTGCACAAAGCTCTAACAACTTCATCATCATCATCATCATTATGTGGCACTACAACCCGATAGTCGAGTTTTGGCCTGCTCTACAATCAGTCTCCACCTCTCTCTATCCACTGCAGTCGTCTTCCATCGTCGTATTCCCAGCTCTCTCAAGTCCTTCTCCAGTTCATCCAGCCATCTGAGTTTTGGGCGTCCCACTTTCCTTTTCCCTTGTACTGTGCAGTACAGTACATTCTATGGTGCCCTTGCCGGATCCATTCTCTGGACATGTCCTGCCCATCTTATTCTATTTCCTTTAATTACACCAATAATGTCAGGTTTCCTGAAAATGGCATAGAGTTCCTGATTGTATCTACTTCTATAACCATCTTCTTCTCTAACTGGTCCCAGTATCCTACGTAGAATTTTTCTCTCATTGCGGCTAAAACTCTGAATTCCTCTCTAGTGAGCGTCCAGGTTTCGCTACCATACGTCAATACAGGTCGAATTCTTGTCTTATGTATTTGGAGTTTTGCCTTCCTGGATAAAAGTCTTGATCGTAGGACCTTGGAGACTCCAAAAAATGCTCTATTTCCCAGGGAGATCCTTCTCTTAACTTCTATATTCGTGTCATTACTGGAGGAAATCAGGGAGCCTAGATAAACGAACTCGTCTACCTTTTCAAGAACATAGTCATTCACCATAGAATCTCCTGCATATGTTCTCCGAGGTGCCACAGCCATAAATTTTGTTTTGTCCTGATTGATTGAAAGCCCTATTCTTTTGGCATTTCCCTCTACTTTCAGGAAAATCCTTTCCATATCCTCTTTCCTTCGCGTGACCAGATCAATGTCATCTGCAAAAGCCAATACTTGATGCATCCTATTGAAAATGTTGCCTCTTTCATTTACTTCTGAATCCTTTATAACTTTTTGCAGTACAAAATTGAACAGGATAGGAGACAATGGATCTCCTTGCCTTAGGCCTTTTTTTACATCGAAAGACTCGTGTACTTCACCCCCTAGCTTTACTTTACAATATGTTCCATCAAGAGTCGCCTTCACAAGGCGAACATATTTAGCTGAAACTCCTAACTCATACATTGCCTCCAACAGCTTCCGTCTATCCACACTATCATAGGCGCTTGCAAAGTCAATAAACATGTGGTATGTCTCTAACTGATGCTCTACACACTTTTCCAGCATTTGGCGCAGGACAAATATTTGATCTGTTGTGGATCGCTGGAAACGGAACCCGCATTGATAGTCTCCTATTATTTCCTCTACATAGGGTTTTAATCTTTCACCAATAACTTGAGCCATAACTTTATTTACAATATTCACTAAGGTGATTGTTCTATAATTGTGGCACTCAAACTTGTCTCCTTTTTTGTAGATAGGACATATAAGTCCCTCCATCCATTCTACTGGTAAAATTTCTTCCCTCCACACCTTTTTGATTAGGTGGGCTATACTTATCCAGAGGCTCTCACCACCATGTTTGATCATTTCCGCTGGTATATTGTCTGCTCCTGCTGCTTTATTATTTTCAACTTAGAAACATATTGCTCTAACAACTTAGAAACATATTATAGAGAAATCTTCAAACTGCAATCTAGTTTGAAATATATTACATGCAGGTAACAACCTCTAGTTACTTATGTATCAAATTTGTTTTTAGAAAATATACGTTGCTTATTATAATCAAGTTGTACTTAGTTATGAATTTTATTTTAGCAATAATACTTTGCATATCATATTGTACCGATACCGATCATATTTGTTTGGCGAGTCGTATGAATTATTTCAATCGTAGTACATTTGAGATTCATGAACTTGATCAATTACATTATTTTGGATGAAAATAGAATCCTATTGCTGAAAATGTAAAAAATGAATGTGTGGAAATGTAGTTTTCGGTTTTCTGGCTGCTTCTAGCCCAACTGTACCCTGCAGTTTGTAATATTATACATGATTATAGGCTTCAGTCTATAAAGGTTTAGGGTTTACTTCAATATAGACCTAATCAGAGAAGTACACTGGTCTTGGTTTATTTCTGGGTTTCAGCATGATTACATCGGTCCTACAAGATGTCAGATACCAATCGATAACTGAATAATAAAGTGAATATATTACTGGATTCTACTGTATCTGTGAAAAGTAATAACCCTTGTAGTTTGAAAAATTAGTAAAATTTCCATTCTCGAAGACTGATTTTAAAATTTCAGATGAGATAAATTCCGAAGTGGAAACAACGAAAGAAACTGAGATTTCTATATGGGAGGATGAAGAGACCAGAAGGTTCTATCAAGAATTTCCGACAATTGAAGAATTTTTACCTCAGACGAATACTGATAGACAAGCACCTCCTCAAACCATGGTATACTTATGTTTCAGCTATTTCGTTTCAACATTAGATAATAGAATTATATCATTGATCTTACTCGTATGTTCATAAGGTAATGGGAATTCACTGCTCCAATATTAAAAAGTTCTAAACCAATTTTATCATCGTTCTTTACGTATAGTCAAGGCAATGAATGCTCAAAAAAGGGTATAGAGGGAAACGCTTGGAAGACAATTTTTGACCCCGCAGTTCTCTTTAGGGTAGTGAGGAGGTAAACATATCAAAAGTCCCCACCCCTACCCACTGTGCTAAGGGGGTGGAGGTGGTTCAAAGGTACCATTTTTTGTTTTCTCTTCAATTTGATGTATTATTTCACTACTTAATGTTTTCCTTCTATTGATCACTACTTGACAATGAAATTTGAGTCTGGAACATCTGGTACACAATTTTTGACTTTGTAGCTTGATGAAGAATAATTGGGGGTAAACATAGCAAAAATACGCATCTCCAGCCCGTCTATTGAAGGTGTGGAACTACTAAGTTGACACTTGTTGCAGAGTTGAGAATTTCTCAAAAAAAATAGAAGGAAAACATTAAGTAGTGAAATAAAACATCAAATTGAAGAGAGAAAACAAAGATCTACAAATCTACGGTGAGCATTCATTTTACGATGCATTGTTGGAGAGTTGTAGGCCCTGAAACATAAAAAAATAGGATTAAAAGCTGTTGTTTTAACAATTTTACACTTTTAAGAGAGTATATATCGCAAACTGTTGGATATATCAGAATTTATATCAAATTTACTGAACAAATATTGTAGAAAATTTATCAACCTTCATTTCTGAATAGTTAGTCAGGTCGGTTGAACGCATTTTTCTAAAGATATGAGCTGTAAGCAAAACATTGAAAAATGCAACTTTTAAACCACCCTCATCCCTTTAGCACAAGGGGTAGGGATGGGGACTTTTGATATGTTCACCCTCTAACTGGTCCCAACAAAGATGCGAAGTCAAAAATGGTGTTCAAAACATTCTCTCCAAACTCCTTTGTTAATTGGTCTATTTTTGCATAACTGAAGATCTCACACTCAACACTGAAGCTGCTGCAACAGTCGAGGGGATATGCGTAAACTTGTGAAATTATACATTAAATTGAAGAGAATTTGATGCTCTATAAGCTCATAATCAGCAAGAATTTCTCCCATCGATATTCAAAAAGTTATTTGAGCAAAAATAGCAAAAAATTGAAGGAAATGTGTTTTTTCAAAAATGTCACATCTTTTAGAGCGGATATCTCGAAAAGTGAAAGAGATATAGAAAAAGTTGTTAAATCAATATTGTAGGAAATTATGTAAGCTTTAATTTCTTATAGAATAGTCATGTCTGTAAAATGCATAATTTTCGAGTTATATGCGAGAAACCAAAAAATGGTACCTTTGAACTTTTGATATGTTTACTTCCTCACTACCCTAAAGAGAACTGCGGGGTCAAAAATTGTCTTCCAAGCGTTTCCCTCTATAACACTTCGTTGACTGGGCTAGTAGTAGTTGACTATACTATGTGTTGAAATCATGCTTATACATGTGTATTGAAATCTTCCAGTGTTAGAGGGTTTTTCAAACTTTCAATTTATAATATTAATTTTTTATGTATCACATTGTATTCTCGATTCAATTCATGTGTAACTTATTGAGTTTAGATTTCGTTATTTCATTCAGATGACAGAAGAAAAGCTTGATGAAGATTTAAAAGACGATGATTTCCTAGTTGAAGAACCATCTAAAGAAGAGCCAGTCACAGTAGAAGGTGAGTGTTAATTTATCCTCACCAACATTCTAATATCCAATTATCTAATTAAACAACAATCATAACAAAAAATCATAGTTCGTATTAGAATATAATTCTTATTAACCACTTCTTCTATATTTTAGAGGGTGTAGTTTTACGGAGTGTTGATTCAACATTCAAAGATTGTTTTGTAGTTCCATTGCAATATTTTCATGTTCATCATTCATGTTCAGATATAATATCATTCCACAATTTCATAGAATCAATTTCATTATTAAAACAAAATATATTCAAATTTCAATTTTCTAAAGCATAATTTATTTTCTCAGAAATAGAAGACTCGGAAAGTGTTTCAAATAAAACGCAGCTGGAAAATTTTCTACGCCTTCTCCCAAATTGTGTGAACAAAGAAATGATCGATAATGCTGCTATAGAGTTTCTTATCTCTCTCAATTCAAGGTCTGCGTGTAAAAAATTGAGCAGGTCTGTTGATCAACTGGTTCTATCTTCAGATATAGAATTATTATATATGTTGAATTGATTCTGTTTTTTGATTTCCTACTTTCATTTTCAGATTAATATTTTTGATTAATATTTTTCAGATTAAATAATTTTAGATTGACTACTTATACGATTTGTTGATCAGTATGTTTCATCTTCAAATCAAAATTATTTATGGAGCTGTAATTTCTTATTGTCGTTATATCGTTCAAATTGTTCTTTAAAAATATTCCTGATGAATTTACAGTAAAGAAAATTGTAATAGTTTCAATCAGCAACTTTTTAAGAGAACAAAATCAACGATTGAATGCTACTGGAACGGATTGGGGCTAAAATACGAAATATGAATACATATGATTGAATTTCGATTGATAAAGTGAAGGGAACTAATATACATCTTTCAACCTCATCATAAATTCATGAATAAAGGAAATGAGGAAAATTATTTTTTTATGTATCGATACTTTTTATCTATTATATAAAAAATGTTTTCACATGAAATTGAATAATAATTGTTGAATTTCCATTGACTTATTTCAATATTTTTTTACAGAGCATTATTTTCTGTCCATCGATCAAGATCCGACCTATTGCCTTTCTACTGTCGCTTCGTAGCAATCTTGAATCTGGCTATTCCAGATTTGACCACCAGTCTTGTGCAGTTATTGAAACGTGACTTCAAATACCATATCAGTAAGAAGGTGAGCTATCTTTAAAAATGCGAGAGTTGGTTTTTAAATCCCTATGATTAGTACTGTTGAAATAGCCTTTTCCTACAGTTACCTTGAAAAGTGGCCATTCCTGCACTGATTACAGAACGCAAAGAATCACTTTTCCGCTCTAGTGCGCAAAGTATTAGTTTGCGTACTCCAGATTTGCAACATGGCAACACAAAATAGTTGGTGGGTTATATGGAGGATTAGTGCACGAAAACCAAAATTAAGTTGGTAACAATGACTGGTTAGATTTAGATAAGAATCATTTCAATGGCTACCCTACATTTATGATAAAATCCCAATCTAGAAATCCAAAACAAGAATAATGTTCATCTAAATCATAATTAAATAATCATCATTTACGAATTCTCATCATTTATAAATAAATAATAGTTCTTTTCTAATGATAATTATTATTTCAACTGCAAGCAATGAGAAAAGTAGCAAATATACATTTTAAAATTCGAATTTTGAGGTTAAATGATTACCGTTTGAAATCCATATAAATAAAAATAATAAAAAAACATAATAGTACAATAAATATTCTCTGTTGTCTATGTTATTTTTATAAATATTTTTCAGTTTACTTTGAGCATTTTTCTCGGTAATTTGAGCAAAAGTCTAAATTTCTGAATCCTGTTTCAGTACTTCTTAGCTGGATGAAACAAACTTAGGTATGATTCTTCCCACTAGGTCGCGCGCTTGTCGGTTCAGCCATCTTGCAGCCATCCCAATCAGCTGTTGGCGTGTATTTGGAATGCGATTTTTTTGTTCTATCTGTATTTTTTCTGATTCTTGAATGAGTAAAAATGAGAACTTTGGCTGAGAATTTTCAACTTCAATTGATTATTAATTTTAAAATGAATTAAGGTTGTTATTAATAACAGCATTACACACACAAACATTTGATGGATTTTAGCAATCATTTTACCCATAATTACCCACTTTTCATATTCAATGGTAACTGTAGGAAAAATTTAATGTTAAATACGTGCTCAAAGTTCCTCTGCTGCACTCAAGAAGCCATTCCGCCCTCGCCTACGGCTCGGGCGTAAACTTTTCTTTCGGTGCAGCAAACTGTCACTTTGCGCACTAGTTGCACAAATAACTATTTCTAAACTGTGTTGTCATCCCTTTCTAATTTATTTCATTCCATTTATTGCTTTCTGTTGAATAGTAAAACTAAAAGTTTTAGTTTTTAGAGAAATTAGGGGTTTAAAGTAAACAGCCATTGTGTGGTACATCATTTTAAAGGCCTTTCCAAAACAAGAAAGATGACATCAATAAAAATGTTCTATGATACTTGTATCAAAAATGGCGGCTGATTGAAATTTCAAGCAAAAACTAAAACTTCAATCACCGTCATTTTTCATATCATAGAACATTTTTATTGATGCCATCTTTCTCGTCTTGAAAAGGCCTTCAAAATGATGAACCACACAATGGGTGTCTAAATTTAAAATATTTGAGTAACAACTCCTTATTAAAAAAAAAAACTAAAACTTCAATCAGCCGCCATTTTGGATACAAACATCATAGAAATGTTTTATAGATGCCATATTTCTTGTTTTAAAGAGGCTACATGATGTGCCACACAATGAGTATTTACATTTGAAATATTCCCCCATGTCACCCCCTTCTGAGGGGTTGAAATTCACTTGTACGTCAAAAGGTAGAGTATTTGACCAATATCTTATCCTGAAAGTTACAGTATCCAACTTAAGTCTCCAACTTATTGAAGGGTTCCCATACATATAACTTAAACTGAGAGGGGAGTGTATTAACTAACTATTAAGGTACAGGAGGCAACGCTTGGACGGATTAATTGCTGAATAGCACTAACGTATATGTAGAACTGTGTAACCATTATCTTGAGTTTTTTCAAGAGTAAAATAGTATGAAATCTAAATTTTCTTTTTACAATAGTATCTTGAACAATGTATGAACAATCAATCATCTTTGCGATCTCGTTCTTTCCTGTACTAGCTTTCATAGACATTTTCCTCCTTAGAATGTTGCTGAATCTTCAGCATAAAATACTATTTCCGACTCCTTTCTGGTTGTTTTCTGATATCACTGTGAAATACACTGATTGTGTAAATAGTTTTTTTTTGCTGAGTATGATTCCCACATAAGCTCTAGGCTTGTGCGTGGGTAATGAGGCGGATGATAATGAGAGTTGAATGGACCTACAGTTTTTAGGTGGGCTCCGAACCACCGGGAAGCGATTTTACAACTCCTGAATCCAGGAGTTGGCTCAAGCGGTCACCCTTCCAAGGGGAGTAGCAGGCGCATGATTCTTGACTTATATAAGCGATAGATCATCAGCGCGACCAATTAGTCAAATAACTCATCAGCGCGACCAATTAGTCAAATAGCTCATCAGCGCGACCACTTAGTCAAATAGCTCATCAGCGCGACCACTTAGTCAAATAGCTCATCAGCGCGACCAATTAGTCAAATAGCTCATCAGCGCGACCACTTAGTCAAATAGCTCATCAGCGCGACCACTTAGTCAAATAGCTCATCAGCGCGACCAATTAGTCAAATAGCTCATCAGCGCGACCACTTAGTCAAATAGCTCATCAGCGCGACCATTTAGTCAAATAGCTCATCAGCGCGACCCCACAAATTACATTTCATTAAATTATGCATGACCGTAGATTCTATCTAAAAAAAAAACAGGTGATTCAACTCAAACCCATCCAAAATATAATGTAACATAATATAAAACTCATAAAATTTATATAGATTTTTTAATTGGTTGCAGGATCAAATAAATGTGGAGTCGAAAGTGAAGGTAGTGCGATTTATAGGTGAAATGGTGAAGTTTGGACTGTACTCCAAATTTGAAGCATTGTACTGCTTGAAAATTTTGCTGCACAACTTCACTCATCACAACATAGACATGGCGTGCGCTCTTCTCGAAACGTGTGGCCGATACTTGTATCGCAGCCCTGATACTCACCAGCGTACAAAGATTTACTTGGTGAGCTGATTATCTCATCCACATCTACATATCATCTACATTATCTCATTCACATCGCAAAATATGCACGCATTTCAAAATGTGGATAGGCTTACAACTCATATGAAAGATTTAGTATGTTAGTATTCAGATATTAATTGAATGATGATTTAAGATTAGTTCAAATATAAAACTCGAGTAGTCAATAATGTACTGCAGTTTATAATATACTAGCAGGTAACCCGTGTTTTGCTCTGGAGAAAATCTTTTATTGTAAAATGCAATCTCTTTTTATCCAAGAAAAGATACAATAATAATCTATTATTTTGTAAACATTTCTTGAACGATATTTATTAGTGTTGAAAATCCTCAGCAAAAAAGGGCATAGACTCAACACTGTAGAAGAATATGGAATTTACAAACACAATAAAGCACAACCCACTAATATCCTGAATAGCCAACTCCAATACTAATCCCACACCCTATTCGATATTATTACCCAATAAATACAGTTTGAACCTTCTCAGCCAAGACTTTTTTAATCACCTTTCATCCCTCACCTTCCTCCACCCACACCTCCCACTTTATTCCACATAACCTAAAATACCAAACTTACAAAACCTCAGTACTTAGCTATTCCTTGTACGCTGAGGATGTGGCTCAGTGCCACGAAACGCGTCCGACAAGCAACAAAATCGTCAGTACTGTTGTAAAACTGTAAGATAATAACACAATTTATTATAAAAAGAATGATTTTGATTGGCCTCGAACCTCTAAAGGTGCGTACAGACTTTCGCTCTGCTCCGCAACCGAACGTCACTCCAGCAGAGCGATTGATGATCGACCGGCGAGCAAGAGTCGTTCGACCGGGGAACGCGAGAAGATCTAACATCTTCCATAACGTTCATGATGGGTGCGTGGGCGGTGCGACTGTGGTTCAATGGTGGTACGATGGCGGTACGAGGGAGGAGCGTGCTCGGTGCTGGTTGGAAGCGCGAATATGTGTACGCAGCTTTACATTCATTAAGCTAAAAGCGCGTGATACCAATTAAGCTACGGAGTCACCTGGATAAAGCTCTGCTTGGGTGGGCTTTTATTGTTGCTTAACCTTAGAATCAAAAATTGAATAAATTTATTTCAATTATTAGATTAAAATGAATTGATCAATAAAAATTAAGATAATCCTAGAGTATATCTATATTCGGTAAATACAGAATCCTTATCTAAAATTGCAAGCTAATCAGTTGATTAGTACTTAAGAGATAATGCGTCAATCGTGTATTTCCTATTCCGTACATGTATAAGCAAATTTCTTCAATCCTACGGTATGAACTTGTATTTGTGTCTAATCATTATTTACGGACTGCTTGAAAACGTTATCTACTATTGATTTAGATGACTTCTTACTTGATATTTCAGGAGCTGATGATGAGACTGAAAACTGCCAACGCTATGGAAACACGTTACGCACAGCTCATTGAGAACACATTCTATTTGATCAATCCTCCGAGCGAACGAACTCTCATCCAGAAGAGCAGACCTCCGATGCATCAGTTCTTACGATCAGTCTTATTTTATGTAAGTTTGGCGTTCTCCTTCAAGCTATCAACAACTGTGAACTAATAAATGTGAAATTTATAGTTGGAATTATTATTATGTTATTTATTAGAGTGTGTGCATACAGAGCGGTCAGACGTTCCGCGTTCTACGGTCCACGCTCTTGGTGTCAAAGATGGTCAAAGACAAGCGGTCTAGTTCGATTTCTAAATTGAAGAAAAACTAGGTACTATCAGACTTGGTAGCTTCCAGTACCAATGCAATAATATGTTAGCATTTCTCTCGTACTTATTTAATAATTAACTTCGTTTTCCAAGAACGTGGAACTCGCAACGCTTTCTATGTGCACACAAACCTGAAAATAGTTGAGAATGGGCTTGCTGTATTATTATTTTTTTTAAATCTTTTGATGGAGAGAGATAGTTTTGGATATTGTTTCTATTGGTTTTTTATGTGTGGGATGAGCCATGATAAGCACATGAAATCACGTGACGTAAACTAGACCAGGATAACCTTCAAGTAGTTGTTAAATGGTTGAAATCGTTGCCGTCGCCGTCAAGCGATTTGCATCGGTGTGAGCGAAGCTATTTTGGAGTTATTGGGAGTTGGTGGGCTTTCTGAAAAGTCGTTGTTTATACATTCATGGTTTTTTCTTATTTTCATATGAACCTTGAATTCACGACCAATTTTCTTCAAATATCGAGTAAACGTATTTCTGAATCCGATTCCATTCACCTCATTTCTAGTTGAGTAATTATTTATTCCAACAAATTTAGAAAACTCTATATCTTACAATTTAAATTTAATTGAATAGTAAAAGCAGTTCTATGTGTTCAGTTCTCATTTTTTTAGAAATGTTATCGCATGAATCTAGATTATTAATAAAATTTGGTAATTTAATAATTATTTTACTTGCAGCACCTGATGGGATCTGATTCAGACCAGAGTGCAGTGGAAACCTTGAGAAGTGCAGATTGGGAAGATAAACAGTTGGCTGATTATATAATCAAATGCTTGACTAGCGCCTGGAAAATCAAATACACGCACATTCCTGCATTAGCCAACCTCGTAGCTGGCATTGTAGAATATCAAGTGAGCATAGTAAATTAACAAACTTCTTAGATTTTTCACTAAATTGTAAAAAACTATTTGATTTTCGACGCAATTCCATATCGTTTTTCAATCCATGATCATAATTATATTATGATTGTAGTGTTCTGTGCAATAAATAAAATAATAAATAAGGTAGTGAAATGTCAAAGATATTCTCATCTCTCAACTTAATTTTATATTACAATTTTTCCCACTTCAATGGAAATATTTCTACTGAAATGAGATACCTTGTTGTCCAACGATCTAACCTCATATTAAACATCAATTAACTGTGATTAATTCATAATAATTGTTGTTTGTTGCAGGAACATGTTGGATCCAGAGTAGTGGATGGTGTCCTCGAGGACATAAGAATTGGGATGGAGATGAATGATGCCTGTATGAATCAACGGCGAATAGCAATGATAAGATACTACGGCGAACTGTACAATTATCGGTTGATTGATAGTAATGATGTATTCAAGGTATTTATACTCAGTTTCCAGTGTGTGAGATACTTGGATTAGTTCTTGATTTCAAGGATTATGCTTAAAACCTGTATTAGTTGGTTGAATTATTTCTCACTTTAATAATTCAATGGTAATTTCTTATCAGATGTTTGCATTAAAGATTTCTCATTCTTGCTAAAATAGAAGATCTCTTATCTTTTAGAAGCTGGGAGATTTTTGTTATTAATCATGAGGATCTAATGCTGTGTATATTCGATAGGCTCGTTATATTTACGTATATTTCGTATATTCATAGTTACTCAACGTAATATAGTCATTACTAAGTTTTCTTTAGTCTTGCAACTGAACTATTATGACATTTATATATAATCGTATCACTGTCTCCCGTTTTTGTTAATATTTATTTATTGAGAATACATTACATGAAAAAAAGTACAACTCGAAGAGGTTTACAGCTAAACGCCAAAACAAACCTCATTTATACAAAAAGTATGACACAAATGATTTAGAAATAATTATTGAGAACTTAAAATTAAAAAGCAAAACAAAACTAGATAAAGGAAACAGAAAAAATTTGCTTAGAAAAAAACTGTTTTAGAAATAAGTATTTGATATTAAAAATTAAGATAAAACTTGATTAAGAAAACAGAAAAAGTTGCTTGAAAAAAGATAAGAAAGTTAGAAAAAAGTTGATTATAAATAAGAACTACATATAAAAAATTGAAAAAACTTAATCAAGCTTAAAAAATTGATAGAAGAAAAAGAACGGGGTAAAAATGAAAGGAAGAATATATTGAAGGTCTGCAAAATAATATGACAGTTAAAATTGAACAGCTTGCATAGATTTAAAACAAAATTTGCGTAAATTATCACCAAATGGGTCAAGAATCGGGTTTAAACTATTGTACAGGCGCAATGTTCCTTGAAGGAAACAATTTGTATGTTGCACTGTTCTAGATCTTTCTATTGCAAATAACATGTTTAAACGTGGTCTGTTTTATGGGACAAAGAAATATTGAACAAAATTAGGAACATCTATTTGACTATTAAGAATTTTATGAAGCACAATTAGTGATAAATAGTCACGTCTTTTACTCAAAGATTTTATTTAAAAAGTGCTTCTCAGATCACGCATGGACTAATCATATGGACAATAAAAATAATGTTTTTTATAAAATAAATATCTTAGAAATCTATTCTATATCTATGCGCTCAACACAGTTCACAAAAGAATTCTGATATGGATTCCAAATCACAGCTCAGTACTCTAATCGACTTCTCACCAAAGAGTAGTAGAGCATTTTGATAAGCCCAATATCTGTGAAATGTCTAACATTTCTTATCAAGAAGCCTAACATCTTATTGGAACTTCTAACAACATAATTAACATGCTCCTTGAAATTGAGGGTGGAGTCAATGAAAATGCCCAAATCCTTCATTAAATAAACTCTTTCGAGTTGGTTACCCTGCATTGAGTAGCTGAAAACGTCTGGCGTCCGCTGCCTTGTGAAAATAATGTATTTACACTTCTGTCCATTGAGTACCAGTTTATTTCTCAGACTCCAATCATGTATTATATCTAAGTCTTGTTGTAATAGCTCAGTGTCTCGACAGTCATTTATGGCACGATAAATGTTGATATCATCTGCATATATTAGACAGTTGCTATTTTTTACACAAGAGGAAATGTCATTAATTAAGAGTAGAAACAGGAGCGGCCCCAAGTTGCTACCCTGAGGTACTCCTGAATTACTAGAAAACGGGCCTGAAGAGTACAAAAAACAATCGATCAAGAAGGTATGAATGAAAAAAGGCTACCGATTCAGATCTGAATCCTAAGGCAAACATTTTCTGTAAAAGGATTTTGTGGTTTACTTTATCAAAGGCTTTAGAAAAATCAAGGTAAATGGCATCAGTACGTGAGCCTCTATTGAAGAGGCTTGATCAAAATTTCCGAACAGCCCTTGATTATATACGGTGGAATGTTGTCTGGCCCACATGACCGTTTAGGTTTCAAATTCCTAATGCATTCAACAACCACATGTATAGTTATATTTTTTATGCCAAAGCTATCAACTGTGCTACTGATTTCAGCATTTGTTTCAACAAGGTCATCAAAGCCAAATGGAGCATCATTGCTATAAACTGAAGCAAAATAGTTTGCAAATTTTTGTGGTACTTCACTAACAGGAATCTTAACACCATTCAATTCATATTCGCTGAGTACAGTATTATTTGCTCTTTTGTTTTTTATGTAGTTCCAAAAAGTTCTTACATTAGTCTTAGCTTAATTCTGTGTGGCTGTTATATAACTATGATAAGCTACAGCTCAGCTATCTGCATTTTCAAAGTGGTCCTAACTTCCTGAAATCTTTCTGTATAATATCTTGAAAATTTTCTCTTACGAGCTATTTTATTCTTCAATTTTAAATTTTTGATTTTATCATTATTGAACCAACAAGGATATTTTGCGCAGCTCTTCTTCTCTACCTTGGGGATCCTCAAATTCATAGCATTGTAAAATAAATCATAATAATAATCAACAGCCTCATCTAAGTCATTAATGAAATATAATTTCTCCCAGTCTGAATTTTTCAATGTTAGATAAAGATTATAAAAATAGGATTTTTTGAAGTTATAATAGGAAATTTCAGTGGCGGAGAAATGCATTCGAGGCAATTCTACTTGAAAGAAAAGTGCGGGATGATGACTATTTTCAGTAAGAATAGGATCGTTAGACTTGGAAACATTAATAGGGATACCACTTAATATCAGATCAAGGGTTGTTCCATTTGTATAAGCATATCATTGAAAGAACGTAAATTTAAAAGAGGAATATTGCTGGTCCAATATTTGTAATATCTGCTGATAATACATGAGCATTGCGATGACAAAATCTTATCAGTGAATTGCAGTACATCAAATTAAGCATACATTTTATCATGTTGACAGTCATGAATTATGACTGTAAAAAACTTCATTAAATTAATTAAGTATTACCAAAGAGAGAACATAGGTACTGTATTAATTTTTTATTCTTATTCTACTTTTAATTCTCGGGCTTTTTTAAAAATTAATTTTTCTTCTAATTAAAAAGACAAGTAAAAATTCATTCTCCACCATTTTGTTTCATATTTCACCAATTTCACTCAGTTTCTGAAAGCACTTAATCAAGGACTGATTGTTAGTAATCAACAAATATCAATATTATAATTATGTGTAGACGTTTGCTTGGAAATATCTTACTGAACGTGAGTTTTATATTTTGCAGGTTCTCTACTCGTTGATAACGTTTGGTGTGAGTACAGATCCCGAATCAGAATCTTATCTGGATCCCCCCGGAAGTGTGTTCCGAATCAGACTGGTGCTCTTGCTCTTGGAAACTTGTGCTAGCTACTTCACCAACTCCGAGTCCAAAGTCAAACTCACGTACTTTCTCACATTTTTCCAGGTAGATTTCATGTCTCCTTCTCAAGGCACATAAAGAATATAGATAGATAGATAAGCAGATTGTGTTATTTTGAGTTTAACTGTGTTAAATTGTGCTTTTGGCTGTGTTAAACTGTGTTTATTTGGAGTTTAATTTCATACAGCCGTTAGAGCCAACAATATATTTATGCAGGCTTTTCCCTACCTAGATATATTTGCATAATTATTTTTCATTCATTTATGTCATCTTGTTAGCCTATTATAATTTATTCTCATGTAAATATTGAAGTAGTCAAATATTTCCTCTGAACTGTTCATACCCTGCATAATATTAGTTATTTGTGGATTTTAGATTTTTTCGTCCTGAGGGGAATGACTACAAATTTTCCCTCAGAAAGAGGAAGTTGCACTTGAGTCCCTTGATACACAAACACAATTTTCCCTCCATCTACACCAGCATTCATAACTACATGAATATTATTCAGCATTTTCTTCATTAAGATATCTACTAACAAAAACATAGCTGCAACGTAACATAGAATCATGCTACAACGGCGAAAAACTTTTACGACATAGTCCACTTTAGAGAAAATCACTCTTTCGTGTAACCAGATTTTCTTTCCATGTTAATACAGATTGAGATTACCTTAATATTCTGTTACAAAGGTAAACTTGACATGAATAAATAAATATTAGTTTTAATGATTCTGACGAAGAAATCATAACAATGTTCTCATTATTATTAGTATCGCAGCAAGAACTGTCATTAATAATTTTAAAATCGTCCAACTACAAACTTACATATCAATTTTGCAGAACTATTACTGGGTGAAACGGTCATTGTCGGTTTGGAGCGATTGCCAGCAGTTTCCAGTTCTATTGGAGCAGCAATTTCAGGATGCGCTGCGCATGTATTGTCCCACTATTGTTGCCTGCAATGATTTGGAAGAGAGTGTCACTGCCGTCAACACCCTCACACAAAAATTGATTAATGAACTTCAAATAAAAACTGGAGTAAGTTATTCTTCATGAATATTTCCACTATTTTTTGCAATTATTCTGAAATCACAAATAACTTTTTTGTTTATAATTTCAATGATTGATTTATTCAATTCTATACATCATTCATATTTTGCATTCAATTTAATTTATTCAAAACAAAAACAATATTGATCATAATCCATGAAAAAATACTATTGAAGAATAATTTTCAGCCTCCACTGTATTGTTTTCTTTACTAGCATTGTAAACAATTTCTCATGGAACAATAATGTCAAAGTAATTTCAATAGTTCAGATCACATGACGGATATGTGTGACATGCACCATTCCAGGACTGTAGTAGCAGCAGCATGATTGAAGATTCAAGATTCGTTTTATTAACCATCAGGCTACAATTATAGCATTAGGCAAGTCATAATACTTACTTTTAAAAAGTAGTCTACACACAATTGAACAGAAAATCGATACAAATTGAACAGATAAATCATATGTACATTACATTCAATTCAGGTATTCCTCGAGTGAGTAAAAGGCATTATTTTTAGATTAAAGCATGTATAAAAGGCATTATATTAAAGCATATCTACATTACATTCAATTCAGGTATTCCTCGAGTGAGTAAAAGGCATTATTTTTAGATTAAAGCATATATAAAAGGCATTATATTAAAGCATATCTACATTACATTCAATTCAGGTATTCCTTGAGTGAGTAAAAGGCATTATTTTTGAGATAACTGTATACAATTTTCTTAAATTTATTTGAAGGCAGATTCCTGGTTGTTTGAGGCAGTTTATTATACAATATACACTGTTGGAAAGTATGGCTTCTCATAGTTTTATTGAGTCTGATTTGTGGTGCTACAATGTTCCTACTGTTCCTGGTATTATATGCATGGTAATCTTCATGAATGGAAAAATTTTCTGAGTTTTCCTTGACGTGAATTAAATTGTAATAAATGAAGAGAGATGGAAGGGTTAGTATACCCAAATTAGGGAAATGTGGCCTGCATGAATCTCGCTGTGTTAGTCCTAGGATAGCTCTAAGAGCCTTTTTTGGCCATAAGAACACTGTTTTAGCATGAACGGAATTACCCCATAGACGCACACCATAACTCAAATGTGAGTGGAAAAGCCCAAAATAGGTCAATATGAGTGTATCCAAATTCACGCAGCCTCTCAGTTTTCTCAATAAATAGACTATTCGAGATAATTTTTCTGAAAGGTGCTCAATATGTGTGTCCCAGTTCAGCCTGTAGTCCATATAAAGTCCAAGAAGAGTTTGACCGGTTTAATCAGGCCATTATTCAGCTTGTCTTTGAGGGAGAAAAACAATATCTTAGTTTTATCTTCATTCAATTTCAGTCCATTGGCCACATACCAAGTCCTGGCCGTAGACAGAGCATTGTCAAGTTTATTCTGTACTCTTTCTATCAATGGGTCTGTAGCAACAATAGTCGTGTCATCAGCATATAATACACTTAGATATGGAACATTATAGCTGAAGTCGTTTACGAAGACAAGAAACAGAAAAGGCCCCAAAACTGAGCCCTGTGGTACCCCCGCAGCTACATTCATAATTTCGGAAGAGGAGTTACCGATCATAACCATTTGTTTTCTGTTTTGGAGATATGACTTCAGCAATTGTAGCTCAGTATTGCAAATCCCATAAAAAGCCAATTTATTTAGGAGAAAGTCATGAGAGATAGTGTCAAAAGCTCTACTCAAATCTACTAGACAGGTCCCGACTACATGCTTCTTTTCAAAACTTTCTAGTATTACATCAACTATCTTTTCCACTGCCATAACAGTAGAGTGCTTGTGTCTAAATCCATATTGATGTTGGTAGAGTAGACCATTTGATGTGAAGTATTCATAGAGCTGTTCAAAAAGACTTGCTTCAATGATTTTGCTAAAAATAGGCACAATAGCTATGGGACGATAATTCTCTGGGCAGCTCTTATCACCTCTTTTGTAAATGGGTGTGATTTTTGATAGTTTAAGACATTCAGGAAAAGTACTGCTCCTCATGATAAAATTTATCAGATATGTCAGAGGTAGAACTAAGGCTAGTAAGAGTCACTGCATAATTGCTGAGACCATATACATCTTCACTATGAGAATTAAGTCCTGTAACAATTGCAGTAACTGTTTGAACACTGACCTCTCTCCATTTGAAGGCCCTGTCAATTTTATGGTGCTCATTGAATGGAAAGTTTTCCAGCAAGTCAGCATGCGAAGTGTCATAGTCTAAATCTAAATTGGCATCAGCGGCATCAACAAAGCACTGGTTTAGGATATCAGGGGAAATCGGGATATCTGCACTGACCTTTCTTTGGCCAGTCTCAGCCCTAATAACTCGCCAGGCTGCCTTACATCTGTTTGATGACTCAATGATTGCCTTGTCATTTGCACAAATTTTTGCTTGTCTGATTGCTACATTATATTTCGTTTTGTTTATATTAATTATATGATGGTGTGAACCGGATATTATTCTTGATACGTTCCATAAGTAGACGAACTACTCTCAACATTGAAAAAATAAAGCATTGGTCTCACTATTCTTAACATTGAAAAATGAAGCATTGGTCTCACTATTCTTAACATTGAAAAATAAAGCATTGGTCTCACTATTCTTAACATTGAAAAATGAAGCATTGGTCTCACTATTCTTAACATTGAAAAATAAAGCATTGGTCTCACTATTCTTAACATTGAAAAATAAAGCATTGGTCTCACTATTCTTAACATTGAAAAATGAAGCATTGGTCTCACTATTCTTAACATTGAAAAATAAAGCATTGGTCTCACTATTCTTAACATTGAAAAATAAAGCATTGGTCTCACTATTCTTAACATTGAAAAATAAAGCATTGGTCTCACTATTCTTAACATTGAAAAATGAAGCATTGGTCTCACTATTCTTAACATTGAAAAATAAAGCATTGGTCTCACTATTCTTAACATTGAAAAATGAAGGATTGGTCTCACTATTCTTAACATTGAAAAATAAAGCATTGGTCTCACTATTCTTAACATTGAAAAATGAAGCATTGGTCTCACTATTCTTAACATTGAAAAATGAAGCATTGGTCTCACTATTCTCAACATTGAAAAATAAAGCATTGGTCTCACTATTCTCAACATTGAAAAATAAAGCATTGGTCTCACTATTCTTAACATTGAAAAATGAAGGATTGGTCTCACTATTCTTAACATTGAAAAATGAAGCATTGGTCTCACTATTCTTAACATTGAAAAATGAAGGATTGGTCTCACTATTCTTAACATTGAAAAATAAAGCATTGGTCTCACTATTCTTAACATTGAAAAATAAAGCATTGGTCTCACTATTCTTAACATTGAAAAATAAAGCATTGGTCTCACTATTCTTAACATTGAAAAATGAAGCATTGGTCTCACTATTCTTAACATTGAAAAATAAAGCATTGGTCTCACTATTCTTAACATTGAAAAATCAAGGGTTGTTCCATTTGTATAAGCACATCATTGAAAGAACGTAAATTTAAAAGCTGGTCCAATATTTGTAATATCTGCTGATAATACATGAGCAATGCGATAACAAAATCTTATCAGTGAATTGCAGTACATCAAATTAAGGATACATTTTATCATGTTGATAGTAATGAATTATGACCGTAAAAAACTTCATTAAATCAATTAAGTATTACCAAAGAGAGAATATAGTACTGTATTAGTTTTTTATTCTTATTCTACTTTTAATTCTCGGGCTTTTTTAAAAAAAAATTTTCTAATTTAAAAGACTAGTAAAAATTCTCCACCATTTTGTTTCCACCAATTTCACTCAGTTTCTGAAAGCACGTAATCAAGGACTGATTGTTAGTAATCAACAAACATCAATATTATAATTATGTGTAGACGTTTGCTTGGAAATATCTTACTGAACGTGAGTTTTATATTTTGCAGGTTCTCTACTCGTTGATAACGTTTGGTGTGAGTACAGATCCCGAATCAGAATCTTATCTGGATCCTCCCGGAAGTGTGTTCCGAATCAGACTGGTGCTCTTGCTCTTGGAAACTTGTGCTAGCTACTTCACCAACTCCGAGTCCAAAGTCAAACTCACGTACTTTCTCACATTTTTCCAGGTAGATTTCATATCTCCTTCTCAAGGCACATAAAGAATATAGATAGATAGATAGATAGATAAGCAGGTTGTGTTATTTTGAGTTTGACTGTGTTAAATTGTGCTTTTGGCTGTGTTAAACTGTGTTTATTTGGAGTTT